>NW_026526788.1:78422591-78925881 GCF_024362965.1 Panthera pardus
CTACCTGGCAAATTTCAGTATCCGCAGATACTCGTCCGGGTGAATCAATTTCCTTTCCCCCACCCCAAATGTATTAGCCAGTTTTATGCACTCACTCATGTAAACCCAAGCATATTGGGTGCAGTGAAGGGAAAAGCGAATTTAGATACAATGTGGTAGAGAAATCAGACACCATCTTTCTTAGCGGCGTGCATCTCAGGGTTGAAAGAAACCAGAAAAGTAATTTGGTTGGAACGTTTTCCTCCCACGTAACGTCTGAATTTCCTCTGGAATATTCCTGCTCAAATACTTAGCGAGCTGTAGAGTTGAGGTGCTGATCTTGGTTCAGGGAGCCCACGCTGTCAGCGGTCGGGAGCCCAGACTGGGGAGCGGATCCTGAGTGCGAATCCCAGAGCCCCCATTTATTGGCTGTGCGATCTTGGCCCAGTGTCTGAAACTCCGTGTGCCATCATTTCTCCACCTACTGAAGTGATGGCAATAACTGTCCCCAGCTCATAGCGTTCTGAGGAGGGTTAACTGAGTTGACACATGTTCGTCATTGAGAACAGTACCCGGCCCACAAATGTTAGACAGCATTTGCTATTACTAAGCCTTTCCTTACATCCTATTCTTTCAGTGGTTTTGAATCAATAATAACATAATTTTAAAAAATATAATTGGGGGGTGACTGGATGGCTCAGCCGGTTGAGCCTCCGACTTTGGCTCAGGTCATGATCTCATGGTTTGTGAGTTTGAGTCCCGCTTCAGGCTCTCTGCTTTCAGTGTGGAGCCCACTTTGGATCCTGTGTCCCCCTCTTTCTGCCCCTCCCCCTCTTCCTTTCTCTCTCTCTCTCTCTCTCTCTCTCTCTCTTTCTCTCTCAAAAATAAATAAGCGTTTAAAAAATATATGTATGTAATTTGAAAAATCTTCCTTATCTTTCCTATTTCTTCTCATTTATTACAGAATTTGATGATTGGAAAATTCTAACTTTTTTTTGGTTCGTTTGCCTTCAGTTGAAGACTTTGTAAATCTTTAAACATTTCGCTAAGCTGGAGCCAGTTTTCTCCATGCCTGTACGCATTTGCCAGGGTGTGTTGTAGATGGGAACTCGTGGCAAACAAGACAGACAAAAGTCGCTGATTCCAAGGAGCTTCAGTCTCTTTGTCTCTCAACAGTACTCAATATGTTACAATTTTAAAAGTTTTTCAAAAAAAATTTTTAATGTTTATTCATTTTTTTTTTTTTGAGAAACAGAGAGAGACGGAGCATGAGCAGGGCAGGGGCAGAGAGAGAGGGAGACACAGAATCCAAAGCAGGCTCCAGGCTCCGAGCTGTCAGCACAGAGCCCGACGCGGGGCTCAGACTCACGAACCGTGAGATCATGACCTGAGCTGAAGTCGGACACTTAACCAACAGAGCCACCCATGTGCCCCTAAAGGTTCTTCAAGTGGTAAAAAGTTAAAAGAAAAAGAAAAGAAATTCTTGTAGAATGCCCGAGTAGCAAAACCTAAGGGTGAAATAAGATTACCTTGCAGATAACCAAACCGTCCGTAGAATACATTCCCTTTCATGCCTAGGACTCTTCACTCCCTACCGTTCTCTACCACTGGCCCACGGAGACATCACCCTAATTTCCCAGTACAGGTTGTCTTGGGCTGTTGCAAATTAATCAAGCGGCCCTGAGACACAACCAGCAGCATTCTGGAAATACATTGACCAAGCAGCATTGACCAAACAGGCCGTTGCTGTTTTTTTTTAATTAGAAATCATTTTGTTTCTTTGTTTTGAAAAGATTTACTTTCGGGGCGCCTGGGTGGCTCAGTCGGTTAAGCGTCCGACTTCGGCTCAGGTCATGATCTTGTGGTTCGTGAGTTCAAGCCCCGCGTCAGGCTCTGTGCTGACAGCTCAGAGCCTGGAGCCTGTTTCAGATTCTATGTCTCCCTCTCTCTCTCTGACCCTCCCCCGTTCATGTTCTGTCTCTCTCTGTATCAAAAATAAATAAACGTTAAAAAAAAATTAAAAAAAAAAGAAAAGAAAAGATTTACTTTCACAAATGACGTCATCCTATCTATTTGGTCACAGGCCCTCATCACGTTTCTTTAGAGAGACTTAAAAATATCCACAACTTGCATTTCATTAAAAAAAAAAGTTGAGATCTTCAATAGGATCGAACCTTGCTGGCTGGAGAGTTCAATTACCAGGGGTTGCAAACATCAACATTTTGATCTCCTGCCATGTTCACAGGCCTTATGATTCTAAAGGAAATAAAATAGAATCCTCGGGCCATCAATTTTTCCTTTCCGAGGACAAGTTTAGCAGCACCTGCTTGGCAGGGGGGAAGAAAAAAGAATCAATCCAAAGGAAATAAAGAGAGAAGGAAAAAGAAGTGCTTGGTCAGGGTGGAAATCAGGGGCAAAGAGGAAGGGTATGCAAAGCTTGGGGACATCTGCAGAGCCTGAAAGACAGTGCATGTCTCCAGCAGGCACTATGAAAAAGCATGGCTATGAAAATAACGTGGATTCCCTTTAATGTTAGGTGAGAAATTTAAATAAGGATTAGAATTGCTGCTGGTTGTCGGGTGTGACAATTCTGAGATTGAACCACTTGGATCTCCGAAATTTATTTGGGTTACAAACCATGTGCACGTCATGCATACAGTAGGTGGGAAGTCAGATGTATCTATTGATTCACACGCCCCCCAGACAATTATTAAACACTTACTACTTATCACCGGTGTGCTTGGTGCTGCGGGATGTGCAAAGATGGCTTGGACAGCAATATCGCCTACAGGAGTTCTGAGTCCTGTGCAGTAGGTACTGCAAAGATATTTTTAAAATAATGAATGAATGCCTGTTGAGTAGAGGAACTGAAATATTTTTATGATTGGCTGTAGTAAGGGAAGAGGAATAATAACAATAACTAAACCTTATCGAGCAAGCACTTTACATGCATTTATTCTTTAAAGTGTACCGTGTGCCCTAAGGGAGGCATAGAATACTGTGTGAGTTCAGAGGAGAAAGATGACTTTTCTGTCTTGGAGGACAGAAACTGAAAGCTGCAGTCGCCCACAACACCTGTGACAGTCACAGAGCAACACGTGAAGCGATCCCTGCCTTCAGAGATCAAGGACACAAGTCTGATGCATGAGGCAGGTGAGAGGCTCAAAGAAGGCCGTCTATAGCAGGTGCCTGCAGAATGAGCCTGTGACTGGTTGCAGGGCCAGAGGGAGGAAAGGGAAGGGTCAGATGTCACCGGTGTGTTTAAGGCAGTAGGGGGCGTGACTGGAGCGGTCAGAGAAGAGTGTGTGGGGTTCAGACAGGCAACAGGGAGGCTGGCCAGTTCGAGCGGGGGGAGGGAGGGAGGACCAAGAGAGAGCAAGGTGGCCAGACTGATCGGGGCGGAGACTGACGCAGGTGCAGGATGGGGCGTCGTGAGAAGGTGACGGGGAAGGAGGGAAATTTCTGTGCCAGAGTGTGTGTGTCGGGTGGTGGGGGGGTAGGGGCATCTGGAGAGCCAGGGTAAGGAGTTTTGATCACTGCTGGGTAATGGGGGGATGTCTCTTAGGAAAAGTACACTTGTGGCCGTGCCCAGGTTGGACTGGACGTGTGAGGCTGGGCACAGATGCTTCAGAGGCCAAAATCACCCAGGGTTCAGTGACCTGGAAGCAGCATTGACTGTCACATGCCCTCCTTACTTTTCCAGGGCCCGCCTTCTGATCAGTAGCAGTGTTTTAATTCACAGATCAGGCAGAGACTCATAAAAACAAGGGCACTAAAATCCAGGCTTGAGCTTCAGGGCTTCAGCTGGTGGCCAGCGATGGCATTGTGGAAAGAAATACGTATTTCCCTCTCTTTCAGCACTGACTGCTGCTGGGAGTCACGGGCTTTGACCCACCTCTTTTCCCAAGGAGGAGGCGGAAGGGGGGGCTGGGCGGGGGGTGGGCACTTCTGTGTGACAGTCCTGTTTTTGGGTCTGTTCAGGCTAGTGGCCCAAGGCCCCACCATGGCCAGGAGCAGGGATGAGGGTGGATGGGAAGGGGTACTGAAGATTGGGCTCTTATGACCTTGGCCGGGAGGACCGCCACCCTCGGGCTGCGCATCAGTGAGGGAGCAGGCAGAGCAGGGTGGGAACACAATAGCCAGGTTGGCATTCTGACTCTGTGACTCCCTAACACGGGAGGCATGGGTGGCGCGGGTGTGGCTAGTAATCGAGGTCTCCTTTGTAGGGTGGGTGGCCGGGAGGGGACGGGCTGGGCAGACAGGAGCACGCTGGGCACCACAAGGGTGCAGGACTCCCAGGGCCCCCAACTTTTTCCAGTCTCTCTCTGTCCCCAACTCTCCCTGTCCCAGTCCCACTCACCTGCTGACCCATCAGACGGGGAGGTCCCACTGGGCCCTGTGTCCTGACCGCAGTAAGGGGACCCCCTCATTACGGGGAGAAAGGGGGTCCCCAGGCCCTGGGCGAACCAACTTTGCAAGCCCCGGCCTGGGTCCCTTCCAGTGAGTTGCCGGTCACCCTGGGGCACTGGCGCAGGTCGTGCTGCCCTAGGAACGGCAGCCACCCCTCTGCCCAAGCCCTCCTCAGCCCGGGAACAGTGCCTGCGTGGCTTCTCCGCACACTGAACTCTTCTCATCCAGCCTGCATCCCCACGTGAGGCCGTTTGGAGGGTAGGACTGTCAAGCCATTCAATCATTTGCACCATTACCTTTAATATCAGCCGTATTTAGTTTATTCATAAAAGCCTGTCTCACCTGAGAGAATTCTTTCCATAATCGTGACAATTGTGTTCAGGCTCCCCTCTGAAATGTGTCATCTGTCTCTTTCTTAGGTGATCAGTGAACATCCAAAGGGTTTTATTTTTGCCGGGGTCAGGAGGAAGAGGATTTCCTTGGTTCTCTTTCAGACTCTTCCTAAGAACCCCGGGCTTGTCCCGGGGCATGACCACTGCCTAGGCAGGCCCTGTGGCCCCCGATGGACGTCTCTGGACACAGAAGCTCCCTCTAGCAGGCCTTAGGGCCAGGGTCGTAGAGATGGAGGGAACCTTGGGGCCAGGTATTACCAACTCCCCATTTTACGGGCCCAGGCACTGAGGCCCAGAGGGCCTTCGAGGGAATTGTTTGAGCCAACTCGGCAGGTCAGAGGTGGGCCTGGGTTTGAACGTGAGTCTCTCATTCAAGGGCTGTAACTTCCGCATGACCGGGCCTTGCACTCAGCCTTGGGGCTCTGAGGCTACAAAGTCACAGAAGGGGCTTGGAAGCTGGTGGCCAGTGCTCTCTGCACGCAGCCTTAGCTGTCACAGTAACATGGCAAATGAGGTCGCATGCTGCTGGGTTTCAGACCAATTCCCTGGAGGCTTGGGGAAGAGGACATTTTTTTGCCTGAGTTCTTATAGCTAAGAAGTGGCTCCAGCATTCAGACTCAGGCTTGCTGGCTTTGGGGACTGCAGCTGTGACCCCCCACCCCCACCCCCTCCCGTGGACTCCACTGTAAGCCCACTGCTCTCAGGGCAATGCTTGGACAAAATGGAACCAGGGAAGATTCGGTACACGGTGGAGACCTTCAGGCCGACTGCCTCCCTTTGTTTGGGTGGCCCTGCATTGGTGCCGGCTCCTTGAATGGTGGTCTCTTCCTAGAGTGGAGCAAAGGCTTCTGGTCTTCAGAGGGTCCACCCCACCTCCTGCCATCTGGGGGCAGAGGGCAGGCCTCCCCCCCTTTCTACTTTCTGCCTGTCTTTCCCTGCCTAAATTCTAGGGCTCAGTCTATTTGGGTCCTCCAAATGGGGGCCAGAGGAACCGAGCCTAATTTTCACACAGATTGTTCTGTTGCAAAGTTCTATTTTCAGTGTCAGAATTGAGATATGATCTCCTGCCTTCTGTAACAAATTCTCATCCCCCCTCAAGCGACTAGTTAGTGTAGGCCACGTAGAGAGAGGGCCTGGTGCTCAAGAGAAGGTAAAAGAGAAACTCATATTAATGTGACTATTTTGCAAAACATTTACTTCTATTTTTACCATTTACTTTCTAAATCACTAACTTACATAGTTCATGTTCACTATTTAAAAAATTACAAAAATACGGGGCGCCTGGGTGTCTCAGTAGTTAAGCGTCTGACTTCAGCTCACGTCATGATCTCACAGTTTGTGAGTTCAAGCCCCGCATTGGGCTCTGTGCTGACAGCTCAGAGCCTGGAGCCTGCTTCTGATTCTGTGTCTCCCTCTCTCTCTGCCCTACCCCACTCACACTCTGTCTCTCTCTCTCTCTCTCTCTCTCTCTCAAAAATAAATAAACATTTAAAAACATTCCAAAAATACTGATAAGCATAAAGATAACAATAAAAATTACTGCTCCTCTACCAGCCAGAACACTACTGGGAACATTCTGGCATTCTGGCAGTGCATTTCAGACTTTTCTGAAGCACATTGCATACTAGTATTTAATGTTTAAAATTTTTTTTTTATTTTAGAGAGAAAGAGAGGACAGCGTGAGTGGTGGGGAGGGGGCAGAGAGAGGGAGAGAGGGAGAATCTTAAGCAAGCTCAGCACAGAGTCTGACACGGGGCTTGATCCCATGACCGTGGGATCACGACTTGAGCCAAAATCAAGAGTCAGATGCTCAACTGGCTGAGTCAGCCAGGTACCCCTACAAGTACTTTTTTTTTTTTCTTCATATATATAATTTTTTTCATGTTTATTTTTCAGAGACAGAGAGAGTATCTAAGCTGTCAGCCCAGAGCCCGATGTGGGGCTCGAACTCACAAACCGGGAGATCATGACCTGAGCTGAAGTCAAACGCTTAACCGACAAAGCCACTCAGGTGCCCTTACAAGTACATTTTTTATACAAAATGAGATCATGCTCTATTTATTGATTTACGGTTCACTTTTTGCATGAAACAAGTTGAAACTTTAGTCCTCACAGGAGACCAGGTATACTTCTTCACCATTTTTTTTTTTAATTTTATTTTTAAGTTTATTTATTTATTTTGAGGGAGACAGAGCCAACACGAGCAGGGGAGGGGCAGAGGAAGAGAAAGAGAGAATCCCAAGCGGGGTCCCGTGCTGTCAGCACAGAGCCAGACACGGGGCTCAAACTCACGAAACTGTGAGAGATCATGACCTGAGCTGAAATCAAGAGTCAGACGCTTAACTGACTGAGCCACCCGGGAGCCCCTCTCCATCAATCTTAGTGGCTGCTGAGTATTCCATATTTTTTAACTGTGCTATTACTTAATCAATCAATCTTTTATCGTTGGCCCTGCCGCTTACCTGAATGTTAGAGCCACAACACGGGTGTTTGGCTGTTCAGAGAAATCAAAAGCTCTCCCTTCTCCTGCTCCGATGGTTATATGCCTCTGGAGGCTAGAGCCACCTGCAGCAGAGGTGAACATCTGGATATTTGCTAGTATCTGAGGCTGAGTGGACAAAGAGAGCACCTGAAAAATACAGACTTACTCTTCCTTCTCACCCAGATGTTTACTTCTAGATATTTGGAAACTGGCGGAAAGAGTCCCAGAAACACACCCTCTCCCTCCACTTCCTTTCTTTTTCTGGTTTCTTGGGTTCCTCCATCAGTTGCTTGGATTTGCAGTCCTTCTGCCTCTACTCATGCTTTGTTTCATGAAATTTCGGAAATTCTGGGTGCGACTTTTTCCTGGTTTTTTTTTTTTTTTTAAATCTGTTGTTCTGTTGCTTATGATTTCTTCTTTTAGATGAGACTTTAACAATTTTTTAAATGTTTATTTATTTTTGAGAGAGATAGAGGGACAGAGTGTGAGCAGGGGAGGGGCAGAGAGAGGGAGACACAGAGTCTGAAGCAGGCTCCAGGCTCCGAGCCCGACGTGGGGCTTGAACTCACGAACTGTGGGATCATGACCTGAGTTGAAGTCAGACACTTAACCGACTAAGCCACCCAGGTGCCCCTAGATGAGACTTTCAAATTAAAATTTTATTTCTTAAATTTTTATTTTGAAAATCTTCGACTAGACAAGAAAATTGAACAAACAGCACAACGAATGCTTGAGTACCCATTATTTAGATCAAACCTGTTTCAGTTACCTCTTGTCATGTGACAAACCACCACAAGTATAATGGCGTAAATTTATTATTCGCCATGGTTTTGTGGGTTGACCAAGTAATCACTGTGTTTCATGTAGTGTTGGCTGGGGTGCCGGGAATGTCTAACATGGCTTTACTCACATGGCTGGGAGTACAGAGCTGTTTGCTGGGTACCTTGATTCTCTCCATGTGGCTGTGTTCCAAGAAGAAACAGACCAAGAAACAAAGGAGGAACCACAAAGACATTTTCTGACCTAGCCCTGGAACTCATGCAGCATCCCCACCGTGTTTTGTTGCCAAGGCCAGTCCAGATCCAAGGGGAGCAGGAACCGATTCCATCTGTAAACAGGGGGAAATGGCAAGACCTCAACTGCAAATGAGCATGTAGGAGGGGAGATACTGTGGCGGCCATCTTTGGAAATGTGATCTACCAGAGCCTGCCCTCTGGCCACAAAAATTCACATCCCTCCCATTCACTCCCCTCCCCCCACCGCCCCCAAAGTGTCATCCCATCACAGCGTCTGACTGGGTCTTGAGATCTGGGGTCTTGTCCTGCAAGTCAGCTCCTGTATGGCTGAGGCTCCTCGCTGTGGTCCCTCTGGTGCAGAGACCTGGGAGCTGAAAGATGTAGATCCCACATACTCTGGGGAGACCGGGTGAGGATATCTACAGAAGACAGTCCTGCTCCAAAGGAGGAGGGCAAGAACACCTTGTAATTGCTCTGATCCCCATTGATCCTTCAGGTACAACAGAAACGAACAAGAAGGGTCTTCTTTGGGTCACGGGCACCGATGTATTTGTGCCAACGTGACTCTAATATGCAAAGCTCACGTCACACGTGCAATCGTCACGCGTACTACTGAGATGGCCTTTATTCATACCACTGATGGCTTCGGAGTTGCTCAACAACGGACAGTTTCCAACCTTTATGTTCTTTGAATTCAGCAGCGCACAAGGCTGATGCTCACAGTCAGTGGGTCAACAAGCCACCTTTCTTTACGAAAACGATGCAGCGGGAAAAACCCCGCCAAGCGTCTACTACCGCCAAGAAGAGACAGTTCGCAATTCCCCAAGGCCTTCAGGCTCTGAGGACTGTCTCCGCAGCATCTTCCAGAGTAAGAAGGTCACCATGGTAAGTGCTGGAGGCGGCCCCAGATCACCCTGCACCACCTCCTCACTCTATATGCGAGGACACCCGAAGCTCCACGTGGGGCGGTGGCCGGGTGGAGGTCCCACGGTGACTTGGTGGCAGAGAGATTCTCCTACAATGCATAAGGCCTTGGGTAAACGTTCGCTCTCTGTTCGGCGTGTGCTCTTGGGATGTCTGTCGTGTGCTAGCTCCCGTTCCGGGCATGGGGACCGTGGAGGGACACAGAGGTGCTGTGCCCTGAAAATGCCCAGAATCCTGGCAGCTCCATCCCAGAAGCAGAAGTGCTTTAGTCCAAACCCTGCGGATGCCAGGCCTCTTGGAAGCAGCGTCAATGGCATCGCTCTCAAGGCCTCCCAGGCTCCCGGCCCGTAACGGGAGGTCAGGGGGGGCTGGCAGGCTCAATCCCACCGCGCTTAGCAGAAATAGAGTGGGTAGGGGGCACATTCCACCACGTTGACCACGGCCTCTGTAAAGTGAATTAGGGGCAATTGCCAAGCAGACCAACATCTGCTTCAGCATCTTGAGAAAGCTGAAAATAAAAATCAATACGTGTAAAATTAGGCTGTCGCGTGAACCCAGGACCACAAGTAATTGCAATCCGAGTCCAGGCTGCTGGGAGTACGTTGAACAGTCCAGAAAACAGGCACCTTCCCCCACATACAGCCCCTGTATTCTCCGCTCCTTCTCCGGTGATCGTCTCTGGCTTATAAAACGATACCCCTGGCGATCCCTGAAGAGGCTAATTTTTTAAAATCACCCCCTCTCTCTTTGCTTAGCATATACCCATTTACGTTCTGCTCTTTCAGAGAAAGGAGCAGATAATAACTGTGTTTTAGAAATTGGAACAAGAAACTAGCAGATGCAAGTTTAGTGAATATTGAGTTTTAAACTTGTCTCGCTGTGATTTGTGGCCATGTCACGGCAAATATTTTTCAATGTCACCGCCTTAGCCAGTGCTGTCACTAAGGCAGTCAGCTGGGGAATAGAGGGCCGAACACTATGATCTCAATATTAATGGGAGCTGTTGAAAGTGGCAAAGGTGATAAAGTATTGTTTAGTTATTGGTGCCATACTTTGGCTGCGGGACATTATTATAAAACGCAGTCTGTTTTTGTCAGATTTCAATCACGGCTTCAATAACACGTTTAGAAACTTGGAGTACAGGCACCCACATAAGGATGATTTTTCCCCCCTTAAACTAAAGGAGTTTAGATTGCCATCTGAAGAAATAGGGTTTGAAATTTGGATTTTACTTCCTTTATTAACAATTTTTTCCTCCAAATTATTTGGCAATGTGACATCCTTGTCTGATCCGCAGACAGTCAGATGGGTTAGATGTGGCTTAAAGGGGCTGGGAAATTGATATCATCTCTTCCTTCACACTTGTGATAAGGGAAGATTCCTGTAGGTCGTGCAGAAGCGGGCCTCGTTCAGCGGGCCGAGTCCCGAATCCCCCTCACCCCCACCTCCCTGGGCCAGTCCAGGAAGAGAGAGAGTTATGCAAAGTGCATAATGCTTTACAAAATAATATCCTGTTTTGCAAAATTACATTTCGTTCAGGAAATAACAGGATTCCCTAGCTTGGTCGCGACCCTGGGGAGAAGGCGAGTGAATGCTTTGGCGGAGGAACGGGCCCCTGTCATTAATAGTGCATGGGTTTAAACTTATAATTAAAATAACCTTTAAAATTCAATTTTTATAGATGGAGGAGATAACTTGATCTGAAACCCTTCAATGCACACATTTTATGTAGCATTCACCCAAATCCAATGGTACCGTAGAAAATCGGGAACATAAAACCAGATGATGAGAGTTTATATAGCTCTTAAATATCAAGCTGTCAGGCTCTGTGCTGGTAGAAATATTGTAATTGGACAAGAGTAAAGAAAAAGAGTTTGTATTAGCGTTGAGGGTTTTTGAGTGAATTCAGACCAAGCAGAATATAATGGAAACCCCTTTGAAAGAGAGAAGATAGAAAATCCCAAGGTCTGAGCATAGTCTGGCCTCCCTTTCAGAGGAGATCTGATTGATAAAGCAGACACAACCCCAATAAAATACTAACAATAGAAAAAAAGTAAATAGAAATCATATTAAGCAGTGGCAATATTGCCTGAATTGAAACAAAAATTAGGTATAATAGCCTTGGCGGGTTTTAATATGGGGCCCAATCACATCACAATATGAAGCATATCATGGTGTTTCTAAATAATGTTTATCGTCTTGAAATCTCCCTGCCTGGTAGACAACTTGCATTATTTGAGGTTTGTGGCTTTTTAAAAAAGAACTCATAAATATTTAATGTCCGGGATCAAGAATGAGGTTGGGGGGAGGGGGAGGGGTCCCTGGGAGCAGCGATGTTTCCCTGTGTGACCGGCGCTGGCATTGTCTGGGGCCGGGCCTCAGCCCTGGCGGTGCAGCTTCCGGACAAGGAGGCGCGTGTCCCAGGGAGGACAGGGAGCCCGGAGCCAGCGAGCCACCTGGTGCCAGGGCCCCAGGGTGAGCCCAGATGGCAGGGCAGCCTGGCACAGGTGTGCCGGCACCTGTCTGCCGGGCCTCGGTGGGATGAGCCTCAGGTGACATTTCCCTTGTGTCTCCTGAAGCAAAGGGACCACGGGGTGCGGGGGCGGGGGGAGGCGAAACGAGGTCACCCTGGCCGCCTATTAACGCCATTCTGAATTCTGAGACCTGGTGGCAAAATGTGCTCAAAGGGAAAATCACGGGCCTTCAAACGGGCTGCCTCTTCCCTCGGTCAACCGATCAGCGGGGCCCAATCAGAGGCCTTCGACGAACCAGCCACCGTAATCCTCAGATGGTGCTTTCTGGTGCCGAAAGCTTCTTTAGGGAGGATTTTCAACCTTTCCTTAAGTTTCAGAAACCGCTTTTTTTTTTTTGGATTGATGCTGTAGGCATTCAATGAGAGTTTGAGATGCAGTCTTTTCTCCACTTTTTGGTCCAGATCCTCCATCCCAGGTGGGAAGAGGGGTGAAGACGAAAAGGCGGGCGGCCTGTGTGCCGTTTCCTCAAAATTGCCACAATTAGTTTTAAAACATGCATCTGGGTGACTGTCCCACGAGGCTCTGCGGCGTTCTTGCGTTCTTTCATCCATTCTCTCCGCAATAGTTACCCGGAGCCCGCAGCGCGCCAGGCACAGTTCTGGGCTCTGAGTCTGAGGCTCCGCGAGTTCCTGCCCTCAGAAAGCTTCCCGGGGCAGG
Organism: Panthera pardus; assembly: GCF_024362965.1. Classification (NCBI taxonomy): domain Eukaryota; kingdom Metazoa; phylum Chordata; class Mammalia; order Carnivora; family Felidae; genus Panthera; species Panthera pardus. The sequence goes on from NW_026526788.1 coordinate 78,434,986, forward strand.
GGATATAGTGCAGGTCGCTTGAAATCCGGGCCCCGGGGAGAGGCAGAAAGAAAAGAACAAAGCACCTATTTTTGGGTAGAGTGACTGTTTGGGGGGCAGAAACCGCTTAACTCAAGCAGGATTTCCGTTCTTCATTCGTCTGAGGGCGGGCAGCCACCACGCTCACGCTGGTGTCCCTCACCAGACCCCGGCGGTCTTGCAGGGGAGGACAGCCGGGCCGTGGGAGCGGCCTCACTGCCCCCAGCGTGTGCCATTCTTTCCGAGCCCGTCTGCTACCTTCCGGCCCTCTCGGGTGGATGTGAGCCGCGGCATCCCTGAGCATGGGGACCGGTGACTTACGGAAGCTCTTAGGGTCCCACGTGCTCCCTCTCGGGCCAACACGGGGTGCTCCCTGCCGTTTGCCCCAGGAGGCGGGCCTGAGGGACTAGGAGCACATTCCTGGCCAGGGGAGCCCTGCGGACCGCCTCTGGAGACTGAGAAGAGGGAAGTGCTGTCTGCCCTGGGCCCGGCTCGCCAGCTGACACACGCAGTCTCATTGCCCACCGTGTCGCCGGGTCCCCTGCCCCTTGTAAAGCCAGCTGTGGCTGTCACGACAGCGGCCGACGTCAGAACTCCCCGGAGCCTGGGGTCTAGCTGATCTCGGATTTCCCTGGCCCTCCCCGTTTGCCGGGCACTGGAAGTCCGGCCACGCGCATCGAGGGCCCAACTGACCAGAGCGCGGGGGGCGGGGGGCCACTTGGAGAGGCAGCCATAGGGCTGCAGAAAGTATTATGTAGACGCTCGCTGCGGCCCCCCCCGCGGCACGGGGACCTGAGACAGTGTCTGTCATCTCACCAGCAGGGGCTCCAGTGGGTTTTCCTTCCTGAGGCAGCTAGACCAGCACGGCACTGCCCCTGCAGCGGCTGGAGTCGCAGTGGGGGAGGCACTCGGGGCTCCCCATGCCCAGGGCTGGGCGGGAGCTCATCTGGCCCTCTGACTCCTGGGAGGATGGCTGCCCTACGCAGTGTGCCCCGGGTTTGAATGTTGGCACTGACTCTTACTTGCTAAATGATCTTGGCGAGCAACTTCATCTTCCTGAGCCTCAGTGTTCCCCATCTGCAAAATGGGCATGATCCCGACCACGGGAGGCTGTGCGAGGTTCAGTCCTGTGTGCAGGTAGAGGCCCGGGAGCAGCGCGAGGCTCCTGGGTGGTGGCCAGCGAGGCTGTCCTGTCAGTGCCTGGGAGGGTGAGGAACTTTCTCCTCCCCGTTGGGCTCAGCTTTGCCACCAGAGTCCAGAGCACAGCCTCCTTGGTGGCCGTTCCTGGATTAAACGGAACCAGCATTCCCTGCTTTCACGTACACGTCTGCCCCACTCCTTCTCCCTGGAGGTGCCTGCCCCTTGCAGCCCTGAGCCCAGCTGGACCTTGGCACTGAGAAGGAGGATCCCTGCTAGGATTCCCTTGGGAGGGCAAGCGCACACGGTTCCGTCCTCGGAGGGACCACCGTGGCTGTGAAGCCAGAGTGGTTTGCAGTCTTCAGGCAGAGCAGAAGTGTGGGCAGTGTGGAGGCCGGAGCAGGGCCGAGGTGCCGAGTCAGGGTCAGGTGCGGCAGAGATAACCCTGAACACCGAGCGGAGGGCACAGGGAGGCTCTTGTCCTGGGGCAGCCCCAGCTGGGAGAGGCCTGGGCCCCCGGGGAGGGGATCCCGGAAAGGCCTGCTTGGCGGGATGTCATTGGTTTTGCTGCCGTGTCACTCAGAGGCCTGAGGAGGACTGGGGTCAGGAAGCAGAGGGAAACAGAGGGACACAGAGAGAGGGAGAGAGAGCAGACAGGGGGACGGGACAGAGAGAGGCAGAGAGAGTGGGAGAGACAGAGCCCTGGGGAAACCACGTGCAGACCCAGGTAAGTGTTTCCGGTCATCACCCGATCCGATCTCTGCAGTAAATACCATTCTTGTGCTCGTTCTAATGATGGCAAAACTGAGGCTCAGGAGCCGCCCGCACCCTCTTTCACACTCTTTCCACTTTCCCCCATGTTTCCAGCACCATCCCGCCCCACATTCCCGCAACCCCGAGGCTCCACCGTTCCCTCCCTTGACAAGACGTCCAAGGGGGGATTCCTCCCGCCTGGTCGTTTTAGGTCTGACCCACGTGACTCATGTTTCCCTCAGTTTTATCTCTCTGTAGGGCAGACACAGTGTCAAAATCTTCCTGCAGAGATGCTCCTGTGGGATTACGTGCGTCGTGTCTCTGTGCACATGTGTAGCACCTGTATCTCGAGAGAGAGTCTGCACTCTCACTGGATTGTCACAAAAAAGGCAAAGGCCCCCCCTTGCCCCGGATATTGCTTCCTCCACAACTGGGGTCTTGAAAGAACGGGGACCTCCCCCCCACCCTTGAATGTTTTAAAGTCACCTCACAAGACAGACATGCTTTAAACAAGGCTACTGGCTTCTTGCCACTTCCGTGGTGAAGAAGGCTGAGGAGTAGGGAAATAGAAAAGAGGAATATTTCAGCCGGTTCTAGTAAGGGACAGCAGGAAGGGTGGGTGGGATCCCCAGGGCCGGGCGACCCCAGATGAGAGCAAAGGCCGCAGCTGTGGGTGCGTGTTCATGTACCCACGTGCCCGCGTGCTTGTGTGTGTGTGTGTGTGTGTGTAAACAGCTTACGCACTGTAAAGTCTTAAGCAAGCGTCCCGCTAGTATTTCGTTCAGTGAGTCCAATTAATTCTAATCCAGTTGCTGGAAGACCTGCCTGCCGCGGTCACGCATCTGGAGACCACGCGGCAGATGGGTGACAGAGGACGGGAACCTGCAGAAACCTTGGCTGTGTTGTTCAGCTATCCCATCACCCGGTTCCTTCCTTTTCCGCCCCACCGTTTGGCTCAGCATTGCGCACACCGGGCCCTTCGTGAAAGTCGTCCTGGGCCGAGCCTGGGCGCGCAGGTCTGGGATCCTGGACCCTGACACTAGGAAAGTCCCTCAGAATGCCCGCCCCGGGGCAGAAGCCGAGGGGCCTCCCCGCACCCATGGTTCCAGCTGCTCTGGCCTGGGGACTGACCGGTTCAGAGAGGCTTCCATGGAGAGAGGGGGCAGGGCGCAGGCTAAGCATGTGTGATTCATCCTCCCACGGCCCTGCAGGGGAGGGGACACCGAGCAGGTCCCACCAGGACGAGAGCTGCTGCTCAGAGGGGGCTCCGCTTGCTCAAGGAGTCAGGGCTGCTCAGTGATGGCACCAGGCTGTGCACCGGGTTTCTGCCTCTGGCGTCCAAGCCCCGCCCTCCTTCTAACCCGATCCCCTCTGTCTTCTTTCTCTCCCTTTCCCCGGTGCAACTTCGTCCCTTGGCTGTGGCTGAATTTACAGCAGGGATGGCTCTAATTTCTGTGCCGCCACCAATGCTTCGGTGGAGGCGGAGGCCTGGATGATAGTGTCGAGAAGGATGCTGAGGCGCGTCTGGGTCCAGGGGGACAGAGTGCAGTGACTGATTAGCAATGCCTTGGGAAACAGGAGGTGCCGCATCCCTCCCTTAGTCCTGGGACAATAATGTCCTGTTCAGGGTGCGCTGGTGGCCAAAAATCCAGACAGGTTAGCATTCTCTCAGGGATGCTGGGCTCTGCTGTCCCTCCCGGGTGGGCGGAGCGGTCACAGTCCAGGCATGCGCTGCAGCAGGGGGAGGCTGCCGGGGCAACCCCAGCCCAACTGTCACCGAGGTCCCCGGCAGGAGCCTCAGGGACTCCTGCATCCCTCCCGAGCCACATTGTCAAACCGCCTCCCTTGGCTCTTTAACCTCTCCATCATCTCCCTCCTGGTCTGGGAGGGTGCTGGTGGCAACATGGCCCCTTGACCGGTGCACCGAGGAGTGGAGTTCATGGGACCAGGTCCTGGGAAGAGTGGTTGTGGCCCCCAGGAAGGTGGGGGGGGGGGGCTAGCCCTGACCCCACAGCTCCCCAGCCGCATGCCACCCCGGTATGGCACACAGGACACAGGACAGCCAGTTACGTTTGTATTTCAGCTAAAGAACAAATGCTTGTTTCGTCCCAAATGTTTTCATTTGCTAAATCTGGCAACCCTACACCCCAGCCAACTATACCTCAGGCTCCAAATCCGGAAGGTTCTAGAGCCTCGGCCACTTGGACTTCATGGAGACTGGAAAAGCCCCAGGAAGGAGGAGGGAGAGGAGGGCCAGGCCTGCGGGCTCTGTGAGGGGAGGCGCTACAGGTGTGGGCTCTAACGCTCCACTGCCTGGGCTCAAATCCCAGCTCTGGCATGCACTAGCTGGGAGAGCTTGGGAAAGTTACTTAACATTTCCGAGCCTCAACTTCTCCATCTGTCAAATGGGTATCGTGGGATAGCTCCTACCTTATAAGTCCTTACTTATGAAGACAGCGTAGAAGTGTAGACGGCATACCCTGTTGGAGGAGGTGACAATCCAGGGGAGGGATGGTTGTTAGTGTATAATTCTTTAAAAAAAATTTTTTTTATGTTTATTCGTTTTTGAAAGACAGAGAGGGACAGAGCACAAGCAGGGGTGGGACAGAGAAAGAGGGGGACACAGAATCCGAAGCGGGCTCCAGGCTCTGAGCTGTCAGCACAGATCCCGAGGCGGGGCTTGAACTCACGAACTGCGAGATCATGAGCTGAGCCGAAGTCGGGCGCTTTACCGACTGAGCCACCCAGGGGCCCCTGTGTAATTCTTGAACAGGTGTGAGGAGGGAGTCTAGGTCCTGGCTTCTGGTCCAAGCTCTGTCATGAACTTGCAGGGTTTCCTCGGGCTGGTCCCATCTCCCTGTCATATTTGACCAAGTCGGACTCGGTCTGTCAATTGCGCACTTAAACAAAATGCTTCATCTGAGCAGCAGGACCATGACTTCAAAGGAGGGTTCACAGAGAACCCCAGTACGGAGACTGAACCAGCAGAGCTCATGGGGTTGCGAGGTGTGTGCCGGGGGGTGGGGGAGCCTAGAGAGCCACCCTCAGCTCTCCTTCCCCAGCCAGGTACATCTGGAAGAGCCCCGAGTCCCCGTGGAACTGCTGTTCTCGACAAAGTTTCGATTTTTTTCCGCCTCTGACAACACTCGTTCTGGATGTGTATCTCATTGCTGCTGAGTACCCACTCCGTGTGGCACACGAGGGAATGGAAGAGAAGGTTCTCTGTCCCAGATTCCACGCTGGGGGGCATGGGCTTGGAAACTGCCACGCATAACGCCCTGCCCATGACTCGATCATGCACGTGTCTGGTCCTGCCGGGACAGAGAGAAGGGCCGGGGCATCGCTGGGCCAGGCCCAGGAGCTCCCGGCTGCTGGGCGGGTGGAGGGAGCCGCCTCTGGGAGGCTGGGCTGTGCATGGGGCTTCTTTCCTCTGAGGGGAGAGGCTTGTCCATTGTCACTGCTGCATTGAGACCAAGTGCCCTGAGCCCTGGAGCAAGAGAGAGAGAGAGAGAGACACAAAGAGAGAGTGCTTTTGTTCTCTTTCTTGCCTGGGGATGGGACCAGCTTGAGCTCACTTGGGACCTTCTTGTTTAATTAATTCTTCCTCGAAGAATACCCTACTTCCAGACATTCAGGTCCACATTTGGGCCCCCCATTTTGTGGATGGGAAGGCTGTGGTCCAGAGGGGCGTTTGTCCAGGCTACACGGTCAGAACCTGCGGCTCCCCTGTTTTTGGTGATATGAAGCACCGAGGATTATTTGAATAATCCCAGGGCTTGACTGGTGGGAAGCTGTCTATCCATCAGATCCGGCGGCTTAACTTTAGGCCTGGAGAAATAAGATCCGAGACTCACAGTGACTGGCCAGGATCATACCATGGGCCAGAGCCAACCAAGGCCTCGTCCCCCTGGCTGGCTTGAGTCAGTAGACACCCCCACCCACACTCCACATCTTCAGAGCAGAATACTTGTCAAAAGGCCTGAGTATTTAAAACACTTGCCCCGCCTCCTACCTACGTCTTGCTTTTCCCTTCCCTTGCCCGGTTCTGTCACTGCGTCAGGGGCCCAGAAGTTTTCTGGGTCAGGTTCGCTTTCTCCGGTGACGGGGCAAGGCTTGTGATTTATTGGGGAGACTCCTCGATCTTTGCTTAGGCCAGTTAACTCAAGAAAAATTCAACCCTGCTGGTGAAAGAGGCCCCTCCCTGGCTTTCCGGTCGTCTCTGGAGGTGGTGCTGGGGAAGGTGGTGGTGAGGCAGGCGGGTGGCCTTTTTATCTACTTGTGTCCAGCTGATTGGTGGCAGATGGAAAGGACCCGATGTCATTCCTCCACGCCATCCTTTTTGCACCAGACACTTAATGAACACCTACTGTGAGCCAGTCACTTTGCTGGGTCCCAGTCTAGGGACAGACAGGCATGTAGACCTCAGACAGTAACCCAGGTGAAAGGTGGTCGGATCTTTGAGCACCAAGGATGAGAGGGAGAATTTCACACCTGCAAATATCCACGATACCTTTGTCTCTCGTAAGGCCACAGAGGGAGGAGATGATGGAAGGGACAAAGGCACCCCAACCTGGAGCCAGTCCATCATTCTAAATTTTCATTGCTGAACCTGACATAATTCAGAACTCCTATCTGGCTAATGCATCAGTTCATTAGAACACAAAAATACACTATCAAACAGACAATCAAATTTCATGTAAAATAAGCTTCGGCATTAAAACGGTTCCTGGTGTTTTATGTGTGTGACTCACCGGGCAGATATATTTCTTGCCGCGAGAGCAAGACTGATTTGTGTGAAGGCTCCCAACACCAAATCACTTCGAAGGTTGGGAGATAAAATGTCGCTTAGGATAATGTAATTGGCCTTAAGGTACAGGAGTGGAATTATTTTCAGTGATTTATAATGTGGAAATTAAAGACTCACTCATTTCTAATTTAATTCCATCTTCAATGGAAAAATGTTCACTCTGATCTAAATTGGCGAGTAATGTTGCTTAATTCAAATGCAGATGTAATTTCGATTCTGGTAGCAGTTTGCAGTGATAGACGGGTCTCCAAAGAATCATTAAGATCCTTATCTCCCAATCTCACAAATTCCCCGGCAGTTGTGATAATAACTTTGGCTAAGGAGAAAAGGGGACAAAAAATAAATTCTCCCCTGCCCTGTTGGTTCGGGCCTTGCTTTTCTGCAGGATGAGAATCGCGTGTCTCTTGCAAATTTACAGTCGGCCAGAGACAATGCCCGATGTTTAACGTACTGAATTTGGTGGTGGGGTAAACACTACAGTTTCGATTGTTTACCCCTGCCTTCCCTCTGAAATACGAATGAAATGGCCCGGATACGTTATCCCCAGCTCACAGTTAATTATCTGGGATTTTACACCACATTTGGTGCAATTCATTGATAAGGATCAACCACCCAGGGACAGGCAGACGATGATTAGCCATAATCACGCAGGCTTCGCCCTCCCTCTTTCAGCTGTCACATGGCTAGCACATGGTAATGTGTCTTCATCTAAGTAGACCCTAGGAAGCCGCGATGGAGAAATGATGGGGTCGCTCCTGCTGTGTGAGAAATGGCCAGGTCAGAGAGATGGTTGTCTGCATCATCTGTTTGCCCCGTGAGGAGCAGTGGCTGCGTTGGGTCACAGCTTTGGTCCAGCGTGCATATTAACACTCCTGACCCGGCCAGGCAGCGACTCTGGCTCTCTCTCGAGGCAGATGACAGAAGAATTGATTTCTTTGGCCAACAGCTGATTTGACCCAAGTAAAGCCATTACCGTCTGAGGGTGGGTAGATTCTCTCCAGTTGAAACAATTCAGGAAGTATTTGGGACAACTCGGGTATTTCTTCCTGCATTTCCAGGGTTGCTGAGAGCCATGAGCGCAGAGGCGGACAGGCCTCAGAAACAGGCTGACCCCCTTTGTCGGCACCAGCTCTCACCGCACAAGAGCGTTTTCTCTGTACAAGGTTTTAGAGCAGAATGTGTTGATTTATAGCCTATGTTAAGTCTCCAGGGCCACACGGCCATGGTTGAATGATTTTGGAGAGTGAGGGAAACACATCTCAACCGGCTTGGGGAAGAAATAGTTTTGGCTTGGAACGGGAATGAACGCAAAAGCTTTTACAAAATATTTATCGCTGTTTTATAATCTATTTTTAAAAGTTTGATACGGAGGGTATTAAGCTATCTGGCTTAAGATGGTTCATGCTCGCCAACATCTATCTTCTCATCTCATTCCTGGGCACACTGCTGGACCACGTCTCCCTGTCCCCTTTGCTGTTAGATGGAGATGTATGGCTGAGTTCTCGCCAGAAGAATGTGTTCGTAGGTCCCTTGTACATCCTGCTCACGAAAACCTTACGTGGGATCCTTGCTCTCTCTCCCCATCTGTTGGATAAATGGAGAAGACTCAGAAGATTCTTCCTCCTGCCTCCAAGCACGAGAACTAGAAAGACATGTTGCCTGAACAAGACAGAGAATCCTATCGGGTTAAGCCATCGGGGTATTGGGCTTTGTTTATCTTAGCAGCCAACACTACTCATCCTAATGCAAGCTGTATTAAGCACACTGGTATAAAGAATGGATGTATTGATTCCCTCTAATCGCCAAGTTAATTCTTTGTGTGTCTCATATATGTTACCGCCAGTGATCGAGCTGACATCTGCATGATCCACAGATGAATGAACAGTGCCTCCATTTTGCCTTTAATCCCCATGGCAATTCGAGTGAGGCTTCTGCCTTAAATATGATGCCTAGCAAATGGAGACGCATTTTTGTTTTACAAGTATGTAGACATTTCACTAAGATCGCTTTTGTGTCCCGAATGAGGGTCGGCAGATAAGCTTCTGATTTCAAGAAGGAAATGTTTACTTAAATATGAGGACTCCCGACGTGGTGTGTGTGCATCTTTGGCGATTATTTTCTCGGTTGTAAACGGGGTCAGTATTTAGTCTTTAACAAACTTATCTGTAACGCACAGAGACAGCCGGCTGGAGATCACCTGCCTTTTCTCTCTCACCACGCCTTTAGCGGACTCCTTCCTAAACCTCTCTACCCATTACTTGACACGTCATTCTCCGCGGCGTTGGGAGAATTTTCTACTGATGGTCTTGCTAATGTGACGCGCTTCTGTGAAGCTGAAACGGTCTCAAAGACCACGGAATAAACTCCTTTTCTGCTTTTTTAGTAAGGGTACCAAGGACGTCCCTGCAGGTGAAACTCCTCACGGCCTATGACACGGTGTTGGTGACCTCAGTCTTGCCCCTACCTACCTCTGGCCTCAGTTCTCACCTTACCTCCTCTGCCCTTTGCTTCCCTGCCTTCAACAGTCCTTAATTTCTTGCCCGTTTCCTGGAGGAACTAAGCCTCTTCCCACCTCTGTACTTGGTTCACATCACTTTGTCTGGAATACTGTATTGGCTCCTCACCATCTTTGGAGAAGAGCCCTGTTAGTGTTGGAAGTATCAGCTCAAACGGCCATTGATCCTTGAAAGGATTTCTGCCCAGCTCTCCCACCACCTACGGGGGACCTTGTCTTCTCTTCTGCCTGATGGCTCTGTCCCAGCACCGAGGGCTTTGGACTGCTCTGGCGTGCTTACCCATCTGTCTCCCTCTACCTTGAGCTTGGAGGACAGGATGGGGACGCCGAATGTTATTGCCATGTCATTCGGATCTTGTCATTAGTCTTACCACCAGTTACATTACAGAAACATCTACGATGCTTCATTCACATTGCACTTGGGGGGGGGGGGGGAGGACATCTTGGATCCAGGCTAATTTCTGTCTTCAACCCCAGGTACTGAGAGTTGTGTTTTTTTTTTTTTTTTCCTGATGCCAGGCAGTTGGCACGTCATCTGCTAAGGAAGTGACACTTTGATAGGAAGTGGTGGGTGGTGATGCTGCTTAAGGTTGTGATGCCCGTAGCTCTAGACAGAGCTGCCCGTGAAGGGTCAGCGTTTGGGTGGATCCCCTGTAAACCGCCTGCGCCTCTACATGCGACAGGAGGGGCAGAACCGAACTGTGTTATCATCCTCGATGCACTGAATTCACCTAAATAATCACCTGTGAGCCAGAGTTCTGCAGGTTAACGGCACGGTACGTACGGAAGTATTTCCCTTTGTGTTTCTCGATTTGTTTCTGTTTAATTTCATCGAGTGCTCTCTTGTCCCTGCACCATCAGAGAGGCCCTGCTTCACCTGCTCTCTGGCAGCCATCTCAGCCCACAAGGGCCCTCTTACACCACCCTCTTCTGGGCTGGATGCCTAATCCTTTTCATCTCTCCTGATATGGCCATCCTCTTGAAGAATTTTGGCTCTGAAGCCTCAGGAACCATCCCCAAATCCACCGTTCAGCCCATTGTCTCTTGATGATAATACCAAAACAACGACCAACAATTAAGTGCCGACTCCGGGCCAGGTGCTGTATGAAGTGGTTGGCGTGCATTTTCTCAGTTGATCCTTGTAACTAACGGTGTATTGTAGATACAAGTGTCTCACTTTGGCATAAAAAGGAATAGGAGCCCAGAAGAGTCATGTCCAAGGTCACGTGGCTGATCGACATCCAAGGCTGCGTTTTACCCAGGCCCACCTGTGCTCCTTCCAACTGCTGAAAGAGTTGATATTGCAGTTCAAGCCTGGGGGCCATCGGCTGGAAGAATTACCTCTTGCAAGGGAGAGGTTAGTCTTTTGTTTGATTCAGGTCTTCCACTGATTGGAGGAGGCCCACGCACCATATGGAGAGGATTTTCTGCTCACTTAAAGTCCACCAGTTTAATCTCATCCAAACACACTCACAGCAACACCCAGAATAATGTTTGATCCCATATCTGGGCACCGTGGCCCTGCCGAATCGCCACATAAAATGAATCCCCACAGCCCTCTTGCTCGTTTTTGAGGACCACAGTCAAGGCAACATTTGACCATTTGCCGAGTACGGTGCAATCATCAGGAATGGGCTCAAGCCTCCGTTTGAACCCTGAACTCTCCACTTACTTACCACAAGACCCCAGGAAGGTAGACTGAGCTCAACTGTTAACTGGAAACAATAACGGCTGGTGAGCCGATTACATGGCGGGGCATGTGGTGAAGAGCTTTGTAAGTGTTAAAGTGACACCTCGGGCTAAGTGATCTGTACTTCTTGTTTCTTGCTTGGGCGTGCACTTCCTCCTTGACCCCATCAGAATGGTGTTTCCAGCTGGAAATTCCTGACGGCGTGGCCATCTTGGATACCAAGGCAGCTCTCCCTTAGTGGGCATGATATTGGGCACGTCAGGCCACGTTCTGAAAGCCCACAAACCATGGGCGGCCAGAGAGTGGCCTGGTGTGTGGTTGGGTGACATGGGACAGCCAGCCCATCCTTAGAAACGATCCTTCAGATGTGATTTAGGAACAGAGGATGGGGGCCTGCTGCCCAGACCCCAACATGTGGCTCACGTTAATTTTTTTTTTTTTTTTTCTAAAAGACCCGTGGCTGGAAAGTTTCTGAGTACTTTGTATGTGTTAACTCATTCCAGCTATGAAGTCGGTAGTAGTCTTCCCATCGTACAGACGGGCCTGAGCTACAGGGAGATTGAGTAAATTGCCAAAGCCACACACTGGGAACCGTCAGTGCCCAGATTCGAACGCAGGACATCTCCCCTAAGCATCTGTGTTTCTAACCACTACTCTGTGGCTGTCTCAGGGGCTGGCACATGACTGGAAACCTTCAGAGACAACCAGACCCAAGGCGGCTTGGTGATGTGTTGCATAAATACTCACTACTGAGGAGTGGTTCTCGGTTTCCCTTATTTGACCTTGGAAAGGGCTTTTCTTCTCCTAGGGCCTCACTTTCCCCATCTGTACAACGGGAGCCCTCCCTATGCTGCCCTCCTTGGCCTTGGTGATTTTCTCCTTCCCAGAAGTGGGTCCTCCTTCACCCTGGGCTCCAGCTCCTGCTCTGAAGGCGTCTCTTTCATTGTTCCGGCCTCAGGAGGTGCCTCGGGTCACTCAGCAAGAGCAGATCTACCCCACGGGATGGAGAACCAACAGTTCAGGGCTGGGCTGCATGCTTGCGTGTGACCCCATCTAGGCTCTGGCTCTCCAGGCACATGGCGGCGTTCCTGCTTATGTCAGCAGCTAGCCCACTGGGAAGAACGTGGATCCTAATGCAAGAAGGAATTGGGGATTGAGACACAAGATGAGGAAGGATCCCAGTCTTGGAGTTCCCGTCCTGCGGCGGAGGTCGCGGGGGAGAGTCAGTGTGAGCACGGCGGCCGGGAGGCATGGCTGTCCCAAACAAGCACTGTGCTTGAACAGTCGGCCAGATTAGGAAAAGGGAAAACTTAAGGCCAGGACGCTGCTAAATGGCACGTGTGGAGGTGGGGAAGGAAGGGAGCCAGCGGCCTGCGCCTCCTGCCCCCTTCCCCATCATCTATCACATGCCAGTCAGTGCGCTGGACGCTTCCTGAGCGCCCGCCAGCTCATTCATTCTTAGCTGTCTCAGCTGAGTCCCAGAGCTAAGCTTGTCCAAGATCACACAGCTGGCCAGCCTTGGAGCTGAGACCACGGACTACCCCAGAGCCCGGCCATTTCTCCCAGGCGCTCTGACTGGGACCGAACCAGGGGAGAAGCCTCAGGAAGCCCACTGCGAGCCTGGCTCTGCCTCTCCCGGGCAGCTGGGGAGGGACCACCAAGTGGGGCTGGCTTTGGGGGTCTCTGCCAGGCTGGGCTGCAAGCTGCTAAAGGGCACACCCGTCTCCTATCAACTAACATCTCCCCGGCCATTTAGGAACCCCTTGGTCTTTCTGGCAAAAAGTGCCTGGCTGGGGCCCTGCTGACTTCTTTTTTGCAGGCCCAGAGCTCTGTGCTCTCTGAGGAATTATCACTGTTGGGAGAGGGGACCCCGTCGGCAGACAGCTAGCCATCCTAAAGATGAGCCCTGAAGCATCCTGCCAGCCCCCCACCCTGGCAACTTCTCAGCTCCCTCAGTGTCCGGCCCAGATCAGGGCTTCTCGGCCAGGACTGAGCCGCCCTCTAGGGAACGTCTCAGAAGACGGATGCTATCAAAAGATGGAGAAAGCAGGACTAAGCCCCGAAATGAGACCATAAAAGTTTTCTAGTTTACTTATTAGTACAATATGTAATTGGATAGAAGGAGCAGGCTTCAAAAATTTGTCTTACCATAATGACTATAATTTTTTAAAGATTGAAAATGAATCTGACTAGAAAATACCATTAAACTACCAAGTTGCTTAAAATTTAAAGGGTAATTCACATATAATGCTTTTATTTAATAGCCCAATTTACAAAACGTCTAAAATTAATGCGGATCTTTTCAGGACAAAATCAGCCGTAACTGCACCAACTAATTTTTGCTCATTTGAACTGAATTATTAATAAGAGAGAAATATACCATATGTTCCCCAAAGAGCTGGATACATTTATTTCAAATAAAAGCACTGTGTTTGGTGGAATATAAGAGGTTTAAATGCTTTCAGAGAAATGGGTTACTTATATACAGATTTAATAGAGTATAAATCAGGCAACGTAATTAAGGACACAGCTGCTTCTGCACCCAAAGCTGGCAGCTTTTGCTTCTGAAGTTCCTTTATCACCTGCATGGCTTTTCATCAGCAATCATTTGTTCTCGTGGAATAATACCAGTGCTTCAATGATTTGGCAGTTTATACTACATTGAAAAGGAATTTTATAGCAGGTTTAGATTAACCTTGGTCATATCTATTCAGTTCATCTATTTCTCCCCCACAAGATATTTATTGAGTACCTACTATGTGTCAAGCAGTGAATTAGTCCCTGAACAAAAGGGACTTGGACATTTTTCCTCCCTTCCTTCCTTCCTTCCTTCTCTCCTTCCTTCCTTCTTTTTCCTTCCTTCCTTCTTTTCTTCCTTCTCCTTTCCTTCCTTCCTTCTTCCTTCCTTCCTTCCTTCCTTCCTTCCTTCCTTCCTTCCTTCCTTCTCTCTTCCCTTCCTTCCTTCCTTCTCTCCTTCCTTCCTTCTCTCTTCCCTTCCTTCCTTCCTTCTCTCCTTCCTTCCTTCCTTCCTTCCTTCCTTCCTTCCTTCCTTCTCTCTTCCCTTCCTTCCTTCCTTCTCTCCTCCATCCCTTCCTTTCTTCTTTCTCCCCTTCCTTCCTTCCTTCCTTCTCTCTCCCCTTCCTTCCTTCCTTTCTTCCTTCCTTCCTTCTCTCCTCCCTCCCTTCCTTCCTTCTTTCTCTCCTCCCTCCCTTCCTTCCTTCCTTCTCTCCTCCTTCCCTTCCTTCCTTCCTTCTCTCCTCCCTCCCTTCCTTCCTGCCTTCTCTCCTTCCTTCCTTCCTTCCTTCTCTCTTCCTTTCCTTCCTTCCTTCCTTCTCTCCTCCCTCCCTTCCTCCCTTCCTTCCTTCCTTCTCTCCTCCCTCCCTTCCTTCTTTCTCTCCTTCCTTCCTTCCTTCCTTCCTTCCTTCCTTCCTTCCTTCCTTCTTTCCTTCTCTCCTCCCTTCCTTTCTTCCTTCTCTCCTCCCTTCCTTCTTTCTCTCCTCCCTCCCTTCCTTCCTTCTCTCTTCCCTTCCTTCCTTCCTTCTCTCCTCCCTTCCTTCCTTCTTTCCTTCCTTCCTTCCTTCCTTCCGTCCTTCCTTTTTTCCTTCCTTCCTTCCTTCCTTCCTTCCTTCCTTCCTTCCTTCCTTCTTTCCATTTACCTGTCATTCTGCAAACTCAAGACTCAGGTTCAAAGTGCCTGACTCCAGCTCATATGGTGCAATGGGTCAATGTTGCAGCAGGTGCACACAGAGAGAAGAGATTTTCCCCACCTCTGTCCATGGGTTCTGCGACCTTCGTCCAACCTCAGGAGAGTTTAGCCCTGAGGTGAATTAGCAGACCCTCATCGCATTTCCTCTTGCTCTGAGGGACTGAGTGCTTTCAGAATTAGAGCACGTCACAGCAGACGGTCAGGGAAGAGCCTGAAGATGAGCAAGTTAAAGTATCACCAGCAGAGAGAGGGACGGGCTTTCTGATCCTTAAAATGTCCCCAGTTTTACAGCACAAGCTAATATTTCTTTGTATTTGTGCTTGAGTTTAATTTATCCGATTGCAATGGGTTTTGGAACGTCTCACTCCATCCAAAGCTGTCAGCATGTGGACAGCTCGAGAGCCTGTGGTTGGTGGCTGCTGACTTCTGGGGGCTCTGCATGGAGATCTCTGAGCCCATGACTCCTCAAAAAGCAGGCAGGGCCCTGCATAGTGGGTACTCCGAACATGCTGCTGTTTGTGCTGTCATCGCTTTAATTTCTGTCCCTACCCTGGATTCCCTGAAAGCCACGGGCAGCCACTGTGTCGGGTGATTGCTATTCCAGTGCTGGTTACGGTGTCCAGCCGCGTTGTGGGTGCCCAACCCCCGATGTGCCACGAAGGAGCAAATGAATGAATGAACGTGATTTCTGAATGAGGGATTCTGATGCCCCTACCAGTTTTCCAGCCTCTGGCAAGTCGTTGCTGACTCTGGGAATGCCACGATGGCAAGCAGGGTTTGCTTCAGGGGGATGTGCTCGTTACCTCACAGGCCTGTGGACAGATAGAGGCTGCTAACTGTGGGCCCTGAAAATCTGGTGTGTGCGCTTCAGCAGCAAGAGGAGGCAGCCTCAAACCCCAGAGCACTTGCGTGGTAAATGTATCTCAGAGTGAGTTTTTGTTTTAATGGAAGCAGTTATCCAACTAGCAGGCTTCAAATGGAAATAGTAGCTCTCTCTACATAATGGGTGAGGAGTACTTTAATTAATAGCACTTCTTGGATTTTAATGACAGTGGCTTTGGTTCCTCACCATCTGACGACTACTTGAGCTATTGTTTTGGGGATGCAGGGACATGCAAACCTGCCTGAGTCAGCCGGGACACAATGGGCTTTTGCAGTTTGTGGATCTGCTAAGCCCCACGCCTGTGCCTCGCGTATATCTCAGGGCAAGCACCCTACCCTGGGAGCTTGGAGGCAATAAAACCCTCTCCGGTGTCTCTTTTATTGTGGTGCAAACTCAGCCTAGAATTTCCAGCTGCCTACAGAGCGGGAGCACTGCTTTCTGTTTATGGATGGATGCTGCTTTGTGCTAAGTGGCTGTGCCCACAGGGGAAGGCGTGGTGTTCAATAGCCTCCCAGCCTCCATGGGTGCCCTAATGGGCTGGCTCGTCTTGTCCTGGCTCAGATGTGCCCAGGAAGCCATTTTTCTAAGACCCAGGGCTGCTCCTGCAGCCGATGGGGACAAAGCCTTCACTTCCCACCCAAAGAAGCCATGACTAGGGGTGGCAGGCCGGGGACAGGGCTTCCAACTAGGGAAAAACTACTCGCATCGGCATCCCCCCCACCCTACTCCGGGTCTTGGGTTGAGGGCTGAGGGTACAAGGTGAGGAAGATCCTCGAGGGGCTCACTGTATGGGAGGAGATAGGCCTGGACGTGCTCCGTGACATGAGTGTGCCACGCCAGGATCTGGGTTGTCCTGGTCGATGCTTTGCCACAAGCCAGCATCGTTAGGCTCCAGAGAGGGCGGAAGAGGCAGCCTTTCCAGCAGCCGGGAGAAGCCCCCAGTGCTCCCGACAGGCTTTCCCCGGGAGACCCTGCTCTTCTGCTGCCATGAGAAGCCCCAGGGACGATGGTCCCGTCTTTGCAGGGGCCCCACCAGAGAAGTTCCAAACCATCTCATGCCTGGGCTCGCCCCCGCCCCCACCCCCACCTGCCACACCGCAGTCATCACGAGCCACGGAGGGATAAAGGTGGCTGTTCCAATGCAGGGGACATGCGTGGGGGTGCTTGGACCCTCTGTATTCTTCCTCCTAGCTGGGCCGGGGCCTCTACTTGGATTTGGATCTGGCTGCTGAGACCTTGCAAAGCTGCCCCGTTACTCACCCACCCCACCAAGTGCAATACATTCCCAGTACACCCTCCAGAGCCCTCCTCATGGTGCGAGATAGATCCCCGGAGCGGGGTCTGTTGCCACGCCCCCACCTTTCCCTCCAACGCCTGGTCTCCTCCTCTCCCTCTCGCTGTGGGGAATGCCCTTGACTCCCCTGCGTGCTGGGCCCTGCCTCCTCCTGTTCTCACTCTCTTAGGAAGCCCCCGATTGCCCCGCTGGGGCGGTGACCCTCTCTAAGGACCATGCATGTTCCCGGCTCCAACAACATCCTTCCCTGGGGAGAGGAGACACGAGACGCTTCCGCTTAGATGCACATTTTAGGACCTGGGAGATGGGGAGAAGCGGGGTTTTCTGTTCCCTGCTCTTCTCCGGCTGGGAGGCTGGATGGGGCTGTGGTGACATCGCCCTCTAATGCTGGGCCAGCCCCTGACCAGATCCTCATCTGTGTGTCCAGAGCGCACAAGAGCTGCAACCGTTGTTGAATGGGCAGGTGAACAAAGAGCGTGTGTCTGTGGGGTGGGGGTTGGAAGGCCCCCTCTCGGGAGTAGGATCTTGGCCCTTCCCGTGCCTGTGAGCTGCCCACAGGACCCACCCCAGTGGCCCTGATTTCTGTGCCACCTGCCCTCTTGGTCGCACGCCGGAGGAGGCTCGCGAGGCCAGGGAGGAGGTAATCAACACTCTCAGGTACTCAGGCTTCTTACCCGGGTATTTAAACCTCCCGATCCCTCCATTTAAATAATTAATTATAACCTAACTACCTGAAGCAAAAGAGGAAGCCGCGGGCTTCCAACGTGCAGGTCCTTTAACCCGTAAACTTTGATCTCGGCCCCAAAGGTCAGCCATCAGCACCTCACCCTGCAGCCCGGCTGATACTTAATTACCCAATTAATGCATCATTTTATTGCCGGGTAGTTTAAGGGACTACAAAAAGAGGCAGCCGCCTTCGGTCACGGCCTTGTGCTTCTAATGCACGAATTAAATATCTGTGTCTTCTAAAAAGTCAGTGTGTGATTTATTGGAAAATTGGTGGAAACAGCCCTTGGGGGGGTTGTGTTCAAAATCTGGTTTAAAAGAGTGGCTGCTGGCTATGACTTTTTGATTTCCTCTATCCTATTGAATGCCATTAGCCCTCTTTCATGTAAAATAAATGTTTGAATGCAGCTCATAGCTTATTTATTCATTCTGTTCCCTTCACTGCCCACTATCATTATTTCTCTGTTGATTCTCTTCTGTGGGAGAGTAGAAATAAACCCTTCCCTTCAAGGCACAAATTTGGGATTCAGAGGACACGGAGGACCCCTGCGCTCGCTCTCCTGCCCCCCTACCCCGCCCCTTCTCGGGAGGAGCCGGAGGTGATGCATTTCAGTCCTGGTAAATCATGTGGACCTCCCGCATGGGGAGGACTCTGGCGTTATTTTATTTGTGATTTGCTGTTATTTATTTATCGGGAAGTGTCCTTTCCCCAAAAGGAGCACAGTATGCAGAAAACCATAAAAGGGGGACCTACCTGTTCCACTTTATAAGCCGACATCAAGAAAGCCACCGTCACCATTTGCAGATAGGGAGGGCGGCATATGTTTCGTTATAAATTGTGTCCTTATTAAAATATCTGGATCGGAATCTGGGAGGTGTGGAGGGCCTTCTCTTCAGCCATGACCCTCTTCTGACCTTTCACTGGCTAGTTGAAGACACTAAAGTCCATTACTGTGGGCATGGGGAAACGGACCCACTTAAGACGCAACACAAGGTAGAGTTCACAAAAGGATAACTAAGACGGAAGGGATTGCCTTGCAGGCAGAGAGTTCCCTGACTCTGGGGGTAATCAAGCTGATTTACTGGGAGGAAACAAGGGATGTCAGAGGTCAAGTCATGGAAGGAAACGCGTTTCAGCTGAAGTGTGTGTTCCATGTACCTTTGTGTCTCAGCGCCTAAGATCCAAATACTTCACGTTTATCAACCGCAAAGTTTCTGTTAGCTTTGTTTTCCCCAAAGGGCTAAAAAGCCAACATGGGTTTGAAAACTTCTTCCCTGGCCCAGGCTGCCTGCTCCTCCTGGGCTCGCTCCCCGTGTGCTTTGCCTTTGCAGAATTAAAGGAGTCCACTTGTCCAGCCCTCTAGGGCAGCACTTTGTAAACAGTAGGTGCTTAGCCATGGCTGAACAGATAAATGAACCATTGCACGTTACCCAGGCAGGAACAAAAAGAGGGATCATTTATGTCTTGGGTCCTGCGGACGCGTAGCTTTTCTCTGACATCTTCTGCTTCCGTATCAGACGATGGGCGGGCGGCTCTCCCAGGGCAAGAGTGCCTCAGCGCCCAGCAGGGGGTGCAGGGCAGCGAGAGCGCCTCGGTTCGGCATTTGCGGGCTGGGTTCGGGCAAATGTGTGGCCAGCAGCTCAGCACAGCGTCACGCTCTGGACAATGTCCCCTGGAGCCAGACTGCCTTGTCCCAGCTGCTCTGCCATCTCGGGTAAGCCGCCTCCCGGCTCCAAGCCCCAGCGTCCTCCTCTGCAACACGGGCGCATAGTCGTGCCTCCTCCGTGAGGCTCTCATGAGGATTGAGTTACTGCACGCAGAACACGCTGGGTGCCCGGAAATGCTGCCTGCGTGTGAACTACTTCCGTGAGCCTCCACCCCCTCTGACTTTGCCTCCCTTGAGCACTGAAGTGAACTTTCTGGACAAGGCAGGCCGCTGGGCTTGGTGCCAGTCGTTTGCAATGGCAGCGCGCGTGCCCAGCCTTACCCGACTGTGTGCCGTCGAGCAAATGCTGCTTCCAGTCATTGGAAGGTGCCTTCTGGAACATTTCAGTGAGGCGCAGGGGCTGTTGGGTCCTGCCCGGAGTGGCCTCTTACGACCACACTTTTGTCCTGGGGTCCGCTTTTCAGGTGTATGTGACTTTACTAAATAAACTGTCTCCTGTGGCTTTAGCTTCACCTGGCAAACTTCACCCCGAGCTCCTCTCCTGGTGCTTTGAAAATTATTTTTCATGTGCTCTGGACCAGCAGTTAAGATAACCATGATGTTAGACGAGAGCGTTAAGTTAACAGCACGTCATGTCTGACTGAAGGTGGAAGCGTCCCTGACTCCTGAAATATGGCGATTTCCTCTCCATGGTCTGGATTCTGCCCATGGCCTTCCTCCTGGCCTCCCCTGCCCTTCTTCGGATACTTCCCTGCTCAGAGCACGCTGTGGCCATTTGGACCCTACATAGCAGAGCACGTCCCTCTCCTGTTTTAAAAGCTTCGGTGGCTGGTACGTCCACGAATAAAGCCCAGCACCCTGCCCGTAGCGATCTGGCCCTGGGCCATCTCTCCAACCTCATGCCTGACTGCTCTCTTTCTTGCTCGAATACCCTTTGGCCACCTTGGGCACCCTTTAGTTCCTCAAACATCCCTAGTCTTTCCTGCCCAGGGCCTTTGCACAGGCTACCTGGTGGGCCTGGGACATCCTTTGCCCCACTGTGCTTATAGCTGTTTCCACGTCTTCTGGTTCTAAGCGTACAAGTTACCTCCTTGAAGAGACCTTTCCCGACCACCCGTCCTCTCCTTTTCCTATTGAGGCCCTTGTTGGATTCATTCTTTTTTTTTTTTTTTAATTTTTAATGTCTATTTTATTTTTGAGAGAGAGAGAGAGTGGTGGAGGGGCAGACAGAGAGGGAGACACAGAATCCGAAGCAGGTTCCAGGCTCTGAGCCGTCAGCACGGAGCCCGACGCGGGGCTCGAACCCACGGACCGCGAGATCACGACCTGAGCCGAAGTCGGACGCCTCACCCACTGAGCACCCCAGGCGCCCTTTGGATTCATTCTTAGTACGTATCCAATTCAGGGGTTGCTCTTTCCCCCTAAAATGTTAGCCCCTCAGGGCACCCTTGCCTTGTTCGCCACTGTGACCGTAGTACTTAGCACTGAGCACACCGTAAGCCGTCAGAAACTTCCGTTGAATGAACTTCAGCACGAGCATTTTGAGACACCTGTTTTCACCTTGTAGGCGGTTTTCTAAATTTTTCTGAGCATGGAAGCTGCTGACCAAATCCTCTCTGGGTAAGCTGGCATCGCTACAGTAACGAGCATATGCTGACCGTAGGGTCGTCACAAGCGGGGTCCTCAGTGTGGCAGACGTCACTCACAGCCCCTCGCATGTCTCGTGGGCCCGCTGCTGAGTTATCTGCCGTTCTCTGCAGTGGCCAAGGACACCCCACCGCCCCCCCCAGCTCACGTCAGCTTGATATGGCCACGTGGAGATCTACAACTTAAGCTTTGTATTACTACCGTGAGGGCTAAGTAAGGCAAATGTTATTTATTTCCCTCTGAGAGGTGAGGAGAGCCTATGAAGGTAGGTGGTGAAATCCCTATTTTGCAGAAAAGGTTGTGTCCCAAGAGCCTGACGCAGTGCCTGGCACGTAGCGGGAGCATGACAAATAGTTGCTGTGGACCAAATGTTTCTGTTTCCCCAGATTCGTATGTGGAAGCCCCGATCCCCAGTGCGATGGTATTTGGAGGTGGGGCCTTTGGGAGGCAGTTAAATTTGATGAGGTTGTGAGGGCGGCCCCATGATGGGATGTGTCCTTACAAGAGAAAGAGACTCCAGAGCTCTCTCTGTCTCTGCCACGTGAGCACACAGCGAGAAGGTGGCCGTCCACGATTCAGGACGTGGGCTCCTACCGGATACCAAATCTGCCAGCACCATGATCTTGGACTTCGCCCCCTCCAGCCCTGGGAGAAATACGCGTTTGCTGTTTGTTATCCAGTCTTCGGTACTTCCTAATAGCAGCCCATCCTGATTAAGACAGTTGTCATCGAACGAACGAGGCTCGGAGAGGTTGCGTCCCCAGATCCCACAGCCAGTAGGTGGCGTCTATCCCATTCCTAGTCCCAGGACCTCTGTCCCTGCCTTGTGAGGACCCCCAAGCTTCCACTGAGGCCTGTCTTCTTTGTCACCAGTGCCTGCCTGGGGTACTCAACCGCGTTCCTTCGGTGTCCACAGACTGGATGAAACACCAACTGCTTCCTCAGTTACGCCCTAAATCTCTGAGTGGCTGGTCCCCCTGCAGCCCCTGCCTGGCGTCATCAACCATCCCTCAGAAAGGGCTCATCCCAGCCTCACCTATGGACACAGGCGGCGGGGGGGGGGGGACACTGTACCCCACGTACCCCCCACAAGTCGCCATCCTGCTAACTGGATCGTTGACTCACACACGAGGAGAGATGTGCACGGCCGAGTCTAACAGCTGCTTGGGGACCGTGACAGTCTATTGTGCCTCTACCTCGTGTTTAAACCATGGCACTGACAGGCTTGTGCCCTACACCTGCGCAGCCATGGAGCAGCCAGACCTACCTGGCAGGCCAGAGGCGTTTGCCCGCTGGATGGCAAACCTGAGCCCAGGAAGGCGTCCCCAAGAAGAGCATGGTGTTGTCGGCCGTGCCATTTTGCACACCCCTAAGTCGGCGATGGAGAAGGCAGCCAGGATTTGCCCGGCCCACATGCATCTCACGGATGTTGTAACTGATACAACGTGTACTGGTGGAACGTTCCTTCAGCTTATAAGGAAACTTGTACTGAAGATCTCAAGGCACAAAATAAAAATCAGCCCAGGTGCGTGACAAGCAGATGACAAGAGGAAAGGGGCAGTGACACGGAGGTACTCCGTTGAGACCCGAGGTGTCCCGGGAAGTGCTTTAGCACAGTGACGTGGCATTTGGTCGGTCAGTTGTCACTATGGCCGTGGGCCGGGCACAGGGACGCAGTGACAAGCAAGCCCTGGTCCCCGCCCTTATGGAGCTCACGGCCCCGTGTGCGAGGCCCATGAACAAACATGCACCTGCGACCCCAATAAAAAATGCCAATAGTGGGGCCATCACGGGGCCTTCTGAATTCATTCTGGGGGCTTGGGGCAGGAAGGTGTCCTGGGAGATGGGACATGAAAGATAAGATTCTGTAGGGAGAATAGGAGTTAGCTTGAGCAAAGAAGCAGGTATAATGGGCAGGGGGGTTCTGATTTACCCCTCACAACGATCTCGGGCAATAGATCCTATGACCACCCCCATTTTCCAACGGAAGCTTGAAAAACTCCAGTACTTACCAGCCTAGGAACACTACGCTGGGAAGTGATAAAGCTGTAATCAGAACCCAGTTCATGCGCGTTTCAAGTTGTGTTTCCTCCTCCCTTTGGTCCATTAGGAATTTCTTTCTCAAAAAGGTCGTTGAATTTGGTGCAGGGGCAGAATCAGTCCTTTGGTCTTGTGAGTAGAGGAGTCCCGGCATCTTCCATCTGGAAATTCAAGGAGTGGATTGCAATTGCCGGGCGAGTGTGACGTTTACAACCGCGATCGCTTCCCCAGGCACCTCCCGGCTCCCCACCAATTGCTGTGAGATGGAGTTCATGGAGACACGTGGTGATGCCCTGGTGATGCCTTGGATCTTCTTGACTTTGAAGCTGTGGGCATGCCGTATGTGGGAAACTACTGGTATGCCTGGGATCTTACGCGAGAGATGGCAAGGAGAGTAAGGGCCAGCTTGGACTCGACCCTGAAGATAATGGCAAGATTTTGCAGGTTATCGAACAAGGGAGTGACCCTTTGGAGTTCTGAACAGCCCTCCTCATCAAGGCTATTTTTCAAACGCTGTCTTCGAATTGCATTTTTCAACCAAAATAGTCCCAATTTGCTATTGAGGGTTGCGTTTCACACCTGCTGCCTTGAGAAGACTAGATTGGAAGGGGAAAGAACCAGAAGCAGGAAAAGCAGCTGGGAGCATGTAAAGTAACGCAGTCAGAGACCAGAACCCACAGCGCGGATGTGGCCACGCAACCGGGCTCTCGAAATATCCAGGAGTTAGAAACAGCAGGGCTTGCTGACCAACCGGACTACGCGGTGTTTGGGGCAAAAAGGGGATGTCTGCCCTCAGGTTTGGGGCTTGAGTGGTTGGGTAAGTGATGAGACTATATTCACTGGGGAGCAAACTGGGGGGCACGGGAGGCAGGTAGAGAAACGGAGCTGTATTTTGGATGGTCGTGTGGTGTCAGTGAAACATCAGAGGGGATGTGATGTCCCGTGGGCAGGTAGGTACTGAGATCTGGAGCTCACCCAGAGTTAGGTCCACAGGCTGCCGCTGAAGCCACACTATTGCTCCTTAAGAACAGTAACATCAAAAGAGCTACGATTGCAGCTGACAGTCTCCTGGTGGTACCAGTCGGGCAGGTCGGTCAGCACAGAGCCCAGCCACTGACTCTACTCTGGGCGATGATGTCTTTTGTGCCTGGTCCAGATCGGAGAGAGAGTGGCAGCCCAGAGTCTCCTCTCTGCCATCCCGGCACCCTCGGCCGCATGCCAGGCTTCAAGGACTGTCCCCTAGCCCCTTTGGATTTCCTGGGCTTTGTTGGACCCAGGTCACCTCGGTAATGTTATTTAAATCTCGGGTTTGAATGGAACATTGTTGAATGCCTCCTCAACCACACAACACTTGTGATGGGCCGTAGTGAATGGGGGATTAGGCAGATAAATTGCTATTGTGACTCTAACACTATCACCAGGTTTGCTGAGGACAATAATTATGTAGCTTACAGTGTTTGGAAATACTGCCTAAATCTCCCCCCCCCCCCCCCACATGTTGTTTGTGATGGAAAACAATTAGACAAAAGGTCCTTTTGGTAAGCTGCCTGGGATTCAGATCAGCCTGATGAATGGGCTTTCTCCTGGACCCTGAGCATTTGTTAGAAGTAAATTATATGTCATTTCAAATCCAAAAGGTCTGCCTTTCCATGTTTATTGGGGTAAATTAAATCTTCTAAGGAGGGTAAACAGAAGGCCCCGATAATTATTTGCTTCTGTATAATTTAAACTGAAAAAGGATGTGGCCAAGAGGAGGACAGGGATAGTAACAGCCTGCATTGTGCCCACCACAGAGAAGGTACAATGGGGACATTTAATTTGATACTGATCTACACGTGCCGCATCAAGCTGAAGTGAAAACACCAAGGCTGTTTTCAAATTTGGCCTTTGAGTTGCAAATTTCAACCAAAATCATCGTGATTTGCTACTTGAGACTTAACTTTTATAACTGTAAGGGGCTTCCTTGCAGAGGTGATAGTCCTTCTCTGATCAGACAGGCTTCCTGTCCTGAGACCAGGATAGGAGTTTCTCTTGGCTTATACTAAGCCCGGGTCTGAAGGCTTCATCAGCATTGCTGGTAAGAATCCAGCAACTCATTCATCCACCCATCCAGCCACCCACATGTTCCTCCATCCATCCCTCCATCCAACCACCCACCTATCCATTCATCCACCCACCTATCCATCCACTCATCCATCCATCCATCCATCCATCCATCCATCTATCCAACCATCCACTCATCCATACATCCCTTCATCCACCCACCTATCCATCCACTCATCCATCCATCCATCCATCTATCCAACCATCCATTCATCCATACATCCCTTCATCCACCCACCTATCCATCCATCCATCCCTCTATCCACCCACCTAGACATCCGTCCTTCCATCTATCCATCCATCCATCCATCCATCCACCCACCCACCCACATATCCATCCATCCACCCACTCATTCTCCCATCCTCCTGTATTCACCGCTCCATCCATCTATTCATTCATCCACCTGTCTACCAACCTTTCCAAAAATACTTACTGAATACTTCTGTTGAATGCTAGCTCCCCAAATATGACCAACACAACCTGTTGACAAAGCTGAGGAAATTGCTCACCATGGGAAGGGAGAACACCACTTCTATAGAGCTTTGGGAGTCAGTGTCTCAACAGGGGAAGGCAAGGTCAGAATTTATGGAGAATTGGGAGTTTGGTTTCACGGTGGGGCTTTCAATGTGGGAATTGTGGGAAGGCTGGATTAGGGTTAGATAAAGATCATGATACAATAGTCCAGGAATGTAGAAACAGCGAGGTACTGTTTTGGAGGTGAGAGGTTCGAAGAATCGTAGGGTATATAACCTGTGTGGGTCATCCTGTTGAAGAATGGATGTGTCTTTTGGGAGCTTCCTCCAGTGGACAGTCAAGCCATTTGCCTGGGTGAGACGCTTCCAGATACACAGAGTCATGTTAATGAAGCAGTGGGACACACAGTCTTGTTCATGTGGATAGGTGCGATTTGGGGCCCCAGTGTCCAGGTTGAGGGTGGGGTACATGGGTTTCGTTCTCGCCTCTGGGGTGTCTGGCTGAAAGTATGCCACGGTGGTGGACCTGGGAGGAATTTCTGAGTCCCGCCAACGTGCTGGGTCAGGCGGCGGCAGCTCTGTCGGGTTTCATTTCCTCTGCCTGGTCTTTGTGTCCCTGTCCTACATCCCTGCAAACACCCGACCGACGTCAAGTGCCACTTGGCAACTTCATCCTGGTTCAGGTGCAGGAGGAGGCTGCATCCGAACCGTGAGGTGTGCCAGATCAAGGGAGGAGAAGGAAAGAGGGGCAAGGGAGGCAAGAGAAACGATTGCCCGTCTCCAGTCAGCATCCCCAGCACCCCAGGCCGGGAACAGCTCCCTGTCTTGACTGCTGCCTGGCGCCTGCCCAAGATGTCATCTGCGGTGTGAGGGTCCAGGCTCAGGTTTCACTGGTCCAGCCAGTGATAACATCTGGCTCTTGGGGTCCTAGGCCAGTGACCTCTTAGGCTCCCTGGTGCCTCACAGTCTGCAGGGAAAGTTTCCTCTGCTTCTGGGCTGACAAGCCTTCTTTACTAACACAAAGTTAGCCCAGCTTCCTGGCCCCTCCCTAAGCTGACTGTCTCCTTCACACAGAGTCCTGCAGTGTCCTGCCCCGGGGGCTCTGCCTGGCTTAGCTTTGAAGGAAAATTCCATCCAGCCATTGCTGCTGCCCAGACACCATCTATGCCCTTGGCCTGAGCCTGAAAGAACAGACCTGTAAAATCCCAAATGTTACTGTTTCAGCTTCTGTCGTCAACCTTAATCACGGCTGGTTGGAATTAAGAGACATTAACCGGTGCCTATTAGTAAATGCTGACAGTAAAGTGTGACACGTCCCCGAGCACAGAGTGGCTTCCCTGCACGAGCTTATTCAGTCCTTGGACACAGTGGCGATAGCCCACTTAACAGAGGAGGGAGGGGGGGCCTGGGTGGCTCAGTTAAGCATCCGACTCCTGATTTTGGCTCCTGATCAAGGCTTGCGTCAGGCTCTGAGTTGACAGCAAGGAGGCTGCTTGGGATTCTCTCTCCCTGTCTCCCTGCCCCTCCCCTGTGCTCTCTCTCTTTTTCTGTCTCTCAGAATAAATAAATAAACTTAAAAAAAAAAAGAGGAGGAAGAAGAGGCTGGTGGTGAGGTCAGCTTCCCAAGAAAACCCCTGGAAGTGGGAACTTCACAGCTTCCCCTGTGACTCAACTGAGAAGCAGAGGGAGAGGGTATAGAACCGCTTGTGACAGACCAGGGTTGGAATGCAAGCCCCGCCCCCGAGGGGCCCCATCCCTTCCAGAATTCAGTGACAACCCCCCTGTGAACCACAACATTGCATGCGGTCCTTCTGCAAGTCGGAGACCGTGAGCCAACTGTCATGCTTGGCCATGCATGTCAGAAACACGACGTTGAGCAAATAGAACAGGTCTCTTTCTCTTTTATTTATTTATCTAAAGTTTATTTGTTTATTTTGAGACGAGAGAGAACGCAGCCAGGCGTGGGGCAGAGAGAGAGAATCCCAAGCAGGCTCTGCACGGTCAGTGCAGAGCCGGACACAGAGCTCGAACCCATGAACCATGAGATCATGACCTGAGCCGAAAGCAAGAATCAGACACTTAACTGACTGAGCCCCCCAGGCGCCCCAGGTCTCTCTCTGTTAAAGACTGGAATTCCTCTCTTTCCTCGCTCCTATATCCTCTGTCTCTGGCCCCCAAGCCTTGCTGGCTGCCTCTCCCTGGCTTTTATCTTTCTTCCTGTTGGCCGGTCGAGGACCACCTCCTGGACCATCCCATCTCTTTCTTCAAATGCCATGCCCCCCACCCTGACCCCTCATGGACGCTTGTGTTTGATGTGGCTCCTGTCCTTTCTGGGACCTTCTGTCTCTCCCCACCCCACCCCCAACCTACCCCCATCCCCTCTGGTTCTTTTCTCCACCCTAGTGGT
This sequence comes from Panthera pardus, assembly GCF_024362965.1. Lineage (NCBI taxonomy): Eukaryota > Metazoa > Chordata > Mammalia > Carnivora > Felidae > Panthera > Panthera pardus. The sequence goes on from NW_026526788.1 coordinate 78,462,853, forward strand.
TCTCAAAACATGGTTCCAGGACCAGCAGCATCAGCGTCACCTGGGAACCTGTCAGAAATTCGACCTGCCAGATGCCAACTCCGGGGGCAGGCCAGGTACTCCACGTTTTACCAGCCTTCTGGGTGCCCCTGAGAGTTTTGGTCTACACTCTCCTGGATGATCCTTGGAGCTTTGGTCACCTTTTCTAGGAGAATTCTTCCCAGGACTCTGTCTCAAGCCTGGCCCTCTCCCTAGTGCCTGGTGGTTGCATGGGAATGTGATGATTTCTCGGGACGTGAGATTCACAGAAAGAGCTGGACGAAGCCCCAGAGATGGGTCAGTTGGAACAACCCTTTCACTTGAGAGAATCCTGGGCTTCAGAAGGCTTAAGGCGCCACACAGTTCACATGGTTTCTAATCCAAGAGGACTTTCTTTTTCAGCAGGTAGATCCTTTCCAAAAGGAAACCATAGGTTTGGGGGGCGGGAGGTAGATGCTCATTTCATGGACTCCAGGGTGAGTATGATCGAAACTTCCTTCCGTGCCTCAGGAGCCTGCATAGGTCCAAACCCTTCCTTTGCATGTGGGTTGAGAGCTGTTCTCAGAAACCTAGTAGGGATCGAGATGCTCATTGATTTCCATTAGAAAACACAGTCTTGGCGCATGTGGATTGCCATGCCTCAATAGGCTCCCGCACTAATAAGATTCTGATTAGATACTAATTAGTCTCATTGTTGTGAGCCTGTTAAAACTCTCCCAGGCTGTCCTATGCCCTGTACACCTGGTCTAACAGACCCCCCTCAAAAGACAAAATAGACAAAATCTGCTGGGAGCCCAGGCTTGCTTGGGCCTGCTTGGGAAAGCTGCTTTCCCGGGAGGCCTGTCCTGCTGCCAGCCTGGCCATGGGATTAGGCACGGGTCAGAGCTGGGGTCACAGGACAAAGATCAAATGTCAGCCCTTGGGGCTAGGGCTGGGCCCATGACACAAGCCGGGTTATTTTCCTAAGTGACTCATCTTCCAGTCCAAGCTCAGATTCAGGGGTAGGTCTGTCCAAGGGATGGGCAGAGACAGGGGCTTGGAGGCTGGGGTCTGGATGGCCAGGTGACCTAACATCTATGCCTCTGTAGCATCTGCAGTCCCCCAAGTTCAGGGTCGCTGGAAGGAAGGCTCCACTGGTGAGCCCGGTGTCATCATAGCTGTGTTTACCGAGGTTTACTCTGCCCCCAGGACTGTGCCTCCTGCCTGAGCGACCTTTTCAATGCCTCCTGACATCAAGGAGAGACATGCTATTTTTGTTTAATGAGGTGAAATTCGCGTGAAATAAAATTAAGCATGTTAAGGTGACACTCAATTGAATTCAACATGTCATGGTGTTAGGCAACCAACGCCTCTATCTAGTTTCAAAACATTTTAAACCTTCCCAAACAAAACCCGGTACGAATTTAAACAGTTTTTCCTTTTCCCCTCTTCCCCGCTGCATCTGGTAACCACTAATCTGCTTTCTGCCTCAGTGGATTTACTGATTCTGAATATTTCATATAAATGGAATCATATACTATGTGATCTTTTTACTTAGCATGATGCTTTCAGATTTCATCCATGTTGTAGCCCGGGTCAGCACCTCATTCTTTTTTTACGGCCGAATAATGCTCCATTGTGTGGCTCTGCCGCCATTTTGTCTGTGTGTTTATCCATGGAGGGCTATTTGGGCTGTTTCCACCTTGGGAGGGGCTGTTTTCATTACCATTTCACAGATACGGGGTTTCAGAGCCTGACAGTCTTTTCCAGGTTCACCCAGTGACTGGCTGAGCTGGGCATTAAATTCAAGTTTTGAAAGCTCCACTCTTAACCTACAAATCCTGCTACCTCTCAACATCTCCGAGCAGCTGGTAATGGGCTAAAAAGATGAAGGAATGGTCTTCTCTGGCCCCTCTCCCGGGACTCCTTGGGGAAGGGGGTTCTGGGCTGGTCTGTGTTTTGAATACCATTTTACAGGCAGAAAAATAAGAAGCCTCAAAGAAGGTTAATATCTAACGTGACATAATTCTTCGTGCTATTTCTTTTAAAAAGTCATGCTTATTGAGGTGTAAGTTACGTGCGATAAAATTCGCCAGCTTGAGTGTGCATCTGATGAGCTCTGACCCGTGAACACTGTTGCATAACCGCCCTCCACAATCAAGACATTAAAGTATTTTTCTCTCTTCTCGTCGGGCTTCTTCGCCATTACCTTTCACAGCAGCGCCCCCCCCCCCCCCCCCGAGGCCCGGTGGTAGTCCATGATTTGGATCTGCCTCACTTTGTTTATCCATTCCGCAGCTGATGGGCATTTGGGTAATTTCCAGTCTTAGGCTATTATGAATAAAGCTGCTGTGAACATTCATGTACAAGAACTTGTCTGCACACAGCAGTGGGATTGCTGGGTCGTATGGAAAGTGTAGCATCTTCTGTGCGCCCTGAGAGGTGGCTTTCTGCGGCCCGGCTCAGTCTCTGGGATCCAGTGGGTGGAGCCCACGGAGGCAACAGTGAGGCCCCTAAGCCTGTCCTTCCTGGGACCCGTTAAACTTGGTCAGCAGTTTTAACCGTTCCTTCCCTGGGGCAATGTCCTGGTGCTCAGAGGGCGGCCCTCAGGCCTTCCCAGGGAAGCAGGCAGGTTGGAACTGGGGATAAAGCTTGCACTAAAAAAAAAACCCTCTCCTCTCAATATTCTGAGCTGATGACTCAGAACATGTCAGCCCCTTGGTCTGTAGTATTTTTAAAGGTTTTCCTCAAAGTGCTTCCTCCGGTACCCTAGGTCCCTGATGGTGGCAGGTGGTCCACCTTTCTTTTCTTCTCTGCATGAGATGGGGCTCCTGGGAAATGAAGAATTTCAGAGGGGTTGAGGCTAGGGCCCTCCTTATGGCCTGGCCCATCTCCCAGACGGTGGGCCTGTACTTACCTGCTGTTAGAATTTTCCTAGGCAAGAACAGTTATGGTGCCCCCATGCTGTTTGGAACGGAAAAGGAAAATGAGCAGGCAAATGTCCAGGCAAATGCCTGTGGTTTTGAAAACAGAGCTATTCTCTTTCAGGACCTTTCTAGGGGAGTCATTTGCATGCCCATCTGATAGCAGGGGCCTAGTCAGGCCAGCAGATAAAGCCCATCGGGGACCTTTGAAGGGAAAATAAACATTTGCTTCTTACCGGCCCCTGGAAGATCATTTGCATGAAACCCTGCAGCATTTCCAAGATCTTTGGGGGGTGGGGGTGGGAAGCGAGAGGTGGAAGAGAATGAGTTTGCATGATCCTGGCAAAGCAGAACTAAGTGGTTCAGGTTAATCCATATTGTTTTCTTATTATTTGCAAAGATAAGGGACCGGAGAGGTTCAGGCTGCGGCCCTGATCCTTGCTCTGGTTCCACTCCTGATTTCTCGCTTGACCTCTTTGGACCTCAGTCTCCTCTTCTATAAAATGAGTAAACGGGGTCACATTCCCCCATTTAAGCCATCTGCATTTATTGAGCATATGTTATGTGCCAGGTACTCTGTCTGCTAGGAGATTCAGGAACAACGGGACAGATAAGTCCCTGCTTTCAAAGACCTCCCTGCCCCTTGGGAGTCAAGCAGGTGAGCAGACACTGGCCAGTGACAGTGTTGGACAGGAAGAGGGACTGGCCCCGCGTGAGGCGGGGAGGGTGAGGAAGGATTGCAGGGGAAACTAATACCATCTCCCAGTTCTGACCCTGAGGTCTGTGACTGTCCTGCCTGTCCTCACGGGGGCTCTCAGCTGGGGATGATCTGCGCTCATTTCCAGATGACAGCCAGCCTTTCTCCCCTATGGACAGACTCCTCTTACAAATGCAAATAACAAGTGTAAATGACACTGGCCGTCAGAATTATGGCTGCCTTCTCCTCTCTGCTCTTCCTCCCTCCTTTCGCTTCCCTGGAAAGTATCCTAGAAGAGACGTCTCCATCAGACCCTCTGACAGTAGAACTGAGGTCACAGCCTCAGGCGTGGGGTCCGTGGGGCCGCGCTCGCAACAGCTTCTGGGTTCGCGAATCCACGGAAAATGTTGATGTCTTGTAAGCACGGGAGGAAAAAAATAGGATGTGATTCTGGAGGAAAATATGTTAAGTCCATAAAAATTTTTGTTCTGTGCAGGAGTAGAAGTCTAAAAGTAGCAAATGACCGGGGGCGGGGGGGTGGGGGGCGCCTGGATGGCTCAGACAGTGAAGCAGCCGACTCTTGGTTTGGGCTCGGGTCGTGATCTCACCGTTCATGAGTTTGAGCCCCACATCAGGCTCTGTGCTGACAGTGCAGAGCCTGCTTGAGGTTTCCCCTCTTTCCCTCTCTCTCTGCCCCTGTCCTGCTCTTTCTCTGTCTTTCAAAATAAATAAACTTAAAAGGAAAAGAAAATAATTGGATGGGTGTTGTGAAAGGGACACCAACCGAGGCCCCCTCTTTAGTCAGGGGGCCTTGCCAGACAGCAGAGAGGGATCAGGAGGACTCAGATCCTGGCTTTGTCTTTCACAGACAAGACCTCTGAGACTCAGTGTTCCCATCTGTAAAATGAGCAGGTTGGGCCAGGCAGGCTAGGTGTCTCTGATGCCTGACCCTGGGACCCTGGGACCCTGGGACTTCCCGGCCAGGAACATGGTCTTCCTCGTGACTCATTAGGGAAAACCCGATTCAGAGAGCTCAAGCGCAGCCAACACCAATCGGATGATGGAATGGACGGGTGTAAAGGCTGAGACTATTTCTAGCTGGTGAGTGGGTTTTGTCCTTTGTGAAGGATCGCGTGACACGGAGACCCTCAAAGAAAAGCCGCTTTGGTCTGTGTCACAGCACGTAGGTTATTCTGTTTGCAAACGGGTGCTTCTCAAAATGCTCTTGGGCGCATCGCCGGCTATGGACATGCCCTCCTAAAGAATGTATTTTAACCCAGAACCTTAGCGTCGCTGGCTTTTCCAAAGAAACACAAGCTTTGGCAGCTGCAAGCCATCGGAGACCTCCCTCCTCTGGTCCCCTTTGCCTTTAAGAATTCTTATTGTGACTGACGACACTCTCTGGGTACGATTAATTAAATCAATGGCCCCCTCGTAAATTTAAAAATACATCCCCCATGCCTTTAAATCTCGGAATCCCAGCTGGGAAACTGAAAGGCGTGAAATACACAGTCATCATGTCACAGTCATGGAAACGGGATCCTGGAGCTGTAATTCTGTGATAAATATCTCTGAGACACACACCCACAATTTGGTTATGCCCCAGAGGCGTCAGGAGGGCCCCTGAGAAGGAGAGGGGAAGGTTCCGGAAGGAGGGACTGCGCTGCCCTGTGGTGTCCTCTGGCGATCAGTGTAGACTGGAGGCTCAGACAACAATGTAGGGCAAGGCTGGGCTTTCTAGAAGGTTCATAATGCAGTCGTTGTCTCCATCCATGGATTTAGAAAGAAATCCCAGAAATTCCACAGAGACCACTGGGAGGAAACATGGGCTGTGTCCTGCTCATTGTCCTGAGTGAGGAGATGAAGGAAGTGACCACTGGGGACCACAGAAGGCTAGACAGCTCAGATCTGGCTGGGCAAACAGCCCTCTTTCAACACCGAGGTCCTACTAAGCCCCAGGCTCTGACCCAGACACTGACACGTGGGCTGGCCCCTGCCCGGAGGCGGGGAGCACCCTCGAAGGACCAAAGACCATAGGACAGGCGGTACCTCCATCCGTGGGCAACCTTCCTGCTGGGATGCAGGGGTCTCAGGCAGGGACTTCTGGATGAACTGAAGGGCTAGTGGGGAACCCCCCCCCCCCCCCCCCGCAAGGGAAAGAGAAAGATGGAGGGCGTGGCTCCCTGCAGAGGGTTGGAGGAGGAAAGTGTATGGGACTGGAAGTTGTTCAGTGTGGCCCAGATCGGGGGCGTGAGCTCTGGCCGTGGCAAGAGCTGCCGGGCAGCCTAGAAGGGTGCCATCTCAGTGCCCTTGGAACCTGGGTGAGGGTCTCAGGTGGCAGGGACAGAGGCAGATGGGCTATGCATTCCGGGGCATCCAGCAAATGCCCTTTGGTGCAATTTGGGAATTCACTTTATCACTCAATTTGACCCAGTGCTGAAGTTGAGACTTTTCTGTCCCCTTTGGTTTCAGTAGATTCCATTCCTTTTTATTTCTCTTTGTTTTTGTTTTTGCTGGATATTGTTCCCAGTTCACTGAGAATTGTATTTCAGAGAAAACTGTTTCCTGAACTCCTTGACTTTTCATTACAGCCATTATTTCATTCAGGACAAATAAGGGAAAGGCTATTTCACATGTGCTAATAAGCTTGCATCCCCCCCCCCCCCCCCCACCAACTCCTGATCTCACTTCCAGGGAGGGGAAAGTCAAGCAGGCAGCCACGGGGCAGGGTGGGAATCCCCTGAGCCCTGTAATCTCTCTGCCAAGCGGGTGCTTGGCAGGATCTCAGTGCCTAACAGCAGCCTCTCACCGAAACCTGCAAGGCAGGTGTTGCTTCCTGATCCAACTGATGAGGAAACGGGGCCTGAGAGATGCCTGACCACCCAAATAAGAAAGCAGAGCAAGGCTTGTGTCCAGAGACAGTGTTTCTTCTGTCGGACCCATCTAGTGCAAAGAGTTCCTACAACACTCCAGCCACGGTCTCCCCCAAACCCCCTTTCTGATGGGGCCTGCAGACCCTGGCTCTCCCGGGGAAGCAAACACGGACGCTGTGTGTTCCGGGGGTCTAAAAGCGCCCCTCCCCATCCCTATCCTGGGCTCATGCCATGCCGAAGGCTCAGAAAGTCACGGTCAGAGCAGGAAGGGCGGGCTCATTCTTTTTGTATGTCCACCCAAGTGCCCCGGTGTTGCCAGACCCATCTGGGAAAAATGACTGACCAACCTGTCCCTTTTAAACTTCTTTTCTTAGCAGTGGAATGTTAAGGCAACTTTGAGTGAAAGCAAATATATTGCTTTGGGCTGACGAGAGAGGAGAAGGGGGCCCTGCTATTGCCCTCTGCACCCCCCAGTGTCCTCAAGATGCGGCCGTGTCCTCCCTCTGGCCCCCCACCTCCACCTGCCCCATCTGCATGAGCAGCGGTTGAAACCACGGCTCAAAAATATTCTTGAATCTACATCTATTTTCAGCTTATGCTCGGTTCTCAGCATTAAAATAAACCCTAGCACCTCATTACACACTGTATGAAGCAGAACTCCCTTTCATTTTTAAAACTGTCTCCTTCAAGCTCCAGAGGGTGCTTCCTAGTTTGTGCAGGAGTCCACATGATTTCTTGGGAAAAGCGCAGGTTTGGGAACTAACCGTGCTGGGTTTCATCCCAGGTGCTGGGCTAACGAATGACCACTTCCCCACCGTGTCCATCCCTCCATCGGGAAATATCCACTTTGTGGGGACACATCATAGTTAAATTGGACATTGCGTGCGTGGTGTTTTTCTTTCCCTGGAGTCCTGGGCTTTACAGACCCAGGTCACCTGTCCGTCTCTTTTAAGACCGCTGGATATGTTGACAGTTGACCCTATCCTACCTGCTGCACCTCCCTGCTGAACTTTTCTCTTTATAAATTAGATTTTGGTAAACACAGAGGAATGAATGTCCTTTGCTTGCTTATTTTGGGACTGTGCTGATCTTATAAAGCTGGTCCATTTATTTATTTATTTATTTATTTATTTATTTATTTTAATCTCTGAAAGCTAATCCTGGCATCCTGGCATGGATCTTTCATTCAAGTAAGCAGTGACTCAGTCAGCTCGAACATGGGGCTTTTAAACCCTGTTGGATGGGGTCTCAGGTGAGCCATCATAGGAATTTTTCTTAAAAAATTTTTTTAACCTTTGTTTATTTGAGAGAGAGAGAGAGAGAGAGAGCAAGCAGGGGAGAGGCAGAGAGACTGAGACACAGAATCCGAAGCAGGCTCCAGGCTCTGTGCGGTCAGCGCAGAACCCGATGTGGGGCTCGAACTCACAGATCTCGAGGTCGTGACCTGAGCCGAAGCTGGACACTTAACCAACTGAGCCACCCAGGTGCCCCTGGTCACAGGAACTTTTAAGAGTTGCTACCCACACCCTGGAGCCCCTGCTCATGTGTTTCTGCTCTGAGCAGAGCCCTGTGATGCCGTCTATCACCCCCACTCCCCAGGACTTCTCTGCACGTTACCCCACTGCCCCATCTTGGTCCTCAACCTAAGGCCAGGTCCCTGATGGGTCCTGGACCACAGATTTGAGGCCCTTCTATTCCCTTTGATTCGGTCTTTGGCAGAGCCCCAGGAACAGGAGTCCTTGATGGCACCTGGCCCTTTCTAGTCACCGACAAGGGAAACCTGAGAAACCATTCTCAGAAATGGAACTAAATTGTCAGTGAATCTGTCCCCATCTGGAGAAGAGAGGAAGATTTGGGATGGCAACAAAGGCTCCTTTGATTTCTGTTAATTAACTCCTTTGGACTCAGGGGTCTGAAGTGGCTTTCGTTTGACACACAAAGAATCCGGGGCAAGGATGATACCCACGCTCCGGGTGTCTGCACTGGAAAGGGCTCCGTGTATTTACCTGTAGGGCAATTCAATTAAAAATAAAGAAAGGGGTAAATCTATGAGATTAGCTCCAGGAACAATGGCACCAATTGTGGCCAGGTGTAACAATCCCGACCGAAGCAGATGTTAAACAAATATTATGATGGCTCCAATCGGCCCCAGTGTGAAATCTTCCTATTTGTCTTTCTCATCATCTCCAGGGATGGAAATCCTGAAATCTTCATCCGTAATCCACTTCGGTGATCACTGAAATGATCATATGGAGAGAGCTTAGTTGTGAACCTCCACATGAAGGGGCATCACTTACTAATGTGGGGACGATCTGGTGTTGCCTGCTCATTTCTCCCGGTCCCTCCATCCTTCTTGGAATGTCCTTCCATTACCACAAAGGCTTCTTGGGCTTTCGTGGCAGACTCCGGAGAAGGAGGGGGCAGGGGAAAACAGACTATAGGCTGGGGCCGGGAGCAGTATTGATGGGAGGACCCTAATGGAGGCAACTGGAGGTTTTCTTCCTAGGTGTCGGGAACAGAGAGTAGACGGCGAACTGTAGTGTGCGAGGAAACGTGATGTGAAGGGAAGGGCGAATTTAGGGATTGTTGTCCTGGGCCGTGTATCCCCTCCACGAGTGTTTGTATTCTGAATAAATGAATGACTATATGTAGAAATGTATGTAGAGTGACAAACACTTGCCTATAGGCTGACTCAGGTGCTTATTTTGTTAGATGGTTATTTTGGTTTTAATGAGACGGGTATAAAACTTAAGATTTTTTTTTTAATTTGGGATATTTTTAAAATACTGGAATTTAAAAATTCCAGGGGCACCTGGGTGGCTCAGTCGGCTAAGTGTCCAACTCTTGGTTTCGGCTCAGGTCACGTTCTCATGGTTCATGGGTTGGAGCCCCGCACTGGGCTCTTCACGCAGCCTGCTTGGGATTCTCTTTCTCTCCCTCTCTGCCCCTCCCCTGCTTGTGCTCCTTCTCTCTCTCTCTCTCTCTCTCTCTCTCTCTCAAAATAAATAAATAAACATAAAAAAATATACTGGAATAGAAATATTCAAAATAGGACTTAATACAACTTTGGAATTTGAACAGCATTGAAAATTTCCATTAAAATGGAACGATCACGGCGCTTGGGTGACTCAGTCAGTTGAGGGTCCTATTTAGGTTCAGGTCAGGGTCTCATGGTTAATGAGTTCAAGCCCCACATTGGGCTCACTGCTGTCAGCACAGAGCTCACTTTAGATCCTCTGTCCCCTCTCTTTCTGCCCCTCCCCCATCTCTTAAAAATAAATAACCATTTAAAAAATAAATAAAGGGGTGCCGGGGTGGCTCAGTCGGTTAAGCATCTGACTTCGGCTCAGGTCATGATCTCGCGGTTTGTGGGCTTGATCCCTGAGTCGGGCTCCGGGCTGACAGCTTGGAGCCTGGAGCCTGCTTTGGATTCTGTGTTTCCCTCACTCCTGGCCTCTCCCCACCTCACACTCTGTTTCTCTCTCTCTCAAGAATAAATAAACATAAAAAAAGAAGAGGACAAAGGCACCCCTATCTTGTTCATGTTGGGGCTCCAGGCCCCTGCTTGGCACTTAACAGGCCTTTAAGATGTATTTGTTGAACGACGGAAGGGAGGAATCCAAGGACAGTCAGGTTCTCGATGGTCCATCCTGTTTCCATCCCGGGTCTCAGAAAACATCCTGGAGCAGCTCAGATCTGAAATCTGGTCTCGTACACCAGATGCTCTGGAGACCTCCTCCCGCCTACCTTCTCCTGGGCTTGCCATGGCTCCTGACTCTGTCTCTGCAAAGCAATTGGGCTACATTTATTACAATGTTGGTCACACTGAGGCAAGTAATAAAATTTGAGTGGTAGATACAGAATCATTTCATTTGAACATTTTTAACTTCACATTTTTCAAATGGCCATTTGGCTTTGTATAGACACAAGGAAAGAATTATGACCTTTGGCCAACTTTACTGAACAAAGCCATAAAATATAGTTGAAGTATATAGTGCCTTTTGATTTGGGGGGTGGGGGGACGAGATGTCATTATTGCTTGAATTATTCTATTTCATCGCCGTAGACAGAAGCATTCTGCAGAGACTGAAAAGTCCTTTGGCTCAGCCTGTGAGCCTTTGGGAGAGGAAAGGGGGGGGGGGGGGGCGCTGTCCCAGGAAGGAGTTTCTCTTCTTAAGGATTCCTGAGAAAAGGAATTACATGTCTGCTAAGTCAAGTCCCTTAGTTTCCCTGAGACCCAATCTTTCCTGTAAAACATGGAAGTGACATCGCCTGATTTCCCTTCTTTGTGTCACAATCGCGTGGACCAGTTAGAAAAAGATGCATTTTAAATGTACCTTCCAGGGGCTCCTGGGTGGCTCAGTCGGTTAAGCGTTCCGACTTCGGCTCAGGTCACGATCTCGCGGTCCGTGAGTTCGAGCCCCGCGTCGGGCTCTGTGCTGACGGCTCGGAGCCTGGAGCCTGTTTCAGACTCTGTGTCTCCCTCTCTCTCTGCCCCTCCCCCGTTCATGCTGTGTCTCTCTCTGTCTCAAAAAGAAATACACGTTTAAAAAAGTTTTTTTTTAAATAAAAAAATAAATGTACCTTCCAGACTTTGAAGTGCTGTGCAAAAATCTCTCTCATGTCCTATGGGCTTCACACGACCCTTCCTCAGAGGCTTAGGATACATATGATAGACGGGCATATGAAAAGGTAAATCTTAATATTTGTTTTAAGAGTCAATAGCACGACGCTTGTCAGCCACATAATCATTATTTACCTACAATCGCGGATTACTTTATGAGGCTAATCGCTTGGGTAATTGCTTTGTCATAGCAAGATAGCCACACACTTATAGCCAACCATGTAAATTATAGCTTTTTAATCTCACAATTACGGTGCAGTGTGAAGGCTACCAAAGAGGCTGAGATGGAACTAATTGCCAAACAGTGTCCTGGGACTTTATTTATCTCCCATCTTGACAGCTTAATGGTGGGATGCAACGTGAGTAGCGTTGTTTGGGGCACGCTTTGCGTCCGTGTAAGGTGAGGGCTCAGCCCCAGACTCTCCTCAGCCTTGCGTTGTTTTCGTTGGCGTCTTGACGGGACACGACCCCACCTGAGAGGCAAACACGTGAATTGGAACGCTTGCCTTCAACTCTTCCGAGCGGTGACAGACGATGGCAGACACGGTGGCCTGGAAGTTACCTCTTGGATTAGCGTCCGCTTCATCTGAGTTCCTCAGGGAGCGGTCAGCGTGGAGGCCACACCTCTAATAAAGAGGATTTCGATCTGTACGGGAAAGGGATTGTTGACGCACGTTCATTCTAGTAAGAATCAATGCACCTCTTTGTAAGAGGTGCCCGGCACCGGAATGGGGCTCTTGAGGCTTGGACGTCTCTGCTGCTTTCAAGCCACGTGACCGCGGGCTGCTTACTTCTCTCCTCGGACCTTTAGTTTCCTCATCTGTAAAATGGGAACGACCAACCTCTCTTGGGGGTTGTTGTGAGTCAGGTGAAATGAGAGGCCGCAGGTTGGGTGCTTAGAGTGATGCCTGGCCTGTGGGCAGAAGGCTGACCACGTCGGCACTGGCGTCCATCTGATGTAACCCCACGCCGACGCCTTCTTACGCCAATTCCTTACGTCATCGTTTCATGGGACACTGCCTGTCTTAGGGAGTCCGCACATGTCCGATGTGCCGCTGAGTTATGTTAACACGCACTCTCAGCCTAAAGCGGTCCTGCCCTGGGGGCTGGACGATGCCACCAAGGGTGGGTCATCTATGTGAGGGGACTTTGCACCTGGGCTCTCCTGATGCTCAAGTGACGCTCCCAGGAGTACGTTACTTTTTAAGGCTAATGAATCAGACCCAGCGCACAGGGTTTTTGTGTGAACATCCTCAGTCCTCCAGCGTGCTCTGCGTGGGCACCAACCTGTCTCACTCCAAAATCCTGTGCCCACAGGCACTTAATTCGACCCGCCTCGTCCTTGCCTTCTTCTTTCTCGCAAGCCCCCTTATCTGCCAGGGTTCGCTTGAACCCCAGCCTCCCGTGGAGCCGTTTTCCCTCCATCCCAGCAGCAGATTCACGAGCCATCCCCACACCCACACGGGTGATGTTCCCAAGTGTGCTTGCTAACATTTCAGGTAAACTTGCACAAAAAGACCTCGACCGCGACGCTCAGGACTTGACTTTTCTCAGCCCTGTTCTGTCTTTCAGAATCTGAGCCTAAAATGATAGCTTTCTTCGGGGGAATGGCAACACACCTGAATTCACCTGCCCCAAAGCCTTGACAGGCGTCTTCCTTGTGGACGGAGAGAAGCGCTGACCTGAGAACCAAGAATCCCGCAAAGGAATGGGGAGAGAAGCCGATTTCAGAGTTCTTCCCTTAGGAGTGGTCCCCGGGAAACTCTCAAGGGGAATTGTATTGCAGGGTTGACATTTACATAAAATTCAGATTTCTTCTTCTCTTAAAACCATCGTCTCAAGAGGTTTTTGATCCATAGAAAAGAGAGATGTGGGCGGCTGGAGGGAAGAAATAAGTGCTTTTGTTGAAAAGGCGGATGAGCTGGCTCCAGGTGAAAGCCTTTTCCCAGGTAGCGGCTCTGTGTTGGCAGGTCTATCTTGCCCAGTATTTTCTGGCCCATTTTCGTGACTGAGAATAGAAACGTTCCCATGATCCTGCCCATTCCCAGGTCTGGAAGAACATGACCTGTAGAGGCGCGTAGCCTCAGACAAATGGAAGTGGTGCATTCTGAATGCTTGTCTTTTTAGCATAAATCCGTGGTGAGTGGCTGCGTTACGGCCATCTTTTTAGTGACATCAAAGCCAAGTGCAGAGAAAATGCACTATTAAAGCAAAAAAAGTCAAAGGGTGTGGGCACACAATTTTAATACCGAGAGAACAAGCAATTTCTTTTCTTTTCTTTTTTTTTTTTTTCTGATGTGAAGAAATGAAAGACTGTCTCTTCTAGGGAGGAGTCCTGAACTCACTTTGCTAAGAGACTGTCACTTTCTAACCAAGCTGGACTTGCAGTTAATTCAGAAGTTCTGTGTTGGGGCTTGACCACCCTCTGGTCTCCTGGTTGGCGTGTCCGCTGAGGAGGGTCTGGTGGCCGCAGTTCTAGAAGCGGACAAGGGACCAGGTCTGAATTCCCGGTCTTCCATTTTCATGCGGCCTTGGCCAAGCTGCTGATATGTTTAGCCTCAGTGTCCGCATCTAGGAAATGGGTAGAGTAATAGCCGCCTTGCCATGACATTGTGGAATGTGTATAAAAGCACGGGATAGAAGCTGAGGAAATGTCGGTCTCCTTCTCACCTTCTTCTTTTCTTTTCTTCCCCATCCCTCCTTCCCTCACTCCTTCCTTCCTTCCTTCCTTCCTTCCTTCCTTCCTTCCTTCCTGTCTTCCTTCTCTCCTTCCTTCTCTCCTTCCTTCTCTCCTTCCTTCTCCCCTTCCTTCCTTCCATCCTTCTTTCCTTCTCTCCTTCCTTCCTTCCTCCCTCTCTCCTTCCTTCCTTTCTTTTCTCCTTCCTTCCTTCCTTCTCTCCTTCCTTCCTTCCATCCTTCTTTCCTTCTTTCCTTCCTTCCTTCCTTCCTTCCTCCCTCTCTCCTTCCTTCCTTCCTTCCTCCCTCTCTCCTTCCTTCCTTTCTTCTCTCCTTCCTTCTCCCCTTCCTTCCTTCCTTCCTTCCATCCTTCTTTCCTTCTCTCCTTCCTTCCTTCCTTCCTCCCTCTCTCCTTCCTTCCTTCTTTCCTTCCTTCCTTTCTTTTCTCCTTCCTTCTTTCCTTCCTTCCTTCCTCCCTCTCTCCTTCCTTTCTTTCTTTTCTCCTTCCTTCTTTCCTTCCTTCCTTCCTTCCTTCCTTCCTTCCTTCTCCCGTTCCTTCCTTCTTTCCTTCCTTCCTTCTTCCCTCCCTCCCTCCCTCCTTCCTTCCTTCCTTCTCTCCTTCCTTCTCCCCTTCCTTCCTTACTTCCTTCCTTCTCCCCTTCCTTCCTTCCATCCTTCTTTCCTTCTCTCCTTCCTTCCTTCCTCCCTCTCTCCTTCCTTCCTTCCTTCCTCCTTCCTTCCTTCCTTCCTTCCTCCCTCTCTCCTTCCTTCCTTCCTTCCTTCCTTCCTTCCTTCCTTCCTTCCTTCCTTTCTTCCATCCTTCTTTCCTTCTCTCCTTCCTTCCTTCCTCTCTCCTTCCTTCCTTCCTTCCTTCCTTTCTTCTCTCCTTCCTTCTCCCCTTCCTTCCTTCCATCCTTCTTTCTCTCCTTCCTTCCTTCCTTCCTTCCTTCCTTCCTTCCTTCCTTTTCTCCTTCCTTCTTTCCTTCCTTCCTTCCTTCCTTCTCCCCTTCCTTCCTTCCTTCTTTCCTTCCTTCCTTCCTCCCTCCCTCCTTCCTTCCTTCCTTCTCTCCTTCCTTCTCCCCTTCCTTCCTTCCTTCTTTCCTTCCTTCCTTCCTTCCTTCCTTCCTTCCTTCCTTCCCCCCTTCCTTCCTTCTTTCCTTCCTTCCTTCTTCCCTCCCTCCCTCCCTCCCTCCTTCCTTCCTTCCTTCTCTCCTTCCTTCTCCCCTTCCTTCCTTCCATCCTTCTTTCCTTCTCTCCTTCCTTCCTTCCTTCCTCCCTCTCTCCTTCCTTCCTTCCTTCCTTCCTTCCTTCCTTCCTTTCTTTTCTCCTTCCTTCTTTCCTTCCTTCCTTCCTTCCTTCCTTCCTTCCTTCCTTCCTTCTCCCCTTCCTTCTTTCTTTCCTTCCTTCCTTCCTCCCTCCCTCCCTCCTTCCTTCCTTCTCTCCTTCCTTCTCCCCTTCCTTCCTTCCTTCCTTCCTTCCATCCTTATTTCTTTCTCTCCTTCCTTCCTTCCTTCCTCCCTCTCTCCTTCCTTCTTTCCTTCCTTCCTTCCTTCTCCCGTTCCTTCTTTCCTTCCTTCCTTCCTTCCTTCTCCCGTTCCTTCCTTCTTTCCTTCCTTCCTTCTTCCCTCCCTCCCTCCCTCCTTCCTTCCTTCCTTCTCTCCTTCCTTCTCCCTTCCTTCCTTTCTTCCTTCCTTCCTTCCTTCTCTCCTTCCTTCTCTCCTTCCTTCCTTCCTTCCTTCCTTCCTTCCCTCTTTCTTTCCTTCCCATCCCTGCTGTCTTCATCTTTTGGAGTGCTTTTTCCAGAGAATGGGGAGCATGGAGGCAGAAATAGGGATTCCTGCAAGATGTGGGGTAACAGGAAAGCTTGAGTGTGTTTTCAGACCTCACCTCACAATGTTGCTCAGAGTGTGGTCTGAGGGCTCCCTCATCAGAGACATCTGAGGGGCTTCTGTCAGATGCAGGGCTCTGAAACCCACGACTGCCCAATCACAAGCTCTGAGGCGGGCCCTGGGAATTTGTGTTTTAACGAGCACCAAGCATAGCAGGAACCATCGAGTGCCCACAGACAGCCATTACCCTTCCTTTTTCTGACCCAGTCCTGTTTTGTTCAGGTGTCCACAAAATTCAGTGGCAAATACTGGTTGGTCTAAACAGACCCAGAAGCCCCTAGTCTTCCTGCCAGTGACAGGTTCAGTCGAGGGCAGGGGGCTCAGTCCTCACCAAAGCAGATGAACAAGGACTAATGCTGGGGGGGCTTCTGGGAAGGTTTCCTCATGCTTTGAAAGCCTCTCTTCTTCCATTAGATGCTGCTGTTGGTGTGTGAAGCCTGGAACTGGGCTGGTCGTCTTGCAACCCAGGGAACAGCCAAGGGCAAAGCTGACGGTGCCCTCACTGGTGCATCAGGCAGGTGGGATACTTGTGGCAACTTAAAAAATAGAGACATAATTAATACAACATAAAATTTCGTGTTTTAAAGTACATGATCTAGTGTTTTTTGTTTGTTTGTTTGTTTGTTTTGTATGTTCACCACGCTGGGCAACCATCACCGTGAATTCCAGAACATTTCTGTCGCTCCGCAGAGAAACCAATACCTCTCACCAGTCACTCTCAATTCTCCCTTTCGCCAGCTCCTGGCAACCTCTAATCTCCTTTCTGTCTGTACGGATTTGCCTTCGGGACATTTCACGTTGATGGAATCCTTCAGTACGCGGTCTGTCGCGACTGTCTTCTTTCCCGTAATGTTTTCAAGGTGCATCCACAGTGAAGCACCTGGTAGCACTCTGTTCCTTCCCTCGGGCGTATCATAGTCCACCGCACGGACCTACCGCATTCTGTTGATGCATCTGTAAGCCGGTGGGCCTTTGGGTCCTTTCTGCTCTTTGGCTGCTGCAAGCAATGCTGTGGGGCACAGGCGTGTGCGAGTGTGGGGAGGAAGTGTGTCTTCAAGTCTCTTGGGTTATCCATCAGGTGGTTCTTGTACTTCCTAAAATCTGGGTAGTATGGCAGAGGGTTCAGAGGTAGACTCCGGAGTCTGACCACCTGGGCACAACTCCTGGCGCTAACCCTTACTAGTTAGGGGACACTGGGCAGGTGACACGGGGCAGGACACCTGTGCTTCAGTTCTTTTTCCAGCAGGTGTGAGGGTAACTGTATTGTCTCTGCACGATCTGCCCTAAGAACTAAATGAGTTAATCCAGCGACAGTGATCCTTAGACCTCTACGTGGTGCATAATTAGCGTCCAGAAAACATGAGCCGTTGTCATTAATGTCATACCCACATACCAGAAGGAACTCGCTGTAGATTCTGCTGCTGAATCTGTTCTTGCCTATCTCTAGGGAGCGAGGGTGAGGTAGAAATCCCTCTTCGTAAACACCATCATCACCTCCACTGGCCCCCCTAATGATCCAGGCAGAGCGCACACTGGTCAAACGGGTCAAAATACACAAACAAACCAACCAGAGCCTGGCTAGATAAGAACAGCTAAGGGTACTACCTTCCTGATTCTCTTGCTTTTATTTTTTCTCTTTATTTATGCTTTCACTAGCTTCACTTGGAGCTGATTAGTGAAACTGCGAGCTTTTCTTTCTGTACACCACACAAGCCCACCCTGCGTCCCTGCCCTGTGGCTGACATTATTGCAAGGTTTTGGTTCTTCCTTGGTCATCCATTACCTTTTATCAGAACGCACATTTCCCTGGACTCTTTACTCCGTACCCTATACATCTTTTTAGCTTCTCGTGTTCAAAGGTCAGCGTGCTAGTCAGACGTCGAATGGCACGGTTCTCCCCCCACCGCCCCCCTCCACCGATCCCAGTTCCAACCAGCGTGGGGGCTGATCTGCCCTTAATACCGTGCCTTCGTCACGGCTTCGGGTGAGAAATATGAGACAAGGTATGGCCTTGGGAGAGGTCCGCGGTCCGCCATTTCGAGCATTCCCCGAATGTCATAATTAATGTGTTGTAATTAATAACTAGCGCTGCCCCAGCCTGAGCTGAAATTCACATCCTGGTCCCAGGGGGCACATGCATCTTGGCCGAGCTATGGTTCCTGGGCCTGTAGTTCAGATTCTCTGAGTGTTACGGGCGCCTCCTTGCCAGGCCTGGGACCCCGAGGCTGGTGGAGGGTTTGATTCAGCCGCACCAGGGCTCTGGGCCCGAGGGGCCTCCTAGTCCTAACTGACCTTTACAACCCCCCTGCCCTTGGAGGCTTGATGGCACCCCAATGAAAAGACCCTGGGGCTCAGCTCCCAGCTCTGGGTCCACGTTTGTAAGTTTCTCCTGGCCACGTGGGGCGGTAGGCGGGCAGCCAGGCCCTGGAATCGGCGCAGACACAGCTCCTGCCTCTGTTCTTCTGGCTGTGTGATCCAGGGCAAATTCTTTCCCTCTCTGAGCCTAAGGGATGTCTGCAAGAGACGAGAAGACAACATCCATCTTACCCAGTCATTTTGTGGATCCAATAGGAAGACGTGACTCTGCTTTGCAGAGTCTCCAGGTGAATTCTCACCAAAGATTAGTAGCTGCTATCGCCATCACCTTGGTCACGCTAGGTCTGCCCTCAGGGTGTCCCCATCCCTCCTTGTCCCCTCACCGTGCTGGGGACCAGGCCCGCTCTCCCGGTTAGGCCGCACCCGGAACCCATTCTCCCGCCTCCTCTGGCTTCTAGTCCCCTCATCCGTTCTAGAATAGGGTCCTAACCGGGGCTCCCGCCCGAGTGCTCACGACTTCACCTGGCCTGTGACGCGGCCACATCCATCTTTCTAAAGCACAATCCTCACCGCCTTACGCTTGCTGAAAGAACCCCAAGAATGACGTCTGGAAACAGGTCCGGGCCTGGCTCCTCGTCTACCGGCCTTACCCCCCCCTTGACCCAAACGACTGTCCGGTCTCCCGCCAGCTTTATGTCACACGCGGTGGAGCCTGCACCGCTTAGTGAACTCTCAGGCCTCCCACGCCCGGGTCCTCACGGCTTCCAGCCCTCCTGCCCAGAAGATCTGGGCTCAGGACAGCTGTGCCCGTGGCTTTGCCCGACCTTGTCTTTGGACCCTCCTGACAGACAAGTGCTCCCCAGGCACTGGCTCTCCTGGCTGCAAAAAGCACATGTGTCTCTGCTGTCCAAGGGTCTCACGCGGAGGCCCCTCATCCAGCCTGCCCCAGGGCCGAGGCCTCGACTGATGGGTCAAGTCCCAGCCCCAGCCCGTGCTCCAGGTTGAGCAACTTGGCCAGTGTCTGGTTCAGTGGGGTCCCACCTACGACTCTTTAAAAGGAAAAAAAAAGAAGGAAAGGCTGTTCTGCTGCTCACGAAGCCATTCTAGAAACCACGGCGAACTGCCTGCCGCCGGGAGGCGTTCCCCCGGTAGGAATGGGAGTGAGTGCACTTTGATTTCTCAGGGGCAACCGCTCTCGAGCATGTTTTCTCTGGCTGGGGGAGGGGAGGGAGGCGGAGAGGGCTGGCATGGCTTTGGCTGATGGACAAGGTGGACAAGGGCAGCAGGAGACAAGAAGGGCATTGAAGGGCACGGCCAAATCTGGGCAAACTTCAGATAAGGGTCTGACCTTTGTCGGGGTCGGAGCCCCAAGCTTGCGTTCCAAGTCCTCCAGGGCCTCGTGTTACCGGGGCTGATTAGCGGGAGTCTGTAGTTCAGTGGGAAAAACAATGCCGGGTCGGCTTGACTCGTCCAGGCTACGGAATCCAGAGCTCATTACACAGCCGTTTTCGTGTCCAGGCCTGGAATGAAATGTCGAGCTGCTGACGGTTTCCTACGAATTCCTCGGTGTTTTGTTTAAGGGGAAGAAATGCATCCCGAGCTCACTACGGGCTCTCCTTGCTCCGTCAGCCACAAAATAAATTAGACAGGTCAAACGTTGTAGATTTAATCTCACTGTGAACTGAAAACATAGTAGCTCTCCTGCCACCGGAGAATCTGCGAGCGCTCGGTGACCCCCTGGTGAACCGGAGGGGCCGGGACGGCCGGCAGGTGCAGCTGCAGGGACTCAATGTGACATTCACCGTGGCTCTTTGTGCCCTTCTGAGAACTGCTGGGTAGCCCTTGGAACTGAATACTCCAGGGCTTTCCCTCACCGGCTCACAATTACCGGTGCAAGGCAGAAAAAAAGGAGAAATTGAGAGAGAGGCGAGAGGAGGAGCCGGGGGGAGGAGGGAGAGGCTGAGGGAGCAAGGGGCAGATTCTCCGCGGTGCTGGGGAGGCCGTGGCGGTTCCAGTCAAGGGCAGATGTTGGCACAGGGGCCAACGGGGCGGAAAGAAGGGTTAGAAACAGCGCTGGGTAAACAGCTTGCTCTCAGCTTCCCGGCAGCATGGAGGGGGCGCCCGGCCTGCTGGCCTGAGAGCGGGAAAGGAGAGAGACCACAGATCTGGGTGCTGGGGGTGGTACAGGCTTGGTGGTCAGAGGCCTGGTGAGTCCGGTGGATCATAGGCAGGTCCCCCCACCGGGGTGGATTTGCTGCAGGGAAGGGGAGCGAGCACCCCGAGCCACTCTTTCTGGGGAGAAGGCTCCCCTCCTCACCCTGCACAACCACGCACAAACCACCCTCGGGAGACACCCCAGTGGGCGTGAGCGTCAGCAGGGGCTGGCATGGGGAAAGGTCACGGGGAAGTTTAGACCATGGTTATGAACTGGTCTAGGCCGGAGCTTAGTTCTGGCCAGACAAGTCTCCCTCTCTGTGGGAAAGGGAGACAGTGAGAGCCGAAGTCCAGTTTGAACTGCAGGGAAGGCAGGACTCTAGAGGTTCAAGGTCAGGGGCTGCATGTGTGGTGGCAGAGTCTGCAGGAGTCATAGGATTGAGAAAGGGTCTGACCGCCTTACGGGTACCGTAGGGAAGGCCTGGTCCCCCCAGAGCCTCTTCTCCTCCTGCCTGTGATGTCACCATCAGTGGGAGTCTGGCAGGGAGAAGAGTGTCCTATCTGCCTGCTATCTCCAACCAGGTAGCAACCTACAAAGTCACCGGGCCTACGCCTGACAAAGACTCAAATTTGTAAAGGATTTTCCCAGAACAGCCAAGGAAACCACGTTCTATAGTCCAGGGTAGAGCAGCCCCATTGCCATTGGTAGGAGCCCAAAGGGAAGGAGAGGAAGAGGGGCTAGTTCCAGGGCAGGAGGAGACCCCTTGGAGGTAGAGGGTGGGAGACAGGTCAGAGGCTCATTCACTAAGAGTTTGTAGTGCTCACGGTGTGTCCAGTGCTGTGTCTGGGGATACTGAGGCTAACAGGACCTGCTTTGGCCTTAGAAGGGCTCATGGGCAGCTAGGGACGTCACCAACCTTGGAGTGTTTGGGGAAAACCCACTGAAGCTCTCCTTCACCACGAGCCCCCCTCCCAACCAGATGCCAGCAGGGGAGCCTGGGTAGGGTCAGCTATCTTCTGCTCTGGGTCACTCAGCACAGAGGCCCATCTACCCGCCACCCAACCAGGAGCCCTAGGACAGTCACCTTGGGCACAGAGCACTGGCCGAAGCCAGGAGCCTGGGTTTGAGCCCCGGTGACCTCACTAGCCATCTGGCCAAATTCCTGGTCAAGTCTGAGCTTAGTTTCCACCTCTGGGCCTTGGCACAGAGCCCTTATGGGCACCTGCCCCAACACCTGAGCTAGTCTGAACTCTGTGGCCACAGGGCCACCCTCTCAGCTCTCCCCCGACCCCGGAGGCGGCCCCCAGGATTAGGCTGTTCTGTCCCCTAGGGCCAGCCCCAAACCCGGTAAGGGTGGGAGGATCTGAGGCTTCTGCACTTGCCTCTTCGGTGTCACAAGAGCTACTGGGCCGACTTATTTCCCAATGACCTCCCCACTTTCAGATTCAAAATGGCGCTCCCTGAATGGTCCTCCAACCCGGGAACAAAGATGCTGCCAAAGTCGGCAGGGGAGGGACATCCAGACCAGGTGCTGAGTTATCTTCCTCTGTCTCAGGGCACAGACAGTCCTTGGCAGAACTGGGCAGCACATCTCAGAGCTTTTCTGGGTAAAGAGTAAAGGTTTCTTATCGGTCCTGCTCACCTCCAGAATCTCCAGGATCATGCATTTTCCTGGGCTGGGTCGGGGACAGAGTGTAGGCTTTGCGGAGGCAGCGAGCTTGTCTTTCTCGCTCGCCACTTCCCCCAGTGGCACAAAACCAGTGCTCAGTCCGTGTTTGTTGGCTGATAAAATGACCTGAAACTCTGCTCCCTCCATGAGGTGATGAGAAAGCAGTGTTGGTGGGGAGAAGTCCGCTCCCGCTGCCCACGCAGACAGTGAGGAAGAGGGCCTCTCTCCCTGTGTGGGGTGGCTGGTCACTCATGAGGCAGAGCTTCACCGTGGCCTGGAGACCCCACAAAGCCCCCATCTTCTTTGTTGGGATTTTCCTCCTGGCTCCGGCTACTGAAGGTCCATACCCCTTTTTCTAGGCATGGCCTGAGTCACAGGGACAGAGTCCCTGTGTACGTACTCATCAGCTTTCCGTGTACGCAGCTGATTTGAGAGTGGTGCCAGGGTCGTGTGGGTAGGCTTTCCACAATGCATTATCCTCACCCTCACCGTGGTCACAAGTATGACTCAAGAGCAGTGAAGACCATTGATTGGTGATACCATGGGTTCCCTGGCCACAGATAACACCCGTGTCAGGTCAGATTTGATCAGTCCCACAAGAGACGTTTGGAAGAACTGCTTTGGAGGCCCCGTGAGGGAGAAGAACCATTGGACAGGAAGCATCCAGAAAGACTTCACGATACACTGGAGAAGAGCCTTGCGCCACAGGTGGGGGCCGGCAGGTGCAGAGGGAAGGAAGGACATTTCTGTGGAGGATTTAGCACGAGACCAGCATGTGTTCAGGGACCATCTGGTTGTGGTCTTGGGTGCCAAGATGTCGAGAGATATTGGCGTGACCATCTTGTTGTTGCAGTTCTCGGCCACGAAGCAGGCACAGAATGGATAACATACCGGATCACCGGGAATTGTGGCAAGTGAGGATGGAAGGAGGCCTGGGTGCAAATTGCAGGGGGCTTCAATGCCAGGGTCAGAAGCGGGCCTCTCCTAACTCCCGTTTGCGGGGGGAAAGTCCCTTGAGATTTCTGAACCTTTCCGATTTCCGATCAGCATTCCGTTTTAGGGGAATTGTCAAAAGTGGATATTCCATCCGTTTGGGTAACTTGGAAATTCTTTGTGGAGAGACCTTAGTTCGGATGACTCCACCTGGAGCGTTGGGCTTCATTAGGGTTTTCTCTTCAACAATTACTTCTTCAACATCTTGGAATTTGGGATGTGTCAAGACATGCCCTCCATCCCATGCCCCCCAGCGCGGGTCTGAGGTTAAGCAGGACTGTGAAGTTTCTTCTAAGGAATGGAGTAGACCTGAGCTCAGCCAATTTTTTTTTTTTTTTCCTGTAAAGGGCAGATAGTAAATATATTAAGCTTTATGGGCCGCACAGTTCCTGTCGTAGCGACTTAACTCTGCCATACCAGTGCAGAAGTCCAGGTGAAGGAGTGGATGTGGCTGTGTTCCAGTAACACCATAAAAATAGTAGGTGGCCTGGGGTGCCTGGGTGTCTTGGTAGGTCAAGCGTCTGACTCTTGATCGTGGCTCTGGTCACGATCTTATGGTTCATGAGTTCCAGCCCCGCATCCCCGCATCTCCGCTTGGGATTCTCCCTCTCTCCCTCTCTCTCTGCCCCTCCCCTGCTTGTGTGCACATGCTCTCTTTCTCTCTTTCTCAAAATACATAAATAAACTTAAAAAAAATAGTAGGTGGTCTGGATTTGGCCCTCGTGTCATAGCGTGCTGACCGCTGGGGTAGACGGTGGAATGACTTGGGACGCCACCCTGTTTTCAGGCCACTGTGCTTCTCTTGTCTCTCGTGTGGGGCTGTCCCTGCAGAAGAAAGCCCGCTCTTGGTCTGGCTGCCCAGAGGCAGAGCCGGGACCGATTCTGGCTTCTTCCGTCACCAGAGATGGTGTCGGACCCGGTGATGTCTATCTTGACGACCACGCAGACTGATTAAGGAGTGAAAGGTAAAGCTGAACCAGCCCAAGGCTGCTGGCTTTCAGGGCGCGTTTGAGGGGGCCCTGAGCTTCCAAACAATACCCGGCACCTCCCTGCTCCCACTTCTCATCATTTCACAAAGGGCCGCTTGCCAGAAATTCCTCCCATGGCCACTGTTGACACCGCGGTCACTCTCCGGTGGCGAGTCCCCATCACCGATATAACAGACAGTTTAAAACACGCTTAGAAATGCTGTCAACCATCCTTTTGAGAAAAGCCTGCCAGGACCCGATTAAACGGGGCTTGTAGCTGAGCCACCCTTCCCTTGATGACACATAGTAAGTGGCAGGTAATCCGCGTCTTAATCTCCTTGCTGCCCCCCGAGGCTTACGGTAACCGATACCCCTGTGAATGCCACAGAGTCTGATTGAGTTACCTTGAAAGCCCAGAACTTCTTCCTGCTCCTTTCCTAATGGAATGTATTCAGATAAAGGCACCTTGAAGTTGGCCACAGTCTCCTGAGACGTTGCTCTGAAAGAAAAATTTGATTTCCCCTAAGTTGTGGCCGTAGCACTTTTTGATTTTTTTCCCTGAAGCATTTCACCAAATGCGGCCAAGGTGGCCACTGGACAACTGTCTGCACACCGCCTGGGGGCGGGGCGGAGGGGGGAGCCCTAGCGGCGAGCTGGCTTCCTATTGCGGTTCCTGCCTTCGATTCCAGGGCCAGAGCAACCCTGACTCGTGGGGAATCCCACTAGCAAAATTCTGACTTTTCCCACTGCGATTAAGACCTGCCCCATAGCTGTGCTCCTGCTGACACAAAGGGTTAATGGCCCGCTGGGACTGGAAAGCCTCTGAGCACACAGGGGCTCAGTGGCTTGATTCAGTCATTTGCAGGCTTTCCCTGCATCCTGGCCCCTCGAGCTGGGGACACGGAGGGCAGCCTGCTAGAGCAGAAGGCGCCCTGGTCTAGGTCCTTGCAATCCGGCCTTGGGTCTCCGACTGAGTCGCCAACTTGTTCTGTGGGAGACCCAGACCCCATGCCTTCTCTCGGCCCATCTGAAAACCGAGGAAGCTTGGTGGAAAATCAGTCAGGTTTAGGGTTGCCAGATTTTGCAAATAAAAGTATCGGACACCGAGTTGAACCTGAATTTCAGAGAAGCAAAAACTTACGTTTTAGGGTAAGTATGCCCCATGTGACATCTGGGGCACACGTATGCTAAAAAGTTATCTGAGTCTCTGAAGTTCAAATTGAACTGGGCATGCTGCATTTTATCTGTCCACCCTCTTCCTGTGGCTTTCACCTCAGGTAGCTTCTGAAGCCACATTATGAGGTACGTGGTCTTGGTTTTGCTATCCAGTGGCTTTAGGTAGCCGTAAGCAAAGGGTAAGAGTGAAATGTCTAGATAATTCTGGAGAGGTACGCTCCATGATTTGTGCCCATGCCTGCACCCTGGTCTTTTGAAACACCGGTTCATGACTGTGTCTTCTGGTGCCTAATTGAGTCCTTGGTAGCAAATAGATGCTCGGTGAGTACTGGTTGCCTGCATCCATCGTCTCCCGTTGGCCATACCCTGCACCTTTGTGATCTTTGTTCACCCTTCGTGCTGTATACTTTCCAATCTAACAAGACGTCAGGTCTTTCCCGTACACATCCCATCCTTTCAAGGCCACTCTGCCTTTGCTCAGATGGTACTCTTCCTGGCACCCACGTCCCTCCCACCGAAGCAGTATCACACGGGGAGCAAAACCGTAAACACTGAAGCCAGACTGCTTGGGGTCGGGTCTCACGTCTACCATTGTGGATCTCTGCATAGTGTTCTTTAGCCTTCTGTGCCTCAGTTTTATCATCTACGAGGTGGAGGTGACAATAAATCCTAGTAAGGCTGCTTTGAGGACCAGATGAGCTAAGACACGTCTGGCATTTAGAAGACGAAGACAGCATGGCACATAATGAGGTTCTCATTCTAGTCCATCTACAAATCCCTGATCCCAGCCATTCTACAAGGGCCACTTCAGATTGTCCTTCAAGGAGCCCTCCTTCTCGCAGGTGGAAGGAAGGCTCTCCCTTAGCCACACTTCTTGACTATATCCTCCTACCCAGTGCTTGGGGGTAAAATAAAACGTGGTCATTTCTCTCCTCTCCTGTAGCTCATACATTCTTTGTGGGAAGG
Source organism: Panthera pardus (assembly GCF_024362965.1). Classification (NCBI taxonomy): domain Eukaryota; kingdom Metazoa; phylum Chordata; class Mammalia; order Carnivora; family Felidae; genus Panthera; species Panthera pardus. The sequence continues at coordinate 78,488,776 of NW_026526788.1, forward strand.
ACTAACTCAGCCACACTCAGGTGTCTGCATGTGGCCTGGTACCCAGAGGAGACCCAAGACCTCTTTGTTGAATAAATGACATAACGATCAGTTAGAACGCACGGTTGTTACAGAAAGAATTTCCTCGCAAGGTAGAGTATGGTATTGTTACCCTAGACGGTGTTTTTATGCGGTGCTCCCACCAAAGAGCTGAGCGAGACCTACGAAGGTGGGAAGGAAGATCCCATCTAGGGCCGACCCGGTCCATCACGAAGGGCCACAGCTTGGTGTGGTCCTTTCGTAGCTAAAGACCTGCAGAACCTTCCACTTCCTCATGTGTGAAAGGGGCAGAAGGATGCTTCCTCTTGGGGATGAGACGGAGAGGCCTCCAGTGCTGGAGAGGTAGTCAGTACTGACTAGTGTTTAGTTACTGGGCTCAGCCGATATTGAGTCCAGGGCGCCCCCAAAGGGCCCTGTTTGTGTGCCTCCCTTGTCCACACAGACACAGGGGGCTGGGAGTGGAGAATCTGGCAAATTCTCTCTCCCGCTGAGCTTTTCCTGTGGCTCCGAGGCTGATATATGGTGTGCACGTTCCTTACCGCCCCCCCAGCTACTCAACCCAAGGATAAAGGTCATTCTGAGCTTCAGTGGTTTGAGCTAGTAAAGATTTTTATAAAAACTCACTGTCTTGATTTGTGTTCAAGTACTTTAAAGTTCACATATTTCTTATTTGAACTTTGCTGGCTGTAGTCATTTCATCCACAATCAGCCTGGATTGGTTCTGCTTATTCAGAGCCCATCAATTACAGAGAACCGGACTGGAGCGCACACCGCCCATTCGCTGGCTTCGCCCCAGGCTAGCCGATTTATCTGACATTTAATAAGGAGTTTTAGATTTTGCAGCTTATCAGGAGAGCACGGTGCGAGTGCGGGTGAGCCAGTGAATCCCAAATAAGTGGGCTACTCAGGAGTCTCTTCCTTTTAACCCGTTCTTTGTCGCGCAGCACGCCTCTGTGTCAGGACCTTGCATTCCTCCTCCGCTTTGGTTGGGCTTGCTTGCTTCTCTTGAAATGATGTCTCGGTCAGTGTTTTGAAATCACTTCGATGTCGAGAGATTCGATGCGGGGAGAATTCCGAACCCGGCTTTGACGTAAACAGAGAAACCCTGGAATTGCAAACAAGGATCGGAAGCTTCGTCGCCCGATGAAAACTCGAGTCAACAGATACCGACTGCGTGCCAGCCAGGGTGCTGGGCATGGGTGTGGTGGAGGTGAGGCCCCCGCCCTACGGGGCCACACTGCGTGTCGGGAGAGCGGGGCACGGATGTGAATAACTCAAGTCCCAGGCAACTGAGCGGATGCTCTGATAGGGGTGGAGACAGAGCGTAGTGGGAGTGTTTCGTGACAGTATCTGGCAAGTTACATCCTCGTTTGCAGATTCTATTTCCCCTGGTGGAAATGTGATGGGTGAACGCTGTAGAAGCACACTTTTTATTTTCGAGATTAAACATTCCCAGTGGCCATGTTGGTCTACGAGAGACTTATTTGACTTCTGAAGATAAATGACTAATTGGTCTCTGTTTCCTTTCTGGCCCTATTGCATTTGCTGGGAAAGACAGAGCGATAGACGCGTCTTTCCCTTGGATTTTAGTTAGCAAGAGGCTGCCATCTATTGATACTTGACCCAATTACACACTGTTTTGAGGGACTGGAACAGCAGGACTGCGGCCTGATGGGCTTTTATGGGCTTCACACCTGCCAACTCTGCAGATTAGGGTGGCAGGTTTTTAACAGGCTTTTGCTTTGACGTTACATTAAACTTGTTTTATTTTGCAGACCATCTCAAAATGCTTAGCGTAAGACTTATTAAAGGCTTAGTTTCCTGTTTCGCAGATAGAGAAACTGAGGTCTGCCGAGCTTTGGAGGACTTGCCGCCTGATGTCCCCCAGGACTGCACGCCAGCCGACTGTGCACCCCGTCCCTGGTGTCTCTGCCTTTTCCATCCGCAGAGGGGGTGTGCCTGGCAAGTTGAGTCTGGCCCGAGCTCACTGCCCTGGAAGCCAGGTCCCCTCACCGGCCCTGCAGAAATGTTTTCATTTCAGGGTTTGCCTTTTTCATAGCAGCGGCTCAACCCCTTAGTCCTTTAGACAAAGTAACAACAATGACAATGATGATGATACGAATTGCACGAGCGGAGTTGTGATGGGGAACAAGCTTTATAATTAAGATTATTTTCCTAAGGTGCCCCTGTATTTAGCCATAATATTATGGAAACAAGAATAAAGCTATCTGATTCTAATGAAGGGACAGTGGAAGGACAGCATGCCTTTAAAAATGCACGTTATACAGAAACAAAGGGGTCTCCTCCCCCTCCACCCCCCCCACAAACAGCCCTCAAGTTTAAATCTACTGCGTTCCGGCCAAAAATGAAATGCCTGTTCCCTGCTCGCTCCCGGATGCCAGGCCCATTGACAAAGGCCCACTTGTTCCTTGGGACACGTGCCTAGATGCATTTTCAGAGAGAGGTTCTGAGGGCACCAGTCACCTGCAGCTGCCCTGAAGATGACACATGTCATGGGGCTGGGCCCCTCCCCCCATTCATGTGCCGTACGTGGTGATTATTCTTGTTTCCTGCCGGAGAGTCAGCCTGGGATGAAACTCGCTGAGGTGGGGAGGGGGGGACTGGCACACTAGGTCGGGAGTCCCCAGGTGAGGGCAGGGATGGCCCTCACTGCTTGTGGTCAGCCCATCGTGGCAGCTCCTGTGCTCTGAATCGGGAGGGGCCTGGGGCCCAGGGTGGGTGCACTGTAACGGAGGGAGAACACAGATCCACAGAGAGATGGCCTGTGCCTTGGTGAAGGTGGGCACGGCCCATGGGATCTGGGCATGCTCTCTCCCTCGAGTGAGCGAGTTTCAGGGCCTTCCGTGATGGCGAAGCTATAGCTGTGGGCATCTGCTGTCTCTGCCTCCCCTTCAGGCCCTGCCTGCCCACCCACCATGACCCCCCCCCCCCCACCCCGGGCCAAACTCTTGGCTCTTACACCTGCCGCCGCCCACCCTGGAGCCATGATCTGCCTGCACACTGAACAGAATTGCCTGTCTAGGCGTCCGGCCCCTTCCGGTTCTGCCTTTGACGCCTGGTTCCCCCTATGCAGACACCCCCTTCTGTCCTCACGTGCGCCTGTGTGTTCACTGTCCGCTGTTTGTCCTTCGAGATCCGGCTTCTTCCAGAAGCCTTTCCCGGCCACGGCTCCCATGGAGCACTGATTGCCTGTGCCCAGGCTGCCAGACTCCTTCCTACAGGCTGTGCCTCCATTCCGTTGTGTAATCCCGTGATTGTGTGGCGGTGATCTCTTGCACAACACTGTGACCTCTTAGAGGACAAGGACTGTGGCCCCAGGGTGGGGCTGGAAGCCTGCGGGCAGGTTAGGTGTTCGGGCTCATTAAATGACTGACTGAATGGACGGGATGCCGTGTGCACACCTTTTAAGGGCCTTTTGGAGTGGAGACTATGCCAAGGCGGGACGTCTTGTAACTCAGGATTCCACATTTAGTAGCTAAGGGCAGAGGTCAGAAACCTTTTCCTGGGGGGGGGGGGGGGATCAGATAGTAAATGGTTCGGGCTCTGTGGGCCACACGATTTCTGCTGCAACTACTCAACCCTGACGTCGTAAGCTAGCGCAAAGGAGCGTGGTCGTGGTCCGATGAAACTTTATTTACAAACACAGGCGGAAAGTTGGATTTAGCCCACCAGCTGTAGTTTGCTGATCTTTGGCTGAGGGTTTGGAGCGGAATCATGTGCTCTTTTCATAGCTGGGTTTCCCCGCTGTCTGTTGGCCCTCTCTAGGGCCCGCCTGGGGCTCCAAGGCAGGGGTGATGAGTGGCTGACATCTGCTTACTCTCTCGTTTCCTTTCAGCCATCAGAGTGAAGGTCTCAGGACTTTCTTCCAGCCCTCTGGCTAGCTTTCTCGGAGTTCTCTGCATTTTGTTGTCCAGACACCTGCCCCAGGTAATCATAAGGACCTGTCCCCACCAGAGCAAGAAGAAATAGGCTCCAGTTATCTGGGTCTCTCCCACTCACCTGCAAGGTAGGCTTCCTCTCCCCTTCCTCCAAGCCCAGTCCTGTGCCCCTTCCTGCATCGACCATGCAGAACAACGAGAACCCCAGCAGCGCCCTCTTCCTGCTATCTAAGCCTGCGCCACAAACCACTGCAAACTTGAAAACCGCAATAGCCCCGGTTTTTCTCACGGGCAGGGTACAGCTCTCCTCTGCTCTAGCTGGCCAAATCTGGGTGGCTTGAAGCCTGGGGACCGGAGTCCTACAAAGGCTTATTGACGCACCGTCTGGTGCCCAGGTCAGGAGGACTCAGTCCCCAGGAGGATAGGCAGCTGAGGCTCCGCGGTCACGTCTCTGTGTCTCTTCCGGTGTCTCCACGGCACGTCTCCAGCATGGTGACTTTTGGGTCATGACATTTCTTCATGTGAGCCCAGCCCTGAGTGTCCTTCCCAAGGTGCGTGTCCCAGAAGAGCCTGAAAGAAACCGTGTCGCCTTTTATGACCTAGCCTCAGAAGTCTTGCAGGATCACTTCTGGCCCATTCTATTCATTGAGGCAGTCACAAAGTTCCTCCCAGGTTGAAGGGAGGTGACCTAGGCTCCGTGTTACCATGGGAAAGGACAATGTGCCGTAAGAGCATGTGGGACCATTTTTGGGAAAGAGAGTCCCCACATCTCCACTTCCCGGGCCCTGCCGTGTGCCAGGCACTGCTCTCGCCACTTCGCTATTCACGTTATCTGCGCAGACGTATGATCGATACCCGTGTATCTGTGACGATATCTCACGAAGTCCTTCTTCGTTCCCCTGAGCCCTTACTACCTGCATGTAAACTTCGCTCTGAGTGTTTCCAGTTCTTGAGGCAGTTTCCCATCGTGTGGCACATACATGCTCGGGGAGTCCAAAGGACACGAGTCTCGGGGTCTCGGCTTCCTTCCGGGGCGGGCTGAGCTGTCCAAGGCGGGAAAAACGGCGATGGCGGCACTGGGATGTGACCCGCTGGCTGTTGGGTCACTGTGCGTTCCCCATCCTCCTGTGGTTCAGGTGCCCAGTGTTACTGTCAGGAGGTCACTGTCCGCAGGGACATCTGGAAGCACGGCACACAGTCCTCTTGTGAGGAGGGCCCCGCCTGCGTGGGGCCCTCGACATGGGCGGCCTGGGGGCTGCGGATACTGAGTTTGCCTCAGCTCATATTTAGGGTGCAAGATGGACAGAAGCTAACTTCAATTTCAATCTTATTTTTGGTATTTTTGTACTTCCTAGGAGTTCTTATTCCTCTCTACTTTCGTAATTATTATGGCTTTAGCGACCAGAAGCCTTGAAGGCCAGCAGAATTCAGGAGAGTTATTATTTAACAATTAAAAACAAGAACAATTTTATGGGTCCCAGATGCACCTCAAAGACACCTTGCCAAGCCCTGCTTGGTTTTACAGATGAAGAAAGCGAGGCTCAAAGAAGGGCAGGGACTTCCCCAAGGTCACACAGGTGTTTGGCCAGGGCTTTGCCCGCTGTGCCTGGGTCTCCCATGAGGCCTCTGTCTGCAGGGTGTGTTGGTCCCCACCTCTGAGGCAGCACTTTCCTTTTGGCCCTGCGGCACGTTAGTCGGCTACAGCTCCAAACGTTTTCCAGAGTGTTCCAGCACTTTCTGGACCACCAAGGACTCAGGTGGCAATTCCACACACTGGCCTGTGACTTCCCTTCGCCAGATTGTTCTCTGGTGACGGGGTGTGTGGCCGAGGCAGTGGTTCTGACCCATGAGCACGGGGACCGCAGTTTTGGCTCCTGGATGCGGCCACAGCCCTGCCTCAGTGCCTGCAACCCGGTAGCTGTGACGCCTGGTGTTTGACTGACTGACTGGCTGAAGGAGGGAGGCCCCTCCCAGGCTGGCTCCCTCCCTTCTCGTCTCTTCCTGGGTAGCCATTAGGCTTTGGCCGCAAGGCTTTCCCCCTGTCGGGCTGACTGTGGGGCAAGCCTGCCCTACGAGGGATCCAGGATGCCCTGAATTCTGGTGGAAAGCACAAGGTGTGATTTACCCGCCCCTGATTCTTAGCGGCACGAATTCCTTCCCAGTTCATTCAATTTGGTGGTGGTAACGTGCAAACATAGGCTGCGTTCCGTCTGCCCTTATGGACAGTAGCTTTTTAAATTCCAGGGCCCTGACAACTCCGGGAAGTTCCCGGAATCCTTCCTTTGAGTTTCTACCCTTTCTATTTCCCACTGGACCAACGTTTCACAAAGCCGGCTCTCCTTTTTTTTTAACTCGGTCTCTGCATTAGAATCGCGGGGACTGTTTTTTCAAATGCAGAGCCTTGGGCCCCCCCAGGATCAACCACCTCTGACTCTCCCGGGATGAAGCCCCGAAAATATTCACTTTAACAGGCTCCTCAGATGATGTTTAAGCACCTGCTGTTTGAGACTGTGCCCTTGAGGGAATCTGGGGGAGTTACTTTGTCTACAGCTGTATGCCCTGCGCAGGACCTGGCACGGAAGGGTGATCGTAAACTGTTTGTTGAATGGGTGAATGATTCCATATCCTTGAACTCGACCTTGATCTATTTGTTTGGGAACTGCCCTCCCACCCTACCCTCCGGGCCTCTGGCCCTCTACTTGCACACCTAGCGCAGACATGACAGGTAACAGTTTCTCCTGCTCACAAGTACTGTCCTGTGAGTACTCTTTCAGGCATAGTCAAGTTCAGGGATATGCAATATGGAATCTCAGGTGAAGGGGGTTAATCATCTTCAAAATTATTGTGTGTGTGTGTGTGTGTGCGCGCATTGCCTGTTTTAGGTGTTTAAAGGGCTCAACAGAAGGATGTCCTATTAATTTGAAATTACAAAATTATTGAGGGGATTAGTTATTTCTAACCAGTATATAACACGAGGATGCTGAATTTTTACAGTGTCACTTATTGGACATATGGCACACATACTGTGACAGGACAATTGTGCATGTGTGTGCGCGCGCGCGTGTGCGAAGCACAGGCCGAGGAGGGGAAGGCTGGCCCCGCCCTGTCACCAGGCACCCATCAGTGGTCTCGGGAGAAGGGCTGCTGGGTCGGCAGGGACGCCCGGCGATGCGTTCTTAGAAGGCCTGTGGTAGCAAAGATATGGATAATTTATACGATGTTTAACTATCTTTCAAATAGCCAGTTTTTCTTGTACAGTGGCTGGGCTTCCATAAAACAGAGACAAGTCCTGCCCATTTGGCTCGGTTTTAGAGGGGACGGTGCTGTAAAGTTAATGCAGTGAGAAATCTATTGTGCTCTGGCATTAAACCCAACACGGGACATAAAGAATTGGGGCGGCTCTAAGCCACGGCGGCAGGTAAAGAGATTAAGCAATCTTTGCAGATGAAAATCATCCTGAGTGAGTGGGAAAGGGCCTCCTTGCACTGGGCAACCAGGAACCAGGAGAGAGACGGGTGGGCTCTGTGCCTTAACCGTCTGTGTGCAAGGGTCTCTGAAAAGCCAGCCTGGACATTTAGCCATTGCTGGACCCCGAAAGTCAGAGGAAGTCCTGAGGGAGAGAGAGGAAAAGTATGAACATGATAGTTTAATTCACTTATTGATCCTTTGTGTGCTCGCTCTCATGCCCGACTTGGCTTATGGGAGAACAGGTATGGGTTCTCCCTGGTTACGATAAAGGCGTCAGAGCGCAAAGAAGAGAAACCATCTCAGGATGTTGGGAATGGCAGCTCAGGGTTCCCAACCAGGATTCCAGGCCAAGCGGGCAGGGCGGGGTGGGTGCTGCCCCGGAGATCGGGCCCCGGCCCCTGGCCAACGTGCTCAGTGCTTCCTGCCTGCCTCCCCCACCCCCCACCCCACCCCAGGCCACTTTTTGCCAGGGGTGCTTAGACAGATAAGGAGATTTATTCGACCAAGACACCTTCTCTCCCCAACCTGAGCGGCTGAGTCAGGGACCTCCAGACCCACAGGTATCGCTTTCCCAGGTGACTGGAACTAAATGTGTCTGCTCTGCGTAAGGGTGACCAACTGGCTGGGAGCACGCATGGGGACACGGCAGTTTCGTATTGGAGCGGATGGCGGACGAGAGGCTACTGAGTGGCCGAACACGGTCGAAAGGAGCAGTCCTGAAGGGGGCAGTGAGGGGCTGAATTGCTGAGGAAGGGCTGGGGCCTCTGGAAGTCTCTGGAAGCCTCTCCAGGCAGAGGCCTGGGTGTGGTCTCTCACCCTGGCCTTTGATAGAAGTACCTGGTTTTCTCTGCTCATCCGGGACAATTGATGTTTCCTCCCGTGGGGAAAAGCCCGAAGGAAAGTGGAGACTGGAGGAAGGTGTGCAGGGAGGGGCTGGGCTGTGGTGGGTGGTGGGGGGGCAGAGAGGGAAGGCAGGGTGCAGAGCGGAGGGCGAGAGCCAAGAAGGGAGCAGCAGGGTGGGCTGGGGGTTGGAGGCCAGTGGGGCACAGAGCTGGAAAGACTCAAGGCCTGGACCTCATGCGTCAGAGGCCTTGACCCTCACAAGGGCAGCAGGAAGGGTTGGAATAAAGGTCCCTGGCGGCCCTGAGGGCAAGCTGGGCAAGCGTTGCCCCCTCTGGAACCCAGGGCAGATCTCTGAAAGCACCTCCCAGAGCGGGCCCGGCCTCCCCAACACTGTCGGAACCGGCTCCCTGTCCCCAGGACCCACCAGCACCTGCAGACATGAGCTGGGCCACGGGAAGCATGTGCTTGGGCTGTGTTTCTCTAAGTGTTTCCTGCATCTGCTAATTTGCCCCTAAAATGCTGCCTCTTCCAGGAAGCTTGCCGGCCACCAGAACAGAAGCTTGCCAGGAGTCTCCCTCGTGCTTCTGACTCTGGCCTCAGTTCCAAAGGGACAAATGTGGCTGCCTTGAGATTTGCCACTCCTTCTAGTCAAGATGTGGGCTGCCCACAGCCCCCTCCCTCGGCATCGCCTGGGGCCACCTGTCTTGTCTCACCTGAGCAGGTGGGCTCCTACAAGGGCAGGCAAGGTCGCCACGGCCAGCTTTGCACCGTGAGAGTTGCAGGCCCAGGTGCCGGGCTGCCCAGTACTGTGCGGGCACCAGTGATGGTGGCAGGGCATTTGGGTCACCAGGTGGTCCTCAGGCCCCCACGGGGACCAGCTTCCTGCGGCGAAAGGGCTTAACTCAGAACTCCTTCAAGAACTGAATCTTCACCCCGATAAAGGGAAGAAAACACCGATCCGCACGGAGATCACCCCCTCAGCAGGTTTTGGTCTCAGGATCTCCCCGCGCACTGGGAACCAGCGGCTCGGAGGCCTTTCCTCCTTCCAAAAGCCACCGGCCGGGAATCTACTTCTGAAATCCCGAAATCGAAACCTCAACCCGCAGATCGCAGATCGGGGCCAGGCTGAGGGTTCCCTCGGGACTCCGAGAAGTCGCTCCGCCAGGGGGCATCTGCCAAAGGGATCAGTCAGGAATCCATAAAGTATTTATTCAGTGGCCCACAGCACCCCGCCTCCCTTGCTTGAGGTGGAACTGATGCAAAGTTTCCAAGACAAGCCCGCGATCGCGGCTGTCGCCAAACAATGCCATATTTCTTTTCTTCTCTTAAATTCTAGGGATCATTCCCTGTAAGAGGGCAATTTGTCTGTCAGGCAGGCAAAACAGGGGCCGCTCCCTGCCCTCATTAAGCTGACAGCACGGTTATTAGCAGAAAACGAAGCCCTCCCGCCATGAAGCTAGCCACTGTTTTATGGCAAGCGCCAGAGAGATATTTTCAGTAATTAATTTGATAAATATATTAATTATGAATTGAGTTGACAGTACAATCAGATTGTCAGCCTTCCAGACAGCCTCTTGTGATAAAGCTCTGTGATGAAGTAGTTGGATTTCAGACCTGTCATCCTGCAGGGCAGTCCCTTATCACCGTCTGCCCATTCACTCTGTAATTTCCTGCACATTGTAATTAAATGGTAGCTTTCTGATTGGAAGTGACTCCTCAAACATAATCTCTCTTTCTTTTCCAGCCTGGTGGGGGAGGGGCACAAAAAAGCCCTTTGTTTCAGGGGATTTTTCATGTTGAGAAGCAGTACTCTGTCCCCCTTGTCTTTAAATGCACCTATCTGGTCCCGCAGGGACCCCCCCCCCCACCATCCCTCCCCACCCTGGAGGGGGGGGGGCGCGTGGAGGAGGAGAAGGAGGAGGAGGAGATGGGGAGCTGGAGCCTCGGGGCTGGGGGTCAGGGGACAGAGTGGTGATGGAGGGCTGGGGGGGCTCACAGGTCCAGCCCTGCTGTCTTCTGGGCAGGTCACTGCTCCTCTGTGGGCCTGTTTCTTCAGCCAGAAAGAGAAGTGATTGGTCAAAATGGTTACGGGGGGCCCCCCCTCCAGGCCTGAAATTCTGGGATCCTGCGGACCGAGCAAGTCTGCCAGTGCCCCTGCCCTCCAGAGTCCTGGGAAGGGGAGGGAAGGGGAGGGAAGGAGGAGCGAGCCAAGTGTCAGCTGTATTTCTGCAGGACAGGTCATTTGGGGAGTCCCTTGCCAGCACGTTTTTTTTCTCCTTTTGATGAAATTAATTATGAACACTGCCCGGGGTCATTTGACTCCGGAGATACATGTCAAGATAAAATATTTCAGAAACACTTATATTTAATAATTTAATATGGTGGTTCGCATTTGGGTGCAACAAAGGGAATTATTGGTAATTGCACATTTTAAAGAGGCAGAAGGAAGCCCGGCAAAGTGGGGTGGGGTGGGGGTGGGGCACAGGACAAAACGAGGAGGTTTTGTTTTAGGATTTGTGTACCTTGTAAGGAAGTCAACTCCTGAAGTCTGAGGAAGCAATGTCCAGTGTCCCAGCAAGACGGAGGGAGAGAAAGAGAGAGAGAGAGAGAGAGCACAGTGATCCTAAGGGGTAGTCGTTCTCAGCCTCGAAGTCATAGAAATTCTGTGCTCCGAGACTCAGAGACATTGAGGGGTTGTCCCAGGCCATGTGGCTAAGGAGCAAGAACCCTGAGAAGGTCGGCCTCACAGGCCAGTGCTCCCAGGTCATGGTGCCCTGTGGAAAAAAACAGCAGCTTTGTGTCAGGAAAACCTAAATTCTAAATCCAAATGCCGCTTGCCTGCCATGCCTCAGTTTCCTTGTTTGCAAAATGGGCCAGTAAACTACTTACCTCAGGCTTGACGTGAAGATTAAATGAAATAATACTTTCAGAGCCCCTGAGTCACGGTGCAGTCTCGGTGGTTACCGGCTGGTGCCTGGTCCCTTCTCTGCTCTGGGCCTTTGTCCCCTCATCTTCAAGGTGGAGGTGCTGCTCTCAGCAATCAGCGGCATCACAGGAGAAGCCACTGTGGCCTGAGGTCTACGGCTGGACCATATTTAAACTCAGCTTGCTTCGGAGACCACACATCCTACTGAAAAACTCGGTTTCTGCCTACCACCTGGATCGTGACCTGAGCCGAAGTCGGAGGCTTAACCGACTGAACCACCCAGGCTCCCCAAGACAGAAAGTTTTAACATGAAGCAAGAAAACTCTCGCTCACTACAGAAGGATTTCTGCTCGTGTTTCTTTCGCGAACAAATGCGCACTTAGCACTGTTTCCCAAAGTTCTAGATGGTGGTCCTTCGCTTCTCAAAGCAAGAGTCAGGGCTGGGAGCACAACCAGAGTCGAGTATTTTCCTTTGTCAGGTCGTGGTCGAGTCTCTATTTTAACACGTTCCCACTGTATTTCAAAGAGGAGACATGGTTGCTGTTGGGAAAAAAAAAAAAAAAAAAAAGTAAGACCAAAGACGGGGTATTATTGTCTGTTATCCCACCCTCCACCCCAGAAATGTTCTCAGCAGAGCCAGCCGGTGTCATTTATTAAATCCCGAATGAAGAATCATAAGCTGCTTTATTTTGTACCAGAAGCGGCTGCTAAGTGGACGCAAATTGATTCTGGAGAGGATGCTAAGTGGTAATCCTTCCCAGGTTCCCAGTAAAGAAAATATACCTATTGGAGGGAAGTTTCAACTTGGGTTTGAACTCGCTGATGCCTTTTTAGAGTCCAAGTGGAATCTATGGAGCTTTTGTGTGGCTGTCGGATAGCTTTGCTTAATGCCGAGGGAGGAATGATAAATATTCAGGAGGCTTTGATGTTGATACCAAACGGGCCTCCGCAGGGGCGGAGGAGAAGGCGTTTGACACCGTGGTTTTCATCCCTCGGCGGGGATCGAACGGATGCTTGAAAATAAATGGCACCCGTGGAGAAGTGCACCGGCCCTGACTGTGCCTTCGGAGCCCGAGTTCCCCACCGCCAGCTCGAGGAGCCTGGGCTCAGGGCTTTGCCCGGCAGGAGCAGAAGGCGGATGGATGCACGCGGGGGGTGAAAGGCAGAGACTCACTTCGTTTTGTAATGTTTGCCGGGGAGCCTTTCTGACGAGCCCAGGCAACTGCCACTGAAGGTGCCCGTGAGACACAGGTTAATCTTCTGCAGGCAGGGATAGGAAAGGGAAAAGCCCTCCAGAAATGAATAGCTAACGCCACTTGGGCTCAGCTGCCAGCCCCCACGGGGCCTCAGTTTCCCCACCCGGAAAAGGAGGGGTGGATGAGGCCTGAGATGCTGTTCTTTGCCATCGTTTAGGGAGACGCAGTTGTCAGACTGGCCCCTGGGTGGGGACGGGCCTCTCCGGAGGCGTCGGTCTCAGCCCCTCCACCGCAGAGCCAACGTCCCTTCCTGGTGTGGTCGGAGAGGGGAAAGGCAGGGGGCTCAGGGGTGCCTGCAGTCCCCCTGCAGAGGCCGTGCTGCTGTCGGGGACCCCAGGGCTCCTCTCTCTTTTCTCTCTTCTGCTCTGGGAAGAGAGAATGTGTCTGAGCAAGAACCATCGATCGCCCTAAGAGACAGGAGACCATCTCCAAACCACCCAGCAGATCCTGGCCATGTACCGCTCGGACTTTCGCTCCGTGATGCCCAAGGCAGAGCCTCTACTCAGCCCTCCCTGCTGTCTGGGCTGCATCATGACTTTTGGGGGCCCTGGAAGCTTTGGTCCTCATGGTCCCTTTCCTCCACAAAAAATTGTAAAAATCTCGTTTCACAACTGCTGCAGAATGAAGGTGAATTCAATCCAAGCTGGATGCCTTATTATAAATCCATTCTCTTATATTCGTTTCTTTCTTCTGATTTTGAGAAAAATCAAAACCAATATTTGTGGACCCTTAAAAAAAGACGTCATGGGCCCTGTGGCTGTGGATACATCGACCCCGCTCACTGTACTCCTCTTCTGAGAAGCCATCCCTTTTCAGAAGCTGAGAGCCTTTTGGATTTGCATTTCACTAAAACCTGTTGGCCGGAGGGCAGAGGGAGATGGGAACGTGTTCTGCTGAGTTGTCCAGGAAGGAAGGTTGGGGCCACCCCGGCGTCAGAGTGCAGCCCAGCCCTGTTCTTGGGGCCAGAAAGACCCCAGGCTCTCATTTCTCCCACCGCTCTTCCTTCCTCAAGGACCCTGCAAGTTACTGTCTCCTGGCCTCAATTGTCTAATCTAGAAAACGGGGCTAATGTCACCTTGACCCCAAGTCTCCTGACACACGTGGCCCTGGAAAGGGAGAGCCGGTGTTAGAATGTGACGTGCACCGTGACCTCAGGATCCATATCTTCCGCGAAGTCGCAGCGTCCATTTTGTCCCCAGAGTCCGTCAAACGTGTCACACTTGGCAGACCACGTGCTCCAGTTGTCGCCTTGGGAATTACGGGCCCCGGAACTGCTCAGCTGCCGTTGACGCCGAGGAGAAGACAAAGGGTATTTTTGTGTCTCTTGCGTCAACAAGAGATTTTCCAGGCAAATCAACTGAAATGTTTGCATGGGGGACAAAAGCCCCGGGGACCCTCGCAGAATTCTTTCTGTTCGCTGGCTGGCCACACACAAACTTCGTATCAGTTGGCCAATCTCAGCCCTTAGGACACTATGCACGGCTCAGCCCTGAATCAAATCAGCGAGGGCTTCTGAAGGTTCCTGTAATTTTGTGTGGGAACGATGTCTTAAATTAATGTTTTCTTTGGCTCAAAAGGCTGCCTGGGCCTTTGGCTGAGTGTTCTGGCTGCGGGGGATCAGGGAGTGACCCTGGCCAGAGAGCCCCGCTGTGTGGGGACAAAAGTCCCCCCGTCCCCCCCCCCCCCACACATCAATAATGAGAAAATATCTCACCCGGTGGCATTAGTTGACCAAAATGTTTTACACCAGTTGAGCACAAAAATCAATTCTGAAGTGTGGTATATCACGGTCATAAATTACATGTGTCCAATCAAAAAAAGCCAGGGCAAAGGGCAAAGGTGAGGACAAGAAAGTTCTCACTGGCAGAGGAGGCCATGGACGAGGCCCACGCCGACACGCCCGGGACGCAGAGGCCTGCGGCCCGGAAGGCCGGTCCCAGGTTCCTGTAACCCTGCCCCAGAACTCAGGTGGGAAATGGGACAGGAGCCGAGTCAGGGCCGAGCACGGACCTCTGACTACACAGCTGATTTGTTCCAGGAGAGCCCCGACCTCACCGAGCGGCCCTCAGACCCGCTGTGCCCCTCGGCCTTTGGATCTGTCTCAACTCAGGTTAGCACCAAGGGAAGGCGTTGTCTTGGCTTGTCCACTGTCCCCTTCCCTCCAAGTTTCTGATTAGGGGCGCCTGCTTTATTTTTTATTTTTGAAAAATGTTTATTATTTTTGAGAGAGAGAGAGAGAGAGAGAGAGAGAGCATGAGCGGAGGAGGAGCTGAGAGAGAAGGAGGCACAGAATCAGAAGCAGGCTCCAGGCTCCGAGCTGTCAGCACAGAGCCCGACGCGGGGCTCGAACCCACAAACCGTGAGATCATGACCTGAGCCAAAGTCAGACGTTTAACCGACTGAGCCCCCAGGTGCCCCAGGGGTGCTCCGCTTTTAATGGAGACACATTTTAGGGACTACAGACTTTGTTGAGTGGCCACAAAAGTGGCTTGCAGATGGTAAGAGATGTGCCTCCTTTTTGCAGTGGATGGGCTTAGGAAGTCCTTCACATGTGTCCCCAAAGACGACTTGCTTTCTCAGTAACTAGTGGGGATGCCGCACGATGCTTTTCAAGAACCAGCTCCCCCCAGCTCTGCCCCAGGTCAGAGGGGACGTGACTGCCAGTTCCCCCGGAGCACCCAGCTCAGGCCCCCCTGCCACTCGGCCACTGCCCGCTTTCCCCAGCTCCAGTCACCCCGAAACTCCACAGCGGCTTCTTGCAGTCGTGCTTCTCCAGCAGCCTGTTCGGTGCCACGTCCGCTCTGGTCAAAGCGAGAGGCGGCCCGGCTGGGAAGCAGGGTGTATGCCTCTGTGCACAGAGCACTCTGTGGTCCCTCAGTCACATTGCCCCACAGACTCATTTTGTTTCATTTCATTTCATTTCATTTCATTATTTCATTTCATTTCACTTCACTTCACTTCACTTCACTTCCCTTCATTTCATTTCACTTCACTTCACTTCACTTCATTTCATTTCATTTTCAGACTCATTCTATGAGAGTGCCAGAATGAACCTTCGAGGTTGTCTAGTCAGACCCATTCTTTGCAGAGATGGGCAAACTGAGGCCCGAAGTAGGCCATGACTGCTCAGATCATAGGTGAGGGAGGTCTAGGATTAGGGCCAGGGCCACTGGAGTCCTCCCCAGGGCTGCCCTGTCCTTCCCGAGGCAAGGGAAAGGTGCTGGGAAGGGCTATTAGCTCCCGCATGCAGGGCAGTGGGGAATAGCTCCCATAACCCCTACGTCCGGTCCCTTCCTCTTTTCCGCCGGAGGGGGCTTTCTCTCCAAGGGAGTGGCGACTTCCCTTGGCTCCCACTTTCTCCTGAGTGAACACCTCTCTGTTCTGTACGAACCACGATATTAACTGGAGCCCACTGGACGGTAGGATGTCTCCAGGGCTTGGGAAAACATCTCGTAGAGACCTTCTAAGCTCCAACCCCAAATGGGGACCAGATCCTGTCTGGGTGGTGTCTTTACCTCACTTGGGAGGAAAGGAAATCAGGGCACAGGTGACCTACCACCCATCTCTGCCAACAGTGAAGTTGCCCACCTCTCCATCTGGCTGAGCTCAGAACTACCCATGTGCCCTTGACACTGTGAGATGCGTGTGAGCCCCTTCAAGGGAGTTCTGGCTGAACCAGGGGCTTTGCTGCCTGCCTCTCCTCTCTCAGCAGGTCACCCTCTGCTCCACAGGTCCCCTGAAGTCCCCAGACCTGCCCAGGGGTGGCCTTGCATGGACAGGTACAGAGAGATCCCCCATTCCCTGAACCTTCCATGAGGCCAGGCCTGTGCCAGACCCCGAGACTCTGCAGAGAGGAATAACCAGCCTTGTCCTCAAGGGACTTGAATTTCACAGAGGGGCCCCGACCTGCAAACAACATGGGGTCTTCAAGCTTGCAACTCCTCTGTGTGGCCATTGTTTTCTCCCCATTTTAATGCTTCATCTACTTGTTCAGCCAATATTTATTAGGTATCAATATATGAGGGACGATGGGCGAGATCCCAGGGACAAACCAGGGGATATTACCCTAATTCCACTGCCTTCATGTGTCCCACAAATCCCCCCTCCTCTGCCCTACATGCTTTGTACTCCAACCGCGCTGGATGAACACCCCTGACCGTGGCAAGCCTTCCCAAGGGCTGACTCCCCACCTGGACCACCTTCCTCCTTCCCCTGCCAAGTTTCTTCATCTGGGAAACTCCAGACCATCCTTTTGAGATCCGATCAAAACTCAAAACTCACCTCCCGCACACCACGCTGGATGCCCTAGGGGGTGGAAGCAGGACCCCCAGGCTGTGCCCCTGACCAAGTTCACCAGGGAGCTTTGTGATTCTTCCCCCTAGAAGCCGCCTATCCCGCAAGCTCGTGATGGCAGGGGGTGCCGTGTCCTGAGCCATCTTTCTCCTCCCTGTGCCCAACACGGAGGCTTGAACATAGTAGTCTTTTTATCCACCTTGCTGTTGGATTGAATACCTATTGCACACTAACCTCTCTCAGCCTCCACCCTCCTGCTCCGGTGGGAAACCACATGCAAGCGATGGGTGCGTGAGACAGCGATCCATTTTCAAAGACGCGTGTTTGCATGGGTGGGGTGGGCAGTGAAGAGTGGGGAGTTAAGAAAGAAAGAGAACCCAGAGCCTGGTCCCCCACCAGGGCCACTCCTCTGCAGGCCCTGTGCCTCGTCAGAGTCCCGATTCCATGCAAGTGAAGGGTGTTAAGGGTTGTGCTGTGCTTCATGCCATCCGGCAGAGCCGAAGCCACCTGGGGGCTGGTACCCCCTTCGAAAGCCAGACCCCCGCTCAAATGAGCACGGTCTCCATCTCCTTGTGGTCCTGGTGTCTTCTAGAACCGCCCTGCAACCAGCTCACTGATGGCGCTCAGAGCTAGAAGAGTTTGAAAACTCCGAATTGATTAAATGAATGAGCGGTTGATTAAGGACTGAAATCGACGCTGAAACAGTTGACGAAGTGAAATTATGACCCCGTCGTGCAGTCACAGAGGAAGATTAATGCGCTAACATCCGTGGAGCCCCCAGCATTTCAGCAAGGGGTCAAGCCACCCAAGCTCTCATTCCAAGGCTGTTGAATCCAAAGTCTGGGGAGATCCAGACACCCCCCGCCCCCCAAACAAAACCAAGTTCCTTTGTTGACGTATTCAACGAAGATGTATTGAGGGCCCACCGTGACCACACACTCTTCCACATACATGGGATCCATCTGTGGATAGATGGACAAGCGTCCATGCAGTTTAGAGCAAGAGGCGGTAAACAATACTAAGTTTGTAAATTATATGGTACGTTAGAGAATGAGAAAACAGGCCAAATTAAGATGACTGGGAATATGTGTGTGTGTGGGGGACAGAATTAAATTGTGTGATTTCAACGGGGTGGGTAGGGAAGATCACACTGAGCAAGTGAGATTGGCAGTAGGTGGAAAAGAGCGTTTGGAAGCCACGAGCACCCAGTCGTCATTCCGGCAGGTAGCACTTCCCCGGAAGTCCTTCATGGGGTTTCCCTGTCCAGGGGGGTTCTGCTGCTCCAAGATGAAGGAAACTGTCAGGGGGTGGGTGGTCCGGGTCCCGTCCTATTTGCATGTTGACAGGTTAGTCTCCTGCAGTTTCATGGGTGCTGGCAGGAGACACAAGATGCCTGGGCAGGTAAACTCTTCTGTTTACCTGCTTAGGGACTCAGGGGCATCCTGGGCTCCAGGCAAGTCTGCCCACGTACCGCCCTTCAAGAATCTTCATTTGCATACAGTGTATGGAGAAGTCCACTAACTTAATAATTAGACAGAGACTCCAAATCCTTTGAGAGCTACTCCGTAGTTTCTGGCCTCTCCCCAGGCAAAGGAACCGAGGAGGGCTTTTTATATGTGACAATGAATCCATTGTTAGCTCTGATTGTATGGGAGCCAAAGTCTACGGTATTGGGGGTTCGCACTCTGCCTGAACTAGGGTGTTTTGCACGGTTTCTCCTTCCCAGTGCCACTGGATTAATATTTAGCAATTTTATGGAGGTGGAAACTGCCAATTAAGGGCAGTTCTCAAATAGGGAAATGATACTGGTGTTTACCCAAGAAGAGCTAAACACTCCTAAGGACGACTTTCTGTCATTCTTTACTGAAATTCTCTTGAGAGTTAACAATAGCTCCCAAATCAGTAAATTTATCCATTAGAACCTGCCCCTGCCAAATTCCCTGATACAGATCCCCTAATCGTGATTCTTTTTTTAAAAAAAAAGTTTATTTATTTATTTTTGAGAGAGAGAGAGAGCATGAGCAGGGGAAGGGCAGAGAGAGAGAGAGAATCCCAAGCAGGTTTCATGCCGTCAGTGTAGAGCCCTACGCGGGGCTGGAACTCGCAAACCATGAGACAACGACCTCAGCCGAAATCAAGAGTCAGATGCCTCATCAGCTGAGCCACCCAGCCGCCCCTCCCTTCATTGTGACTCTAAACGAAGACAGGCATCACCCCCCCCTTCCTTTCCTATTCCAGCACCCCTATTAATCATTGATTAATGAAATTGGCCTCTGAACCTTTGGGCTCCTCAAAAAGTGCTCAGAGTGCATATGAATACTTTGCTTCAAGGTTGCTCCTTGTAGGGGTCTTTTTAGTAAGAAATATTGGGAAAAAAACTTCGATGCCCAATAACAGGGGATTAATTGAATACATCGTGGCAGAGATATTCATTAGAAGATTTTGCGGCCACACAAATGACGCTGCAGGAGTATATTCCAGGGCGTGAAAATGTCTCCAGGGCAAGCCACAAAACAGTGTGTCGTGTGTGATCCATTTTTGTGCATACAGGTGTGCACGCCTGTGGCCGATCACGTGCACGCACACGAACTGGCCTGGAGCAAGATTAGCACACCGTCACGGGTGTTTTCCCTTCACGTCGAGATTGCTGGTGATTCTATTTTCTTCCGTTTTGCTCATCTCCTTCTCATTTTCCCACGGCACACGCATATGTATTTCTTGTGGCCTCAGGAAATCAAAAGTTATAAAAAGGGTGCAGAGGAGGGAGTTCTTCTGGTTGGAATGCGGGCTCTCCGCGTAAGGAGCAACCGATTTGTGTCCCCAAAGCCCAAAGTCTCACCAGCACTGCCTTGCCTTGCGTCAGGTCCATCACCTGCGGCACGGGGAGGCCGAGCCCTTTTGTGGTGAACGGGCGAGGAGGTGTGGCAGAGGGCAAAGGAGTCTTTGCCTTGACCTGTTTCTGCCTTCTAGAATGAAACCTGAACGTGGTGTCGTGCCCTCTCTGAGACTCCACTTGCTTTGATCCCCAGACCTGGGGCTCTTCTGGAGAACTCTGATTCGCAAGTCTCGGGACGTGTCCCCAGTGACTTTGCCCCATAGGTAATGTGGCCCACATCCTCTGCCCACGGTCTTGGGGGACCTGAACGCCGGGGACAGGTTAGGCACCCGCCCGGGACTCCAGTACCCCGCTGGGTTCCCCGGGTCTCTGACATTCACAAGGACCCAGGCGCTGAGCTCCGAGCAGGCAGGTGTCCTCTGGAAAGAGCACATGTGCCTCCTGCTTTAGGGCACAGAGCGGGGCGGGCGCCAGCAAGGGCGGTGGAGGCGAGGACACTGCTTGCTATCTGCAGATCTGGCTGTGGCTACGGTCGTGTGGTTTGCAATTAGACGAGAGGTCCGGGGGCCTGGGAGATCATTTCCTTCAGCAGGTTATCATTTGGGCAAAATCAGGGGCTTGTCCGGCTCAGCCCGCCGCCCCCACCTGCTCTCTCTGCCCCCGCCTGCTCCTGCCCGGACAACCCTGGCACCTTTGTGCCACAGAAACGCTGGCTGCCTGCTCCCCTGGTGGACCTCGAAGCACCGATGTCCTCTGAGCAGACTGTGTTGTCCGGTGGCCCCCTTTCCTGGAGACATAACCCCAGCGACCGCTTCCCCCACCCCGCGGATCCAGGACCCCCCACCCCCTCCTCTTGAGACTTGCCAGTTTGTGATTCTTCGTTTACCTGCACAATTATGAGTCGCTGTCTTCCCCACCAGACTATGGGACTAGGTTATATGCCCACTCGTCTCCCAGCACCTCGTGCAGAGCCCGGCACAGAGTAGGCTTTCCGATAAACGGATGAATGAATGAGTATGTGCATCACCCACGTGTGACGGTCACCAGTAATGTTCTCACCTTAAGATGCTTTTGGCCTGGGGCAGGGAGGGGTGGGGAGTGGGGGTGGGGCGGCTGGATGGCTCAGTTGGTTAAGCGTCCAACTCCGAGTTTCAGCTCGGGTCGTGATCTCACAGTTCATGAGATCGAGCCCCGCATCGGGCTCTGCGCTGACAGCGTGGAGCCTGCTCGGGATTCTCTCTCTCTCCCTCCCTCTCTACTCTTCCCCCACTCACGCTGTCTCTGTCTCTCTCTAAACAAATAACTAAAACGTTAAGGAAAAAAAAAAGATGCTTTTTCTTGGAATTAACTCCCCGGGGCGTGAGCCCAAGTTCAACAACACATTACTGTGTGACCTCGGGCCAGTTGTGTGACTGACGTTGCTTCCCTCTCTGTTAAATAGTTTTCTTTTGGTTTGGTTTTCAGTGGCGGGATTGCAGGGAAGGTGAACTAAGATAATGTCTGTAAGTGCCGGGCGCAGGCAACACACAGTGGGGAAGCTGCTATTATTTCTGTTACGACTCTTGGTCTTTATTATTCTGTCCTCTGAGCCTCTTCCTGCCAGAGCTGGAGGTCACCCTTAGTTAGTTACATAATCCCTCGAAGTCTGCATGGATCTGGGCCTCTCTACCTGCCTGTGTGTCACTTTGTCGTCCACACTCAGTGTCCTCGGGGTCGGGAGGGGGCAGAGAGAAAGAAATCGGCACCCCTTTGCGATAAGACATCTCGCAAATGCAGGGGGAGAATCCCACTCCCCCGATGCCACCTGGAGCCTCATCTGGCTCCAGTGCCAAGCTTCTTGCTTCGTCCGCGATGCCGACGCAGGTGACCGGCCTGCCAGCGAGGGGCGGACCCTGAGGATGGCAGGAAACGTGACAGTGGGCTGCCCCCTCTTACCTCCCAGACCAGGCTCCATGGAGGGCTGCCTCCCGCGGTTCAAGAAGGGATCCCGATCGGTCTGTTTCAGTCTGGACATCACCGTGGGGTGGAGACTCTGGAAGGGAAGGCAGACTTTGGAGAAAGTCGATTCAGCTATGGACACTCAAGGGCACAGGGATTGGCTTCTCTGGCCCGTGAACAATCAGGAACGCTCCGGGGTCTGTTTCCGGCCCAGAAAGGTGAAGCACCTGACACGTGCTCACCCAGCTGCTAAGATCCCAAAGCCGTTCCCTAAGCCCCACTGGCCCTCCGATCAGTGTTTTCACCCCAAGTTTACCTGGACACAGGTTTTAATGACTTCCAATCGTATGATGGCAGCCCTTGCACCACCCAACGTCTGATCACCAAGTTTCAAATGCCAGGTCCCGGCTGAGGCCAGAGAATACACCGATGGACGAGACTGGCTCCTGGGGTTGGCTGACTGACAACGCCCCTAGGCTTAAGCAACATTTCATCTCACTTAGCAGTTCCCACCGCCCCATGTGGTATTTATCTCACCTTTATTCACCCCCCCCCACCAGCAAGTGTTCAATCGAGCACTTACTTTGTGCCACCAAATGCAGTAGGAGGCTGAAGATCTAACTGTGGCCAAAAAATAGACTCAATGCCACCGTCAGAGGACTTAGGAGAGACACTGAACAAGCATACAGATCAGCGCGGTTAATCATCACAGAAGAGGGGGAATCTGTCCTCTCGTTTGCCTCCACCTCTGGGAGGTCAGAGGAAGCTTCCCTGCAGAGCAGACTCTGAACTGAAGTCTGGAGGTTGAGTGGGATGTCACGAGGCAAAGAGGGGAGGAAAGATCATTCCAAGGACGGGGACTGGGCTACATAAAGGTCCCGGGGCCAAGAGAATGCATGTGACTTACCGCGGGATAGCCAGGAAGGGTGGAGAGGAGAGGGGGAGGCAGTTGGAGAAGAGATAAGACAGACAGACAGGGGAGTTTTAGTCCTTATCCCAGAAAAATGGGAAGCCATTGCAGGGTGTCAAGCCAGGCAATGACACAAATTAGACTTGCATTTTCCAAAAGATGGCTCTCACTGCAGAGTGGACCTCAGATGGGAGGAAGGCAGGTGGGGAGTGGATGGACCATCTGGAGACCTTGCCACGGTCCTGATGAGCAGAGACCGTAGCCTAGAGTAAGGTGGGGGCAGGACAGCTGAGACAGGAGGTCCAAGAAGGAAGTGACGGCGGGCAGTGTTGGGTGTGACAGAAGGTGGACATGATGCCTGAGTGACACCCCTTCGCTTGAGTGACCAGAGGCCACTGGTGACCTTGCTGAGAGCTATTTCAGATGACAAAGCCCGAGACCCAAAGAGGCGAGGTGACTGATACAAGCCATAAGCTAAGAAAGGGTAGAATCAAGTCGTGATCCCAGGTCTGCTGACTCAAAATCCAGTGCTCTTTCTAACATCAGAAAATGAGGAGTTAGCCTGAGACCCTAGTGTGGTCTCCCGGGAGCAACGGGGGTTCCCTCTGCTCAAATTATATGTATGCTCAGGGTGGGCTTGGCTCTGACCCCGTGTCTGCTCATTCAGAACCCAGGAGGAAGGGGTGGCCTCGTGTGGGACATGCCTGTTCTGGCGGTAGAGGGGAGGAGCCCAGCATACCACAGTCAGACGCTGGAAGGCACTGGCTCTGTGACAAGAACGAGGTGTGAGTGGGTGGGTGCCCTCTGCGGATGCTTGTAGAAGCCTCGTGCTGCCCCACTGAGCAGCTCCTCTGACTTGACCCGTGACATTTAGGTGACTGAGCATGACTGGCATAGCCCGAAAATCTTGTTCCATTTTGACGTGGATTTGCAGGGGATCCTTCCGCTGTCCTTGGGCCGAAATCCTTGAGCAACACCCGTTCCTTGTACCCACACTTGGTCGGACTCAAAGTTGTGGTTTCATATCGGTTTTCTTTCTCGTTTTGAAATGCAAACCTGGGGACACCTGGGTGGCTCAGTCGGTTAAGCGTCTGACTTCAGCTCAGGTCATGATCTCAAGGTCTGTGGGCTCGAGCCCCACGTCGGGCTCTGTGCTGACAGCTCGGAGCCTGCATCCTGCTCCGGATTCTGTGTCTCCCTCTCTCTCTGCCCCTCCCCCACCCACACTGTCTCTCTCTCTCTCTCTCTCTGGCTCAAAAATATATAAACGTTAAAAAAAAAATTGACATGCAAACCTGCTATTAACTTGGATTTTGGTTGACTCCTGCCATGTTTGGGCTGGGGGCGTGCTTGAATTCACACAGGGCACCCGGCTGCCTGCCAACTCTGGGTCTCTTCCCACCTCATCACTGCTTTTCAGATCACGCTTTGCGAAGCCCTAGGGAGTCAGTGAAAATGCCTTTATTTCCTGTCCTCACGGCTCCATGGGAAGGGACTTCTGACACCCTCTGTCATGGCAGCCCAGGGTGGAGAATGGGTGCGAGCATCTCTGATTTCTCCTTCCTCCCTCTGGGAGCAGCAGTGGCCAGTGGTACCTGTGACATGTGGACAGCTGGGTGCCATTCCCAGAAACTCCCTACACGGAGGCATTTGAGTGGGGTCTGCCTTTTTCTGCCTCCTGTCCTTTGGATCTCTTTTGTCTGCTGTGGCATTTGGGGCACTTGTACAGAAACTGGGGCCTCCTCTCCATCTTCTGTCCCTCAGTCTGTTGGAAGGGGTCAGGCTAGCCAGCCTCACTGTCCTGACTCTAAAATGGGCAGAAACCTGGTGTCCCGGCTGCGTTCCTGAGTCCAGCTGGGGAGTATTTGGGGAGCCACTGGCACGGCTGATAACTCGGACACTCGGATGCCAGTTGACCCCTTGGGTCTACCTTCTGCTAGTTTAGAGGCAGGGGCAACGAGTTTTTATCCCGAACTTCCAACAGGCTGGGTCAGGGTGCAGCTACGTTCTTCTGATTTCTGTTTTGCAGTTTTGCTCGAAGAAGTGATATCCTCGTGAAAAGGTTAGTTTGAAAGCCAAGGAACACTGGGCGTTTGAGGCATGAGTTTATCAACTCTTGGAGTGGAGAGCTCTGTGGGACAGAGGGAGGACTTTCTGGCCTTTTGAAACCTAAATATTCTGCTTCCTCCCAGGATCTTAGCTTGGGAATAAAGAAGCCATCCTTCCAGAACCTCGGGAGAAGGGTTGACTTCAACATCTGGGAAAGTATTTTAATTTCTTCCTTCAGTAGGTTCAGCTTGGCTGACTGAAACAGTGTTTAGAGTATTTTAATCATGTTAACAGGGGAGTCGGCCTGCCAGGAGAGCAGGAGTGCCTTTCTTTATTGGGCTGCTGTCTCGCCTCTGATCGTGTGTTGGGTGGTTCACATGAATTATTTGACTTAGTCCTCCAAGCAGATAGGTGGGTGGACGTAACTGTCTCGTTTTACACCTGAAGACGCCGAGGGTCTGAGTGATTAGTGAGATGGCTGGCTCACTGGGGCTGGGGAAAGGAAACACAAACATCCGGGAAGGTAAGACCCGCCCTCGAAGAGTCAACCATGGGGTAAACCTTGACTAGCAAGGCCCTTGGAGATCGGCTGGCATAACTTGCTCATTTTATAATGAGGAAAGGTGAAGCCAGGGAAGCGGAGGGTTTGCCCGAGGTAGAGAGTGTGGCGGTAGATATTCACCAGCAGAAGGTTCTAGCGTCCTCGTCTGTGTGGCCATGCAACGAATTCTGACCAAGAAGACCCAAGATTTCCAGGAAGTATGAAAAGGGAGGGGGCGCGCCTCTGTTTGCTTCTTCAACCTTCCCGCTTCTGGCTTCCTGAAGTGCAGAGCTCCAGAAGCCATCTGGGACCAGAAGGACTGGGCTACCCCCTGGGAATATGGGACCGGAGACCCAGAAGGAGCCTGGGTCACTGCTGATGTTCCTGAACTACCCTTGGCCAGGGCCCTGGACTCTCACCTCTGGATTGACTTCATAAGAGACAAACTCTTTCTGCGCTTTTCTGTTCCATGCAGTTAACAGGGGACCCAAATTCCTGTGGGCACCTTGACTACATGGCAAAGTCTCGGGGACCAACCCTCCATTCTCTTGCCAGTGAGCTTGCCTCCCTGTCAACTGTCCATTTCTTCCTTATGCAATTTTTTTGAAATCACTGCCTTTCTCTGAACATCACTGAAGCTTTCTTCTGCAATACTTGCCAAATGAAAAGGCCTAGCGACAAGATTTAAGATGTTCAAGCAGGTAGCGTTGATCTAGGGCCCATCCTGTCTCCCCTGCTCCCTTTGGGTTGAGTCACCAGCCTGCAGTGTCTCACATCCCCTTCTGCAGCTCAGCCCCTACTCCCGATGTTCCACTGTGACCTGCTTTCCCTCCCCTTCCCTAGACATCACCTGGGACTCCCCTTCTTCAGGAATTACGCAGAGATCATGCTTACGCAAGCTGATTCAGGCAAACGGTCGTGTGAAACGGAGACTCACTATATGCCTACAGGAATCCCACAGGGATTAAAGAGTTAAAAGTCTTTTGCAGATCATATCAGAAAAAGCAACTAGAATTACAGAAAAGCACCTGTCAAAAATTTTAAGTAGCAAGAAAGGATTAATTCACTCAAAGTAATGAAGGATTAAAAAGGAAAAGGTCAAGCAACTTAACGACACGATAAAGGAAAATTTCTGTATGGCGAAAGCCAAATAAAACAGACCAAAGAACCAAAACCCAAAAAACATCCCAAACTATATAAGCGAAGTATTCCCGAAGTATGACAAAAGGTAAATAGATTTAAGATATTGTCAATTCCTTCAAATTAGTAAAGAATCACCATAATCTTGGCAAACGATTGGTTAAAAAAGAAAAAGATATACCCACACCCCCAATTGCAGATGAATAGTACACACTTGAAAAATATATTTAAATTTAGTGAAAAATCAAATAAATAAATCAAATAAAAATTAAAACATCCGAGAAATAAATTTTAACATGTCAAGTTAGCATTTTAAAATGAGATTTCTGGGGACACCTGGGTGGCTCAGTCAGTTAAGCATCCGACTCTTGATTTTGGCTCAGGTCATGATCTCAGGGTTCACGGGATGGAGTCCTGCATCGAGCCCTGTGCTGACAAAGCAGAGCCCTGCTTGGGCTTCTCTCTCTCTCTTTCTCTCTCTGCCCCGCCCCCACATACTCTCCCTCTCTGCATAAATAAATAAATAAATAAATAAACAAACAAACAAACTTTAAAAATTTTTAAAAATTACACGAGAATTCTGAGGTTGGCAAGGGCACAGAGAAATGCAAACTCTTCTACCGGCACAAATTGGCCCAACGTTGTCTCTTGAGTTGCAATTTACCAACGTATCAAATGTTCACATCCGTTACGTCAGTAGTGTCACTTCTGGGAATGTATCCCAAGAAAGTAGCAGCGAATGCAGAAGGATGTGTACCGCCATGCTATTTGTCTCAGAAAACGAAAGGAAGCTACTAAGATATCCAATTCCTGGTGACTATCTGAAAATTCTTTGTAAGACAAGGTAGAACGTAATTGTCAATGAAAAATGAGCAATTTTTGCATATCCAGACCGAAAACTATTGAGTACTCTTCCCTCTCCGCGATTTCACTTTCCATGGTTTCAGTTACCCCCCCGGTTAACGTTGGTCTGGAAGCAGATGACGTTCCCCACGTACGGCCAGGAGGTCAGCCATAGCTTCGCGCTACGTCACATGCCTACGTCATTCACCTCCCTTTGGCTCGTCATAGAGGCATTTTATCATCTCACATCACGACACAAAGAAAGGTGAGTACAGCACAATAAGATAGTTTGAGAAAGAGACCACGTTGGTATATCTTTTATTATGGTATATGTTGAAAATTGTTCTATTTTATCATTAGTGATTGTTGTTCATCTCTTCCTGTGCCTGATTTATGAATTAAACTTTATCAGAGGAGAGCATATATTGGGAAAAAACATATATAGAGTTCGATAATATTCATGGCTTCAGGCATCCCCTGGGGGTCTCAGGACTTACCCCCGCAGATCAAAGGGGACTACTATACCACTCTTTCTTGCAAATCCTTTGCAGTCTTAAAATCTTTACTGAAGTATAACTGATGTACCAAAAACCCACACATGTTTAACCTGTACAATTTGAAAAGGCGTGATATATGTGTGTTCTTGTGAAACTTTCACCATCCTCAAGATACTGAGTATATTACTCACCTCCAAGAACTGACCTTGGGCTCTTTTCCAGTATCTTCCTCCCACCCCTTCCCCCACCCCCTCATCTAGGTGACCACTGATCTGCTTTCTGTCCCTACAGATTGGTTTTCCTTTTCTAGAATTTCCTTTGGAATCACACAGTATGGATTCTTATTTGTCTGGTTTCTGGGTTTTTTTGTCTAGCATAATGGTTTTAAGTATCACCCATGTTGTGTGTGTCGTATTAATCCTATTAATCGCTGAGTAGTATTCCATTCTGTCGGTAAATCACCATTTGTTTATCCTTTCATGTGTTGATGAACATTTGGGTTGTTTCCAGCTTTGAACTATTACAAATAAAGCCACTATTAATAGTCAAGTGTAAGCCTTTGTAAGGACATAGGTTTACATTTCTTTTGGATGAATACCTCAGAATGGAATGAGTGGGTTGTATGGTAGGAAATGTTTAACTTTTTTTTTTCTTTTTTGAGAGAGAGAGAGAGAGAGAGAGAGAGAGAGAGAGAGAATATGGTAAGCAGGCTCCATGCCCAATACAGAGTCCCACTTGGGGCTTGATCCCACAACCCTGACATCATGACCTGAGCGGAAAACCAAGTGCCAGATGCTTAACCAACTGAGCCACCCAGGTACCCCACGTGTTTAACTTGTAAAGAATCTGCCAAACTCTTCCCCAAAGTGGTCACATTCCCACCAGCACTGTATGTTGGCTCCATATCTTTGCTGGTAATAGGTATGGTCTGTTTTTTTGAGTTCAGACCTTCTGACAGGTGAGACGTGATATGTCCTTATTTTTTTAAATTTGTCTTTCCTTAAGGACTAATGACTTAAGTATCTTTTTAACGCATTTATCCATCATCTACAGATCTTCTTCGGCGAATTGTCTCTTTAAATCTCTCGTTCCTCCTCTGTGTTGGATTTGTGTTTTCTTGTTGCTGAATTTTTGAGTTTTTAAAAATGTATCGTCAGTACAATTCCTTTATCAGATATGTGATCCCCAGATATTTTCTCCAAGATAGTGGCTTGTTGTTTCAAAGTGTCTTTTAAAGAATAGGTCTTCTTAATTTAGATACAGTCTAACGTATCCATTTTTGCTCTTTTAGATGGTATGTGTGATATTGTTTCTGGGAAATTTTTGCCTAACCCAAGGTCACAATAGACGTTTTAAAGTTTTAGGTCCTACGCTTAGTTACGTGCTTCTCTTTGAGTTAATGTTTGAATGGAGTGAGAGGTGAAGAAGTTCATTTTCACATATGGGTAGCTGATTGTTGTAGCATTGTTTGTGCAAAAGATTTTTTTTTTTTCCCTTCACTCAACTGTCTCTGCATCTCTGTTGAAAATCAATTGAGCATTTATGTCTGGGTCTATTTCTGGGTTCTCTGTTCTGATCTATCAATCTCTTTGTCTATTCTGACACCAATCCACACTATTTTGGTTACTGTGGTTTATCATCAGCCTTGAATCCAAGCAAGGCAAGTACTCCAAATGTGTTCTTTGTTTTCAAAGTTGTTTGCAGTGTTCTCAGCCTTTTTGCATTTCCATATGAATTTTAGAACTGTCTTGTCAATGTCCACAAGAAAAGCCTGCTAGGTAGGACTTAGGTGGCATTGAACCTATACATTAATTTTAATTTGACATAAAATACACATCTTAACCTCATTGAATCTTCTGATCCGTGGTCTTAATATGGTTCTCCATTTATTTAGATCTTCTTTATTTTATTTAAAAAAATAAAAAAAATTTTTTTAACGTTTATTTATTTTTGAGACAGAGAGAGACAGAGCATAAACGGGGGAGGGTCAGAGAGAGAGGGAGACACAGAATCTGAAACAGGCTCCAGGCTCTGAGCTGTCAGCACAGAGCCCAACGTGGGGCTCAACCACGGACCGCGAGATCATGACCTGAGCCGAAGTCGGACGCTCACCTTACTGAGCCACCCAGGCGCTCCTAAAAATTTTTTTTTAATGTTTATTCATTTTTGAGAGGCAGAGAGAGACAGAGTGCAAGCGAGGGAGGGGCAGAGGGAGAGGGAAACACAGAATCCGAAGCAGGCTCCAGGCTCTGAGCTGTCACCACAGAGCCTGACACGGGGCTCAAACCCATCCTGAGCCAAAGTTGGATGCTTAACCGACTGAGCAACCCAGGTGCCTCAGGTCTTCTTTATTTTATTTTAAGTTTATTTATTTATTTTGAGAGAGAGAGAGCATGTGCATGCGAGTGAGGGAGGGGCAGAGGGAGAGGGAGAAGGAAAGAGAGAGAATCTCAAGCAGGCTCTGCACTGTAGCACAGGGCCCGATGGGGAGCTCACACCCACCAACCATGAGATCATGACGAGCTGAAATCAGATGCTTAACTGACTGAGCCACCCAGGTACCCCTTAAATCTTCTCTAATTTCTCTTGGCAATATTTTCAGTGTATAGGTCTTGCACATCTTCATTAGATTTATCTCTAAATTCTCCATGTTTTTGTGCTATAGGTATAGTGGTATTTCAGTTTCCAGTTGTTCATTGCTAGTAAATAGAAATACAGTTGATAATTGTAATTTGGTCTTGTATTCTATAACCTTGCTAACCTCACTTTTTAGTTCTAGTAGCATTTTATAGGTTCCATAGGACTGTTTAATATAGACGATCATGTTATCTGTGATTAAAGATGGGGGTGCCTGGGTGGCTCAGTCGGTTGAGCGGCCGACTTCGGCTCAGGTCATGATCTCATGGTCTGTGAGTTCGAGCCCCGCGTCGGGCTCTGTGCTGACAGCTCAGAGCCTGGAGCCTGTTTCAGATTCTGTGTCTCCCTCTCTCTGACCCTCCCCCATTCATGCTCTGTCTCTCTCTGTCTCAAAAATAAAAAATAAACGTTAAAAAAAATTAAAAAAAAAATAAGTTGAGTAAAAGTGGTAATACTCATTACCCTTGTCTCGTTCCCAGTTTTGGGGAAAACACTCAATCTCTCACGATTACTTATGATGCTGAGTTTTTATGTAGATGTCCCTTATGTTGATGGGATTCCCTTCTGTTCCTATTCTGGTAAGTGTTTTTACCTTGAATACATATTGGACTTTTTTCCAAATGATTTTGTTGTATTAATGAGATTATGATATTGCCTCTTTTTTTTTTTTTTTTTAGTATAGTGAGTTAAATTAATTGATTCTTTAAATGTTTATTTACGGGGGGGGGGAAGGGGCAGAAAGGGGTGGGAGAGAGAGAATCCCAAGCAGGCTCCGTGCTGTCAGCACAGAGCCAGATGAGGGGCTCAATCTCGTGAACCGTGAGATCATGGCCCGAAATCAAGAGTTGGACACTTAACCTCCTGAAATGCCCATGCTCCCCACACTAATTGATTTTTAAATGTTAAAGCAACATTGACTTCCTAGGATAAAGTCCACTTGGTCATGATATATTATTCTTTTTAAACATATCATTGCATCTTATTTGTGAACATTTGCTAAGAACGTTTACATCTATGTTTTTGAGAAATACTGGTCTGTGAGTCCCTTTCCCTTACAATGTTTTTGTCTAGTTTGGGTATCAAAAGAATGTTTACCTTATGTAATGAACTGGAGACCATTCCTCCGTCTTTAAATTTCTAGAGGAGCCCCTGGGTGGCTCAGTCGGTTGAGTATCCAACTTCATCTCAGACAGTTTGCGAGTTCAAGCCCTGCATCGGGCTCACAGCACAGAGCCTGCTTAGGATCTTCGGTCTCCCTCTCTCTGCCCCTTCCCTGCTCATGCACGCTCTCTCTCTCTCTCAGAAATGAATAAACATTTATTTTAATTAATTAGTTAATTAATAGAATAGAATAGAAAAATGCAGAATCGGTGTTATTTCTCCCTTAACGTTTGGTAGAATTCACCAGTGAAGCCATCTGATCATGGAGTTTTATTTGTGAGAAGATTTTAACTAAAAATTCACATTCTTTCATATAAATAAGACTATGCATGTTATCTATTTCTTCTTGTATAAGGTTTGGTAGTTTCTGTGTTTCAGGGAATGTTCCATTTCATGTAAGTTGTTGAACAAAGTGGTCTAGAGTTGCTCATTTATTCCCTAATTATCATTTTACCGTCTGGAACATATGTACTGATATTACTTCTGGCATCCCTAATATTGTAATTTGTATCTTCTTTCTTTTTTCTTTTTTTTTCCTGATTGATCTGGCCTCAGGCTTGTCATTTGATTGATCTCAAAGAAACAACTTTGGTTTCACTGATTTTCTATACGGTTGGTGTTTTGTTTTATTGGTTTCTATTTTCATCTTATTCCTCTCTTTCTGCTTGCTTTGAGTTTATTTTGTTCTTCTTTTTCCAATTTCTGAAGATGGAAGTTGAAGTGATTGATTGGAGACCTTTTTCTTTTCTAATATAGGCCTGTGGTGCTATAAAATTTCCTCTGTGTACTGCTTTAGCTACATCCCACACATTTGGATATGTTGTGTTTTCATTTTCATTTATTTCAAAATATGGCTTAATTTTCTTTTTGGTATTTTCTTTGACCCATGAGCTACTTAGAAATTGTATGATTTAGTTTCCCAGTATTTGGGGATTCTTTCTGTTATTAATATTTTTTAATGTGTATTTATTTTTGAGAGAGAGAGAGAGAGGGAGACAGAGCACAAGTGGGGGAGGGGCAGAGAGAGAGGGAGACACAGAACCTGAGGCAGGCTCTAGGTTCTGAGCTGTCAGCACAGAGCCCAACGTGGGGCTCGAACTCATGAACCGCTATATCATGACCTGAGCCGAAGTCAGACACTCAACCGACTGAGCCACCCAGGAGCCCCTCTGTTATTAATTTTTAACTTAATACTATTGTGGTCAGATAATACATTTTGTATAATATGAATCTCTTAAATTTACTGACACTTTTTTTTTGTGGCCCCAAATGTTCTGTGTGCATTTGACAAAAAAAGTGCATTTCATTCTGCTGTTGTTGGGTAGAATATTCTATTAACATCAGTCAGTATAATGTCAGTTGGTAGATACAGTCTTGTTCAAGCGTTCCACAGCCTTGATGACTTTCCGTTTACTTCTGTCAGTTATTGAAAGAAAGGCGTTAAAATCCCCAATATAATTGTGGACTTGTCTATTTTTTCTTGTAATTGTATCAGTTTTTATTTCATGTCTTCTGACACTCTGCTATTAGCTAATAACCACTGAAGATTGTTATATCCTTTTGATTAATTTATCCCTTAATCGTTATGACGTAACTGTCTTCATCCCTGGCTATCCTCTTTGCTCTGAAATCTATTGTCTGATATTAATATAGCCACCTCAGCTTTTTCTTTTCTTTTTATTTATTTATTATTATTATTATTATTATTATTATTATTATTATTATTTTGAGAGAGAGAGAGAGCATGAGCAGGGGAGGGGCAGAGAGAGGGAGGGAGACACAGAATCCAAAGTAGGCTTCAGGCTCTGAGCTGTCAGCACAGAGCCCAGGCGGGGCTTCAACTCATGAACTGTGAGATCATGACCTGAGCCAAAGTCAGACACTTAACCGACTGAGCCACCCAGGTGCCCCAGCTATTTTTTTTTTTTTTTTGATCAGTGTTCCTATGGTATATCATTTCCCATCCTTTTATTTCTTTTTTAAAAAAATTTTTTTTAACGTTTTATTTATTTTTGAGACAGAGAGAGACAGAGCATGAACGGGGGAGGGGCAGAGAGAGAGGGAGACACAGAATCGGAAGCAGGCTCCAGGCTCTGAGCCATCAGCCCAGAGCCCGACGCGGGGCTCGAACTCACGGACCGCGAGATCGTGACCTGAGCTGAAGTCGGACGCTTAACCGACTGAGCCACCCAGGCGCCCCGAAATTTTTTTTTTTTAATTTTTTTTTTAACGTTTTATCCCCATCCTTTTATTTCTAATTCCTTTGTGTTTTTACATTTAAAAGATGTTTCTTACAGGCAGCATGTAGTTGTGTCTTGCTTTTCTATCCAATTTCACAATGCCTGCCTTTTAACTGAGGTGTTTAGATCATTGATTTATGTAACTATCGACACCATTTAGTAAATCTATCATATTGCTATTTGAGGGCAGCCGGCGGGCTAGGTCAGTAGAGCACGTAACTCTCCATCTCAGAGTCGCGAGTTCATGAGTTCAAGCCCCACGATGGGTGCAGAGATTACTTTAAAAGAGTAAAATCTCATAAATCTGTCATTTGGCCTTTGGTTTATTTGTTCGGCTTGTTCTTTGTTCCCTGTTTCCTCTTTTTCTGCCTTGTTTTGGATGAGCTGTGTTTTGTTATGACTTTCTTGTATCTCTTTTATGAACTCATTGGCTACAAGTCTTTGGTGTGTTATTTTAACAGGTGGTTTGGGGTTCGCAGTGCAACACCTTTACTCTATCACGGTCTGTCTTTAAGAGATCTTACGCCACTTTGTGTGTTATCATAGGGACTTTATAACAGTATCTTTTCATTTCTCCTTCGTCACTTCCCTTCGGCTTAAAAGGCTTCCTTAATTATTCCTTATAGTTCAGGTCAGTTGGTGATGAATTCTTTCAGGATTTGTACACCTTCAGGAGTCTTTATTTTGCCTTAATTTTGAAACTGTGTTTGTCAGATATGGAATTCTAGGCTGTCAATTTTTAATTTTAGAAATTTAAAAATCTTGCTCCCCTGTGTTTTAGCTTGCATCGTTTCCAACAAGAAACCTGCTATCATTCCTATCTTTCTTCCTCCCTGTGCATTGTGTCTTTTTTCTCTGGCTGCTTTCAAGATTTCTATTTGTTGCTGACTTCAGTCAACTTTAGTATGACACGATCTGTTTGAAGTTTTATTCATGTTTCTTCTGCTTGAGGTTTATTGAACTTCTTATATATGTGGGTTGATAGTTTGAATCCAATTTTGAAAATATTTGGGCATTATTATTTCAAATATATTTTTGGTCCCCTTTCTCTTTTCCTTTAAGGATTCCGGTGACTTGTGTGTGTGGCCCCTTGACATCATTCTCAAGTCACTGGTGAGAATTGAGACTCACTGTTCATCTTTTTAAGTCATTTTTACCTCTGAGTTTCATTTAGAATAGTTTCTATTGCTGCGTCTTCAAAATCACTATCCTTTTCAGAAATGCTTAATCCTGCAAAGAGTTTTAGATGTAATAAAGTGTTAGCATTTTATTATTAAACGAAAAAAAAATGACAAAATTTTATATGTAATGTGATCATGAATATCTTTAAATATATAAAGGGTTAGAAGAAAATATGTTATTTGTAAACAGTGAGTTCATCTGGTTGGTAGGATGTTGGATTCTTACTGTCTTCTTTGTTGTTTTCTATAGTTGCTGGAATTTTGACATCAGCAAGCACATATTGTTTCACAGTTAATTATATAAGAAAGGATACAAGATGTTGCAAAACTGATATATCATTTAGTGACTATAAATTCGTAAAGATTCAAAATAAAATGAAAATGCCTGGAATTGATGAGGATGCCGTAAAAAGCATCTTCTTGTTCAACCCTCCTGCGATAGGAGGTAGGGGTTACAGGACCTTCTTTTTTTTTTTATTTAGTTTTTTAAGTTTATTTACTTTGAAAGAGAGAGAGAGAACATGAGCAGGGGAGGGGCAGAGAGAGAGAGAGAGAGAGAGAATCCCAAGCAGGTTCCACCTCGTCAGTGCAGAGCCTGACACAGGGCTGGAACTCACAAACCAGGAGATCGTGACCTGAGCCCAAACCAAGCGTCAGCCACTTAACTGACTGAGCCACCCAGGAACCCCTACAGGGCCTTCTTCAAGTCCCTTTCATATGGGCCTTCTGATCCAGACTGCTGGTGCTTGAGATGGGGATATTCATCCGCAGACTGACCGTGTGCCTGCCTGTATCCGTGCACTTCAATGTATGTCAACCTGGCCAGGAGCAGCTCTACGCAGATCAACGTATTTGCATATTGGAGCCCTGGGCTCAGCCGCTGCGAGTATTTAAAGGCGTCCTGAAGCTAACCTCTCCATTATGCAAATATTCTCCTGCCGTTCCTCTTTTACACATTTAGTGAATTTATTTTTTGCCCATTAATATTTTTATTCTCTTGTTGAAGTGAGACTCACCTGCATTTTAGTCCCTGTTCACTCTGTACTGATTTTAGCTCTGGCTTCGTCACTAACAGGATGTGTGATCCTTGGGCAAGTTCACACCTGCCTCTAAGCCTGTCTGGTCACAGGGGAGCATGAGCCCCAGACCAGTGGTTCTCAACGTCCAGAGTGCATCAGAATCCCTTGCGGGACGTTTGCTGGCTTCTGCCCTTGGACTCTCTGATTCAGCTGGTCTGGGATGGGCTTGAGCTGGTGCATTTCTGACAGGTTTCCTGGCGATGTTCCTGCTGCTGGTGCAAAGAGAGCTCACTTTGAAAACCACTGACCTAGGCTTTGAGATAACTATGAGCCGTGTAGTAATAAACTTAAGACAGAGAACGCTTGTTTTTAAATATGTGCTTTTGATAAGGGGACAGTGAAAGGATGCATTTTGCAAGTTGTCTTTATGCAAAATTCAAGCATTTCTAAAAGGAGGAAGGGAGGCACAGTGCCTCTTAAAAACTCAGTATTTCCATCTATAGGCAAATCCACCTAAGAACAACTCATCATATTCAAACTGTAATGTTTACATATTTTTAACAGCTCCGTTAGAGACATATGGCTCTTTCAAATCTAATCAGAGTGAAGGTAATCACTTTTCTGCTGGTTCCTAAACGATCCCCTCATCAGCACTATTTACATGGCAAGACGTGCTCAGTCTTGACACTGGGTTAGTCTTCACAATTTATGTGGTTTGTCCTGAAATTTAACTCTTTCTGCGATTGGCTTCTGCTGGACAAGGACACTAGATTCTTTTAAACCCAGATAACTTTTTATTTTATTTTTTTTAACCTGTGTGACACAGTGCGCCTGATAAAGAAACCATTTCTTTCATGCCCTTTAATCTCCTCCGAGGGCGAAAGTAGTATTTGCTGAAATAAAAGTACACCCTGGCAGAAATGCGATGCTAATCCTCTTAGTTTTAATGGTTTAGAAATGGTTGGAATAAGAAGGTAAACATTGTAGTTGATTAATAGGAAGGAAGTCAATTGTCCATGTAGCCACTGTTACATGGCCATACTATACAATAGTACTTTCTTTTTATAAACCCCCAAACAGGGTCCTTCTCCATTTTAATGTTCTTACCTGAAAAATGATCTACCAGCACCGCGCGGTTCTAAGCGTTTGATTCCATTACCCCCAAAAAGCAAGCAGTGCACATTTCAAATCGACGTCAAACAAGTCCCACTGATAACTGGTGTCATATCAATGGCTTATCAGGTCTTTTTTTTTATTGAAAATAGTCGGATATAATGAGGTGCTTCACATTTAAAAGTCTTAAATCTCTGAAAGCTCCAGGCCTAGATGCTTTTGATACCGGCTTATTAAACTGGCACTGGGAGAGAAAGCGGGACTGGGGGAGGGTGGGAGCAGGCAAGAGAAAGGAAACCGAAGAGGAGCGGAGGTGCGGAGGTGGGAGCTTTCTCAGCATGGTTTAACCCCCACACTGGCCGTCGTGAAAAGATGGTGTTTGCCGATAGCCGTTTCTGCCGGCGGGTCCCAGGGGAGGACTCTGAGGGAGGAGCCTTGGAGAGCCCGTCTGGCGTGTGCGGCCTTGCATGAATTCACCGGCCATCTTTGTAGGACCTCACGGTCCACTGTGCGTGGCCATGAGCCTGGGGTTCGGGGGCCTCTCAGCCACCCTCCATCCACTAACATTGAACGTTGGACAAAGAATAACTTTGACCCACTTTACGACTTGGTTGTGAGAAGAGAGCCTTCAGGACCCAGGAAGGAAGGCACCTTCATGGAGGCTGAGACTCTGTACAAGCACCAGATGTGCGAAGATGCCCTTTCCCTCCGTTATCTCCTATAACCCTGCTCATGCTCCCACTGGGTCCTTGTTGACTGAGGAAAGTTAGGGGAGGAAATTTGTCATGGATTGACTAGATGCGTGATTCTCGAAGTCTAGTGCGTAATCAGCCACATCAGCGTCACTGGGGGAACTTGGCCCCCACCCCGACCTACTGACTCAGAAACCCTGGAGGCGGGGCCTGGCAATCTGCTTGGTAAGCACCCCCACCCCACCCAGGGATGCTGACACTTGCTCAAGTTTGCAGGTACCCCGCTGCCTGGGGCCCAAAGTGCCAAATCCTCCTTGGGGACCGTAACAAGTAAGCAGCCCACCTTCAAGGGAGAAGGATGGAAACGGGAAATGCCATGCACCCTCAAGCCCTTGGCCCCTTCACTTTATGGTTTGGGAGGTGATCAGGACGCTAAAAGGGGCAAGATAGGACTTTAATGTCCACTTGCCAAATGATGGTCCAGTGAGGGTCCCATCCTGCTGGGACACCTATGACTCTGAGTTCAGAGGTAATTGCCACTTTTTGGGAGTGGAGGAGGGTACAGAAGGCTGGGCGCCATTTCCCCTCCCTCCCTGCCCGTATCCCTAGAACTTGCTCATGGGGATGCCTTCTCATGGCGGGGGAAGAGGGGAGTCCCAGAGGAGCCCCTTGCTCTATGGATAATTCTGAGAGCCATGGGTCCAAGGTGCCCTGGAAGGATCTCTATCATTCTAGCAAACTCCTAAGTATGACTTCCACAATGTGTAGTGTGGCCTGGAGCGAGGTATGGTTCATAGCAGTGAATCAAGGTGGAAGAGAAGGGCCCGGAGGAGGCCTGACTCCCACCAAGCTCACAGTGTGACTCATTTCTGTGTATTTCCTTTGGGCCACTCTGTCAACACCCCAAGTGGCCCGCCCTCCAGCTCTCGCGTCGATCCCATTGGCTCCCTCATGTGCCAGTCGAGGGCTGAGTGAACAGCTCAAGGGGAGCCCGGAAGTGAGCACCACACCCAAGTCCAAACGGAAGCTTGAGTTCCTTATGGAGCTCGTGGAAAGTCCCCGCCGAAGACAGAGAAGGGACAAGTGGGCAAGAGCGCAGACTCGATGTGCCCATTCTGCCCGTCCCAGCGCTGTGACCTTGACAAGTTACAGCTCCCCCATTGTCCCATAGTCGCCGCGATGGCCCTGCGTCCCCTCGCCCAGCCACAGCGGGCGTGAGGATCAGGTGAGCTGACATGAAGGAAGGATCTCCAAGGATGTGTGAAGACAGTGGGTGTGACTTAGACCAGCGGTGGAGAACAGAGGCCCCGAGATGGGCCTTGGGCGGCCACCGGAGACCACGCCCCAGTTCAGGGTGCAGCCAGGGGACCACACACGGAGGCATAGCTCGAAGGAGGGTGACTGACCCGTCCTGGTTTTCCTGGGACTTTCCTGGTTTCGACACCGGAAGTCGCAGGCAAAGCGTGATTGCTGGTCACCCTTGCCCCTTCCTTTGCTTGTCCTGTAACATAGCCTCTTGAAGACCTGGTTCTGTCTCTGTAACGTAGCAGCGGGAATGTTACGACTGCTACTAACGAAACAGCAGACACTCGACACGTTCTACGCATTCCTGCCCGGAAGCCCCCCATCTCTGCCACCGCATAACCCCTTGTGGTCCCCCAGGTCCCGGGGCACCGAGCATACTCTACGGCAGTGCCCTGCTTCCTGCCCGTGACCCCAGGCACCTGGAGCTCCTTGACGGCAGGGACCACACCTTGTTCAGCTTCGTTCTGCGGTGCCCAGCACAGCGCCTGCCCCGTGGAAAGTTCTCAGTAAATGTTAGTTAAAATGTCAGTTACTGGCCTCTCCCATCAGAGGGACAGACAACTTAAAGCTGTAGTGGAAAATTCAGGGTTTTGGAGAGCAGGAACAGCTGGACTGATTCGGTGATATTGAGTGTCTGGCCGTGGGTTTAGCCCTTTACTTGGTTGGTTTCTTTAACCCGTTTCACCCTCCCAGCCCTCCTGGGAGGCAAGCAAAGGTTTGTTATCACCTCTGTTCTTCGTACAAGGAGCCCCAGGCTTGGGGAGACAAGTGACTTGCCCAAAGGCACACGGCTGGAGAGTCGTACAGGAATGGATTCAAGCCCAGGTGGATTGTCTTCGCCCAACAACTTAGGTTGACTCACTCGACAAAATGGCCTGAAGCACTTTCTAGGTGCTTCCAGACGCCTGGAAAAGCCCCCTGGTGTCCGCATGTCCCCTGTTCATTTCTAGTAAAAACCTGCCATCTGGGGGTCACCGCCCTCCGTAGCTCTGCACGTGGATCCAAGGAGACCCCGGGCGCGGGCAGAGCTGCCCTGTGGCCCCGTTTCCATGACTCCCCAGTGAGCCTTCTAATGGGCAGCAGGCGGGCCGCCCCGACCTGAGAGCGCCAGAGACGGTTTTCACCACCTAATCAATAACCCTGTTATTGACTTGGTGTTCCCACAGGACAGGTTTATAACTTTATCGAGCACTATATGCGGGGGCAATTATAAGGATAATGGAAAATCATCGACAAATGGAGGCTTCTGCATTGCAAATTAACATCTGCTCCAGGTAAGAGAAAAGTCGTGTTTGAATTTCAGAATTTGTGAAAATGGAAATGCCCGTAGGACAAAGCGCGTGATTTATGGTGGGTGCCGAGCGGTGCAGCGTAGTGTGGGTCTTCCAGCCTGGCCCCGTCATTAGCTCCCGGGACCGTGACAGTCCCCATGGAACGAGCTCATTGGGAATGTCCAAGGCATTGTTTATAACCACCTGCTCTCATCCTGATTTCCTGGGTCCTGAGAAAGCGGCCACCCAAAGTCCTCCTGTCTTGAGAGTGGGCAACCCTGGAAAGATACCTGGTCTCATCCCCTGGAGGGCAGGTGTGGCTCAAGCCACCTCCCAGCACTCCTCCCACAGCTGGGAGGCACTGGGAAGGAGGACTGGACCCAGGCCGGGGGATCATATTCCAGTCTTGGTTCCACCGGCTGTGTGGCTCCAGGCAAGCTGCTTCATTCAGCTCCTGAGCCTCACTGTCTCCGTCTGTAGAATGGGTTTATCATATCCTCTGGCCTGGAGGATCCTTACGAGATTAGATGAGATTATACCTTTGCAATGTACAGCCTCATGTTACAGACTTACGTATCTGGCTCTCAGTCTCCTGCGTGCTACGCATCACCCTCAGC
The DNA here is from genome assembly GCF_024362965.1 of Panthera pardus. Lineage (NCBI taxonomy): Eukaryota > Metazoa > Chordata > Mammalia > Carnivora > Felidae > Panthera > Panthera pardus. The sequence goes on from NW_026526788.1 coordinate 78,529,490, forward strand.
ATCTAGAACAAGAGAACAAGATAAGTCTCTCGCTTTTGTTAGGTCTTTCTGGCTCCTGTGCAGAGAGTTGGTCCAGGGGCAAGCACAGAAACAAAATTTAAGAAAGACCCCAGGGGTGCCTGGGTGGCTCTGTCGGCTGAGCGTCCGACTCCGGCCAAGGTCATGATCTCGCAGTTCGTGAGTTCGAACGCCGCGTCGGGCTCTGTGCTGACAGCTCGGAGCCTGGAGTCTGCTTCCTATTCTGTGTCTCCCTCTCTCCCGCTGCTCATGCTTTGTCTCTCTCTCTCTCTCTCTCTCTGTCTCTATCTCTCAAAAAAAAAAAAAAAGAAAAGAAAGAAAGATCCCCCGAAGAGCAGGCCTACAGAACACACTGAGCTGTTCCAAGTAAACAAGACGGGCCCAGGAGGCTCTTGTGTCTTTATCGCATCTTTGGTTGGCATTGGTATTATCTACTATCCTGGGGGTGCTTCCTCTGTGCCTGGTGCTGTGCCCAGAGCTGTGTGCTCATTCTGTCCTTCAGTCCTTCCGCCAGCTCTAAGAGGTGATGAGACGGTGACGCTCCTCATTTTCAGGTGTGCGGCCCAGCGAGGGAAAGCGACCTGTCCGTGTCACACAGCATGTGACTGGTGGCTGAGGCCCGATTCCGGGGCTCACCTGACTCTAAGATAAGAACCTGGAAGGCCCCCAGCGCGGCACATACCTCCTCCCCCTGGCATGGCAGAGCCGCGGCCAGTCCCCCATGTGTCCCGCCCCGCGGCCCTCATCCTCCCTCAATTGCTCTTAGTGTTAGCCACCATTTTTGTCCCTTCAGGTCCCCAGGACCCGCATGGGCCAGCCATCCTGCTTCTGCAGAGCGACCGCTTTGGTTATGACAATGGACAAAGGTCAGTCCGTACACAAGCAGGCTCTGGGGTTGTCACTTACAGTCCCTGGGAAGGAGTGCCGTCCTTGGACATGAACCACCAGAGAAGCAGGCTGTGCAGCCCGACAAGGGGAGGACTGGTAGACAGGGGGAGCCAGACTGTTGGCCCCTCGAATGACACTGTGTGAGGGCCCCGGCAGAGGTTCTGTCGGTGTGTGGAGGCAGAGATGGAGGTCCGGAGAGAAAGGACTTCAGTGCCGGTCGGTGTGACTACATTCGGGCATCTGGAGCCACTCCTCCTGTCCTTGGGGCTGCTGACTCTGTCCTCACCTCCAGCAGAACAAAGATGCTGGCTGAAGGCTCTAGGGGTGGAGGGAGACTGAGGGTTCTCGGCCTGCACCCAGCTCTCTGGTTCAGCCACAGTTCTACCCCGTGTGCAGCTGGAGTCCTCTGGGCTGCCCCAGAGGCGTCCGGGGGCCCCAGGAAGGGCCCCCTCTAAGGGTGCAGAGGCTAATAGCAGACAGGCCCTCGCTGTGATCCCTTCATGACTGATTCCTACAAGGCCAACTTTTCCCAGGCTATCCTCATCATTTTTACCGAGGCCCAGAAAGCATCGGGGACAGGCTGGCTACATAGGGGGTCCCATTCTTGGTGTCTTTCCATTTCCACCCTCATTGCTCCGTGACATGGCAGTTTCTCCCACTAAAGAGGTGGAGTCTATCTATCCACCCCCTTGAATCTGGGGCTTGATTTGGTCAGTAGCCCGTGGCTGGTATGATGGCAAACTGGTCCTAAACCTAGTCCTAAGGGGACTCGCATGTTTCTATTTGATCTCTCTTGGACTCCTGGCATGCCACGGTAGCCCCAGACGAGGCCAGCCTAGATCAACCAGCAGCCGATGACTCCCAGATTCGTGACCAAACTCTGCCCAAACCGGCTAAGGCCAGCTGAGATCAGCCAATCCCCAGCCTTGATTCATGAGCTGTAAATAAAAAAGGATTGTCATGTTAAGCCTCGGAGGGTTTTTTTATTATTATTATTTTTTAAAATATCTTTGAGAGACAGATAGAGTGCAAGTGGAGGAAGGGCAGAGAGAGAGGGAGACACGGAATCCGAAGCAGGCTCCAGGCTGTGAACTGTCAGCACCGAGCCCAACACGGGGCTCGAACTCACAAGCGCGGAGATCACGACCTGAGCTGAAGTCGGCCACATAACGAACTGAGCCACCCAGGCGCCCCTGGGGTTGGCTGGCCAATAAACCCTGGGAGCTTACCTGCCCCCATCTGGCAGCATGGAAGGATGCGCTCATTACTGACAGTATTCTAAAGCATCACCTTCCTCATCACCATCATCATATAATCTTATTAAAACGACCACATATTGAGCATGCGCTGGTCCAGCTTGGCTAAGACCTTTACACACATATCATATGCTCTGATCTTCTCAAGATCAGAGGCAGGTGTGACTGCTCCGAATTTGACATGTAATGAAACTGAGATGCAGAGATGTTAACTAATTCGCCTGAGGTATTACAAAAAGCAGCAGTGGCAGGATGAGACCCACACCTGTCTGACTCATGCAGAGAGGATGTTCCCACGAAAAGTACATCCAGACGGCATCTCGCAGACCCACTCCCCATCCCTCCAACTTCTTCCAGGCACTGGATCTTGGGAATTCAATCTGAGACCAGGGGGGTGCCGTGCACGTAATGGCCTCTATCCAATTAAAACCAGAATCCTTCATGTTAAAAAGTGTGAATAAGATTTTTAGTTTCTTCAGGGGGAATAAATGCCCTCCCCCGAGTTCTGATCAGCAGACCTGCCCAGTCGCTCCCCGGAGAGTGTGCGTGTGATCTGTCTCCTTCCCCAGGGGCCGCCTGATTCAAAATCCAGGCATGAGCCCGCGCGGTTCCCCTTGAGTGACTCTGATCCTCCGAGAGAGGCTGTGCTCAGGTCTGGTTAACCTAATGTGCACAATAAAAATTTTTATTAAAAAGAGAAGAAGAAAGCAAGGGAATGGCAATTGGCCATGGAAGGGCATTATTTTTTTTTATTGGAATTAGAATTCCTTTATTTAAAAAATATATAAACCCTCAATTTTCTTTCTATCACTTGGCTTAGCAGCCCGTGGAAAGTTTCCGAGGGCAATTTCAGTACCGGCGGAGAGAACTCAGTTCCAGACTTGTTCGCTTTTCCTAAACTGTTAGGAGGACGAAAGCCGCAGCCACGCCAGGCGCCTGAGCGGGGACCCTCAGTGAATGCCGCAAAGCCATCCCGCTGCTGGGGCCTCTCCCCGGCCAGCGGGCTGTGTGCCCTCCAGGGCCCAAGAATCAATCCGAAGTTGCCTGTACATTCTCACTGACATGCTCAGGGTTGGTTTGTTTGTTTTTTGCCAAGATTTGCTGGATTTTGTTTTAATAGGTACATGTCCAGAGGTTTAGATGGAGAGTTAAAATTCTTGTGCTTTGCAAACAAGCAGCATAACCCCTGGATAAGTGAGGGTTGCTGTGCCTGAGAATTCCGGTGACCTGAGAGCCACACGCATGCCCAGCGTGAACTGTCCCTTGGTTACAAGTCCCTTCCCGCCGGTAGCTTTCTCTAGGCTGCATGCTATGGACTCACTATTCCTGCATCATCTCATGTAGTTCTTGCACCTGCCCCCTTGAGGCAGGTTCTGTTACAGTCCCCCTTTGAGGTTGCAGAAATGGAGACTCCACGATGTTAAGTAACTTAAATTCAACTAATAAACATGTATTGAGCGCCTCGTGCGTCAGATGCTGTCCTGGGCACTGGGGACAGAACGGGGCCGAAACAGACACAGCAAACCCGCCCACGACCATAGAGCCGGGAGCAGTGGCAGCAGGACACAAAGTCTGCGGGGTTCTAGGGCACAAGGTACCCCCGCTGTACCGCACCCCTGACTGATGCAAGGTCAAGGGCTTTGAACAAGAGCCAGCGTGATTCATGGGGTGCATTCAGAGCCGGCAAAGCGCGTCTGGATTTACGCACCGACTGTTCCACAGTTTTCCAGTTGTTGTGAACAAGATTTCAAAGGGGCTAAAGCGATAAAGACAGCTTCTGACATTCGTTGAACACTAATCGCGGGCCAAGTAGACAGTGCGGCCTTCGCCTACCGGAGACTTTCCACAGTTCCGGTGATAGATAGATGCCATTTGCCACATCCTTTCCACAGATAAACGATCTGGACTTCACTCAAGGATGCTCAGCAGGCAAGTGTAGACCACAGGGGTTTGGACCACAGCGTTAGCACATGCGTTGCCTCACCCTAGGGTGGCTTACCCCCTGAGTGTTTGTCCTGTGGGACAATGCCCCGCCACCTTGGGTCTTGACTCTGGAGTATTCACCCGGGGCTATAACCCTTTGTTCAACAATTAGACACCTGGCTGCGGAGGAAGAAGGTGATGGGGGAAGGGGAGGGTGAGCAGGGAGGGGGGAGGGAGGGCGAAGGGGGCAGGGTGATGGGGGGAGGATGAACAGGGAGGGGGAGGGAGGGCGAAGAGGGCAAGGTGATGGGGGAAAGGGAGGGTGAGCAGGGACGGGGGAGGGAGGGCGAAGGGGGCAGGGTGATGGGGGGAGGATGAACAGGGAGGGGGAGGGAGGGCGAAGAGGGCAAGGTGATGGGGGAAAGGGAGGGTGAGCAGGGACGGGGGAGGGAGGGCGAAGGGGGCAGGGTGATGGGGGAGGGGAGGGTGAGCAGGGAGGGGGAGGGAGGGTGAAGGGGGCAGGGTAATGGGGGGGAGCAGGGAGGGGGAGGGAGGGTGAAGGGGGCAGGGTGATGGGGGAAGGGGAGGGTGAGCAGGGAGGGGGGAGGGAGGGCGAAGGGGGCAGGGTGATGGGGGGAGGATGAACAGGGAGGGGGAGGGAGGGCGAAGAGGGCAGGGTGATGGGGGGGAGCAGGGAGGGGGAGGGAGGGTGAAGGGGGCAGGGTGATGGGGGAAGGGGAGGGTGAGCAGGGACGGGGGAGGGAGGGTGAAGGGGGCAGGGTGATGGGGGAAGGGGAGGGTGAGCAGGGACGGGGGAAGGAGGGTGAAGGGGGCAGGGTGATGGGGGAGGGGGGAGCAGGGAGGGAAGGGTAAAAGCCCCGCTCCTTCATCTCACCCTGTACCCTCAGCAATTCAGACTGCCTAGCTAACACCCTCTTTCTCTTCCTTCCCGGCAAGTGACCTCCACGTTAGTCTCAAGGTCAACGGCCGAGGCTCCATCTCCTGCTCGCTGCCCGGTTGCCTCAGAGGCTTGTTCTGGTCCGGTTTCTGCCAGCGCTCCCTGGGCTGCCCGTCCACGGCCGGGGACCGAGGGGCTGTGCAGAAAGGCTCTCGTTCTCAGTTGCCGGGTGTGCCGAGGAAGCAGGGGGGAGGCAGGAGAGCCGCGGGAAAGGAGGCTGAGGGGGAGGCGGGGGGGCTGGCGTAGGGCCGGGCCTCAGGAGGTGTGGAAGCAGAGGAGGGAAGTCACCCAAGCCTGAGCTGCCTCCAGGTTCAACGGCACCGGTGACGAGACCTTAAAGGGGCCGTTTTGTGTCTGTGGCCTCGAGTCAGCAGCACCACTGGCTCACCCAGGGAAGCAGAAAGCTGTCCCGCGGAGCACATCCTGACCTCGGGCAGTCCCCAGTCCACGGGGAGGCCACCTGCAGACGGGCCCAGGCCACGACCCGGACTCTGTGGCGAGCACACTTTGCGTGCACTGCGAGCTGAGTGGGAGCCGACTCATTCTGAGCCCTTCTCCGGGGCCGGCGGGCAGGGCTTCGCCGCGAACGTTTCCATCTGGGAAAACTGCCTCCCCCTGGGCGGTGGCCTGGTCGTCTCAGCGACCTCCCACTCCGCAAAGAGGTGGGCCTGTGGGCCACACAAAATCTCCTTCTGTGGAGGTTACCCACGGAAGGAGTGTGGGTGGAGGCTGAGTCACCCCCTGGCAGGCCCCAAAGGGGACCCACGAGAGTCCCAGCCCCCGGCCCCCACGCTCACCTTGGAGCTACCCAGCGTCCTTCTGTTGTTGGCTCTGAGCTGCTACCTAGAATGATGCTGGGGGGACCGGTCTTCCCGTGGGCTCTCGGGGCCGGGGAAGACTCGTGGAGGCCACGGCTGGGTTCCCAGGGACAAAGGGACTTGCGGGGACAGACTGGGACAGAGGGTGCTGCTCTTAGGCAGGAATGTGGGGCTGGCGGCTGCTGGCCCCTCCATCAGCCTCTCTGACCTCCAGCCAGAAGGAGGGGTTGGGGGAGCCCTCGGGAGCCAGAGGTCTGTGCTTGACCTATTCCCTGGACACGCAAGCCACAGGGCATAGCACTGGGACATGAGGAGGGGCGTCCCTGAGTCTGTCACTGGCTGGAAAGGAACAGCCTTCCAGGGATCCTGGAAAGACATGGCCGCTCTGTGGTTTCTTGGGGAGCAGGGGGCAGTGGGTGTGGGGCCCGAGGGCGGTGGTCTGTGGCCCCGCCCCACAGCTCGGGGACCCTCCTGTCCTCGTCCCCCACAGTGCCTCATGGAGTGCCAGTGTAGACCCAGCCCTCCAGCCAGCAGGCACTTCCAGGGGGTGGAAAAGCGGGCTCGGCCTGTGGTTTCAGGACTTCAGGAGATGCCCTAAGACTTAGGGAGTCCCACCAAAGTGGCTTGTGAAGACAGCTCAGCACGGAGGAGTGTTATTTCTGTAGGCATTTCTGTGTGTATATATATTTTTTGCATTTTTATATTTTTAAACACCCGTATGAAATAGTTTAGCAATCAAGCCTTGTCCCTCAGTGAAGAGTGTGCTTTAGTTTCCATGGGACCGGTAGTCCTGGAAAGTTAAACCTTCCTTCGCCCAGCACGAATTGTCACTTCTTCTCCTGCAAAAAGGCCGGATAAGACAGCCAGGCCAGGTGACGTTTGTTACCTACTCACGGGCCACACTTTTTCTGCTGATAAAATATACAGCCCCAGGGTGCCTGGGTGGCTCGGTCAGTCGAGCGTCTGGTTCTTGATTTCGGCTCAGGTTGTGATCTTGCGGTTCGTGGGCTCAAGCCCTGTGTCAGGCTCCACACCCAACTCAGGGGGTTCTCTCTCTCTCTCCCTCTCTCTCTGCTCCTCCCTTGTGCATGCTCCGTCTCTCAAAAATAAATAAAAATTTTAAAAACAATATATATTAAGTTTAAAAAATTTTATTATATATATGGCCCCTTATGAGAACCCCAGCTGAGCCCATCAGAGGCTGCATGGAGCTCTGGCCCCAACCCCTTCCTGAAGAATGGAGTGCTTTCTGTCCTCACCCAAAAGCAGAGGAAACTGAGGCGCAGAGTGGCTCACGGCCAGTGCCAGCTGGGGTTTAAACCTGGGTTCATCCAAACCAGTCTTTTTTTTTTTTTAATTTTTTTTTTGACGTTTTATTTATTTTTGAGACAGAGAGAGACAGAACATGAACGGGGGAGGGGCAGAGAAAGAGGGAGACACAGAATTGGAAGCAGGCTCCAGGCTCTGAGCCATCAGCCCAGAGCCCGACGTGGGGCTCGAACTCACAGACCGCGAGATCGTGACCTGAGCCGAAGTCGGACGCTTAACCGACTGAGCCACCCAGGCGCCCCATCATCCAAACCAGTCTGCTGGGGGAGCGAGGGAAGGGACCCTCCCCGAGGAGGGGGGAGGGCGTGTTCAGGCACAGCCCGTGGGGCAGGTGGACTTCAGCAGAACCACCCCACAAACAGCCCTGTCCCCTGTCCCCCTCTCCTTTGGTGCGATCTTGCCCCCGGGGCTGAGGCAGGAGATGCTTCCATGGGTTTTCAGGACAAAGACCAGGAGGCAGGAAACAAAGGATAATAAAGGAAGATAACTATTTGCTTCCTACTCCCCCCGTTTTCAAAAGGCGCTGGAGGCTCACTATAGACGCTTTCCCTAAAGAGGAAATGTAGTGATTCCCGCTGTGTGGTGACAAGGGCCGAGGGGCCCCAGGTGGCCTTGGGGGGGCCTTAGAGGACGTGGAACCCAGTAAGGCCCAGGCAGCCGCTGCCTGGACAGGCTCAGGACGCCGGCACCCTTGTCCACACTATTTTCAGTGCGAGCGGAGCTGAGGGGGTGGCTCAGACTCCTGGCTGCCTCATGCTACGCGATCTAGTGTCTTGGGTCCCCCCCTCCACCCCCACCGACGCGGCCCGGGTCTTCAGCAGAGGCGATTGCCTGGGCCCGGAATGCAGAGGCTATCGTCTTCCACTTCACCGATGGGAAACTGAGGCCCAGCAGGGTGCCTTTGCTTCAGACTCTGGTGCTGCCTCTCAAGTCTGGTGGGTTTGGTTACAAGGCAGATAAAGCTTCACTGGGGGGCTCGGAGCCCGATTTCTTCCAGGCCCAGACTTATTTTTTGAGCCGGGCCCAGGGCTGATGCTCAAGATGGAGCCCCACTGGGCTGCACTGGGCACTCTTCCTCCTGGGATGGCATTGCTGATGCCCAGGCTCCCATCAGCAGTGTCTGTAGATGGAGGCCAACCGGGAAGATGGGGAGCGCAGGACCGGCCGCTGTGATTTCGCCAGTGGAACTAAACCCACCTTTGCAAGCAAAGACAAATGGCTTCTAGTCCCAGGCAGTGTCAGATTCGACGCCCAGCCTGGGAGCTGCTGACAAGATCCCTGGGGGCAATGAGGACAGGTGGAATCTGGTAGGAAGGAAACAGCAGGAGGCTAAAAGGCCAGTCAGTAGACAGCACTGGCCAGAGGGAACAGCAGGTGCAATGGTCCTGAGGTGGAGAGTAGCTGGTTTGTTGTGGGGCATGGAGGGGGGCCAATGGGCTACAGTGAGTCAGGAGAGCTAAGACGAGGTTGCCCTAGGGACCCGGCTTGGCCAGGGGCTGTGCAGAGTCTCTGATTCCACATTGACAGAGGGCCCGAAGCCTGTGCTCACCAAGAATATGTCCATGAGCCCTGCCCCATCTTTAGTGGATGGGAAAAGGAAATGGAGCCCGAACCCCAACTAAAACCCCAGCTCACAGCACTTGCCCACAAAGTCCAGCTGGATTAAGGAGGGTTGGATAAAGTAACCAGATGAAGCCCAGAGACTGAGACCCGGAGAAAAGAAACTCAGGATGCTCGGGGCGGGGGCGGGGGGGGGGGGGGGCGTGCGGGGTGTGGGAAGGCTGGCCTGGGCTGTAGGGGCCCAGGCAGAGCCAAGGCCACAGGTGAGATGCGCCACCTGTCAAAGCTGGTGGGAACGGCAATGGTGGGGACAGGAGAGAGGGACTTGCCGGGGTCCTTCCACCCCCCACCCCCCCACAGTGGCCACCAGAGAACCACTGGGCCCCCAGCCCAATCCCATTTTCCCTGGGCCACCGCTAGAACAAAAGGCTTCAGTGCAGACAATGGGCCCTTTATGTGGACGCCTGCCCCAAGCTGGGCACAATCGTCGATTCATAAGCCAGGCGGGGCCCCTCTGACCAGGATGGGTTCAGCTAAGAGGGATGCACTGATGGAGGGAATTAGAGCCGCTGGCCTCTTCAATGGGGAAAGGCTGCCCCCTGGTGTTCTACAGGGGAACTGCGCATGACCACGTCTCCAGGACGCTTGGGACGCGAGGATCTGGAAATCAGACAGATGGGGAAACTAAGGCCCAGGACCATCCAGAGACTCAACGGAGACCGTTTTCTTGCCCAAAAAGTGGGATTCAGGCGGGGATGGGGGACATGAAGGAGAAATTATTTCCCCTGCTGTACTAAACTGAGGCCCAGCGGGGTTAGCCGACTTGCCCACAGTCATTCTGCTGGAGTTTGGCCTTCCACTGGTCCTGGAATGACATGGCTGCTCTGCCATCGCACCACGGCCCAGGGACCAGTGTCAGGACCAGCGCTGTGGGTTCCGGGCAAAGCACATGATCTCCTTGAACCTCAGCTTCTATACCTGTGAAACATTTCAGTGCCTACCCCGTGCCAGGAATGATCTTCGGTGTTAGGGATATAAGACACCATGAGCAAAATAAAAGTTCTCGCCTCCGTGGGGCTTGTATTCTGGTGGGGAGGCAGAAAATAAACAAGAGAAGTATCATATGCCAGGACGCAGGCCGTGATGACGATACGAGGGGAAAAGTGAGTGGTAGCCATGAAATTTGTGGTGGGGGAGGGGTGGGGTCCGGGGAGGCCTGTCTGAGGAGGGGCGGCTGAACTACAACTGACTGAAGTGGACGAGGAAGCCATGCAGGGGAGATACCCCAGTGGGGGAACTGTTCCAGCCAGAGGGAACGGCAGGGGCAAAGGCCCTGAGATGGTACAAGCTAGAGGCTCAATGTGCAGGAGAATCAAGCGTGTCCCTAGTGTTGGCAACGGAGGGGCCAGCAGTGGGAGGGGAGGTTCGGGGGTGGAGGGAAGGGAGCATATTGGGACTGAGCATTTCAGTCTCAAAGTGCAGGAGCCCAGGGTGTCGTGCAGAGGCAAGTGGTATGGCCCCTTCTGGCATTTAAAGGGGTCCTTCTGAGCTCTTTGGGGAGAAAGGTGTGTGGGTGGGGGGTGGGTGGGCTCTGGGGGCCAGAGAGCTAAGCTGGGACCTCTCTGCTGGTGAGCATTTTGAGGGAGAGCGTCAAGCCCAGAGGGGGCGTCTGATCTCCACGCGTCCCCAGAAGACCCCTGCCCTCCCCTCGGGTTGGACCATAGCCTCTCCCCTCCACCAGGTATCATTTTGTGTGCATTTTGACACGTCTCCTCCTCTGTGTCATTTCCCCCATTTGCTTGGTGGGGACGTGGGGCTCAGAGAGACGGGGCTGGCTCAGGAGACACACAGCCAGCTCTGGGGTCCCCGGCCCTCTGCCCGGTGCTCCCCTCTCTCTGCACAGCCCTTTCTTCAGCTCCCGGGACCACCCCCCCCCCACTCTTTCTCATCACATCCCTCCCTCCCAGGCCCCTTCCAACCTCCCCAGCTTCCAACAAGGATGAGGAACTAGGAGGCGTGCCTCGGTCTCCCCGTTGTGGCATCTCACGCTGCGATCCACCTGGACCGTGAACTCCCGTGGGGCAGGCTCGACGTTCATCTCCGCGGCCCCGGGAGGCCCTGGGCGGGGCTTGTAAGTGCCGGAAGGTAGTGACGACACCACGCTTACGATGCACGTGCTGCGTGTCGGGCAAGGGGCCGAGTGCTTCACCTGTGTCGTCCCACCTACGCCTCAGAAGAACCTTGGGAAGAGGTTCAAGTTATCCCTGTTTGGGACTCGCTACACAGTTTGTGGCGTGCAGTCCCAATGAAAAGGTGTTTAAAAACTAAGAATTTCACGATGATGACAGCAGAGCAGCGAGCCAAATACGGAACCTTCCAAGTATGACTGCGCAGGTTAAACGCCTGTGTGGCTGGCTCTGTTCTTCTAACACGGGTGGGCCTCGTCCAATCAGTGGAAGGCCTGAATACAACAAAAAGGTCGACCCCTCCACTTGCCAAGGTGGAGGGAACTCCCCTCACCTTCCTGAAAAGGAGGAATGGAAACACAGGCTCCTCCTGGGTCCCAGGCTGCAGGCGTCTCGACTGGGACTACATCACCAGCTCTCCTGGGCCTCCAGCTGGCCCTGACTTACCCTGCAGATCTTGGGACTTGGCCTCTGTAACTGTGTGAGCCAATTCTTTAAAACAAATCCCTTTTCTTTCTTTTTTTTTAATTAAAAAAAATTTTTTTTTAACGTTTATTTATTTTTGAGACAGAGAGAGACGGAGCATGAATGGGGGAGGGTCAGAGAGAGAGGGAGACACAGAATCTGAAACAGGCTCCAGGCTCCGAGCTGTGAGCACAGAGCCCGACGCGGGGCTCGAACTCACGGACCGCGAGATCACGACCTGAGCCGAAGTCGGCCGCTTCACCGACTGGGCCACCCGGGCGCCCCACAAATCCCTTTTCACACTGGTTGGGTTCGGTTTGATTGAATCAAATTAGCAAAAAGGAAAACAAAACAGCCACGTCTGCTCGCAATTTGGGATTTTGACGATCACGATTGCCTGCCCAAGTTGCCTCCACGATTCCCTTTGGTGTGGAAGAGGAGCTGGAGTGTTTACTCCGTGGCTCACCAGGCCCCATGTGAACTCCGGACCTCTTCTGCTGCAGCCCTCAAGTCCATTCACACTGTTCCAGCCATGCTGGCCACCTCAGTGTTCCTCACGCAGGCCAGGCAAGTGCCTGCCTCAGGGCCTTTGCACTTGCTGTGCCCTCTGCCTGCTCTTCCCCCACATGTCTGCATGGCTCCCTCCCTCCTTTATACCTTTACTCAAATGCCCCCTTGTCCATGAGACCCATTCTGGCCTCCCCCTCTGATATCTCCCCTGCCCCTCCCCTCTGTGCTTCCCACCCCTTCCCTTGCCTCATTTTTCTCCTTGGCCCTTAGGACTACCTGAGCTTGTGATGTGTAAGCTTCAGGGAAACAGGGCTCTATGTGTGTTTGGTTCACTGCTCTCTTCCAGAACCTGGAACAGTGGCCAACATGGTAAATACTTGTTTGTTGAATAAGGAAGCAGTTGAAGGAAAGACCGTGGCCAAAACCGATGATGCTGTTTCGAGTCTGTGCTCCTCTGTTGGGCCAGCACCTGCCTGACTCCATGAAGCCGCCTGAGGTGAGGGCGTAATGGGAATGGCTGCGGCCGTGGCCTCTGTGCGCATTTCCCCCAGGCGGGGGGAACGTGCTGGGTCCCACGCGCCAGGGCTCCTCGAGGACCCCACTAGTGGTAAGCAAGGCCGCTTTGCTCCAGGGCATTGGCCTTGGAGTCCCGGGTGGGTCTGTTCTCCCAGTCCACGCTCTGTGTCTCTGGCTCCCTCACTCCCCCCTTCCACCTTGCCTTCCCTGGTTCTGAGATCCCCGAAGAGGAGAAGACGTTCTGAGGAACACCAGCACTGCAAGAACCACGGGATTGTCCACAGGAGCCCAGGCCCCGAGAAGTGAAGTGACTGGCCAGAAACCACAGGGTCCACGGATGGGCCGGGGGCCTGCGTGAATCACGGCACACCTCTCGCTTCTGTGCCTTCGCCTGCCCTTGAAAGGCTGCACAAGGTCAGGAGTTTCCAAACGTTTTGTTTAAGCCGGAGAACGTTTTGGCTCAAAGTGAAACTCACGCGAAAGCTAATCTATAAATCAGATACAGAAGTGGTCATAAAACAGCCCACATGAATTGGGTCGGCACCCTGTGCGGGCAAAGTGCTCAGCTCTCCAAGGACCAGCCTGAGGAACCCTCGCTGCCACCCCATGGGTGGAGAATCCTTATCTTTATCCTGAAGAGAGGTCACAGTCGGGGGGAGGGAGGGCTGAAACAGAGGCCAAGTGAGTCCCTTATAAGAGAGGGGCCACCGTGCCTGAAATCACCGGGTGGGGGGAGCCTGACGCCCCGGCCCCCAGTCCACCCCACCCCACGGAAGTCCCGTGGTTCCTCCGAACACAGTTTAAACCCACTGGTCCAGCTGGAGGTTCCCTCCAGCCCCTCACCTGACCTGCTTCCCTCTGCAAAGGGGGGGCGCTGTCTGCTTCGGGTTCAGATCTGACAGCAGTGATCTCAGACTGTGAGCCTTCTTGTGCAAGAAGCGTTTGCAGGCGGCATTGCTTATGGGATTTACCTGAGCTGATGCATGTACTTGGGGTTCAGTCATTTTTACTGCGGGGTAATATTCCATTATACGAAACTTTCACAGTGTATCCGCTCTCCCGAGTAAAGGTTGACGTTTTAAAAGCTTGGCATTTAAGAAATTCCCAGCGGCCCTTTTCAACTCCCTCTAGGATGTCTCTTTCCGCTGGCCAGCTCTGTCGGTGTCTTCTGTGCCCTGAACACTCCCAGTGACCACCATTTCTTCCCACCACACCTGTCGTCCCATCCCTGCTGAGGGAAGTGCACTCTGAGTAGAGGCAAAGCCTTTCCCGCCTGGCCAGATGCCCGTAGGGTTGGGGGGCTCTGCACCGGCTCACCCGCAGACAGAACCCGGGCAGGGGCCAAGGTGGGTGCGTCGTCGGTGCCCCGCGGGGGGTGAGGGGCGAGAGGCCTCCCTCCCTGCAGCAGCCCGTGGGGGCGTCTCTGAGAGGCTGAGGCGCTGAGCCCGATGTGGGGCTCGAACTCACAAACTGTGAAATCATGACCTGGGCTGAAATCGGTTGCTCAGCGGACTTGGGCCACCCACGTGCCTCACAGGCATGGTTGTTAATACCACGTGCGCGTGCACACACACACACACACACACACACACACACAGTTCAACAAGAGAATGGGTGAATGGTGAAAGTTTCATATACTACAATATTTACAGTAATTAAAGTGATTAAACCGGACCTACATGTATCAACGCAGGTAAGTCCCATTAACAAGGTTGAAAGAAAACGCTTAGTTGTGAATGAACGTGTCATTGACAGTATACAAATGACATCATTTACATAAAACACGTAAAACAATACCACCTGTGGTTTAAGCTACAAAAATGCATGGGATTAAGTAGCATGTGATTCCGGGGAGAGGAGGCCACCGGCCCTATGACAGGACAGAGGTGGCTGGCCGGGGACACAGGAGATATTAGTGCATATGCAATGTTTTATTTCTTAAGCTGGGTCATAGATTCACAATTAAGGTTTATGTCTTTAAAAATGTATAACTTTTTTTTAATAAAAGGGAAGAATGGGGGCACCCGGGTGGCTCAGTCAGTTAAGCATGAGTCTTGATTTCTGCTCAGGTCATGATCTCACAGTTTGTGGGTTCGAGCCCCTCGTTGGACTCTGCCCTGAGAGCACTGGGCCTGTTTGGGATCCTCTCTCTCTCTCTGCCCCTTCCCTGCTCTCTCTCTCTCTTAAAATAAAGAAATAAACTTTAAGTAAAAGAGGAAGAAGGAAGGGGGGGAAAAGAGGAAAAATAGGAAAAGAAAAGAAAGAAACAAGGAATCGTTAGAAACAAAGGCAGCACCACCTTCTCTAGCTCGAAATTGTTCCAACCCGGAGCAAAGGAACGTCCTCTGAAGCCAATGGACATGTCCCTGCGTCCACACCCCTGGGACAACGCCCCCATAAACTTGGGCATCTGGGCAAATCCAAAGTTTCCCAACAGCGAGTATGGCCTGCCAATGACACACAGCAGACGTGGGCCTGTCCCGACGGGGTGATGGGGAATAAGTAAAGCTCGTCACAGAGCAGCTGGATCTAGCTGAGTTCCAGAAGCTGGACAATGACTCCCGTCACCCCCCCCACCTTCCATAATCATCTCTCGAAATCCGCCGAGGGATTCTCACGATGCTAAAACCCCAACAGGCAGCCCAAGACTGTTTTCTGAGTCTGGTTTGTCCACAGCTGCTATTTACCTCCCCCCACATCATTTACTCTTTACTGGATGAGGAAGGATTTTAATGTCAAAGACCGACACCTGAATCCGATCAATTTTCCCCTGTTTGATCCTGCACCAGCCACGTCCGATTGGCGTGGGCCCGGGGCTGGGGAGGGAGGTGATCAGGGCCCTTCTTCTCTGGCCGGCGCCTGAATTGTTTCCACCCGTGAGTTCAGTTGCTAGATCTGTTTCCGGGGGGTGTCCTTCGGCGGGCGGCCCGAGCCGCGAAATCTGTCACACAAATGACCTACCACATATAAAGAAGCCACCAATATATATCAGCAGGCCTTAAAACCAAGCAACGGTTAAAATAACTACTAGATCAGGAGCGGTGAACACAAGGCAGACACACGGGAGAAGACAAGTCCTGGGTGTTTTGCTCCTGATTTATGCCCCCACTCCATTCTCTATTCAAGGTATGAAACATTCTGAACAGCAGATGCTGAAAAATGGAAAAAGATTGCCATAACAAGATGAAAGGCAGGGTGTCGGGCCATCAGGAGGGAGATATTTACGTCCCTAAAGAGATAATTCTCATGACACTTTATCCGTGTGTCTTCCGCCAGGACGTGGGGGGCAGGAGATGGCAGGAGGAGTTCACCTTGTCGGGCACATCAACGCTAGTCTATCCTGCGCTGATCCTTTGTCTTAGGCCTGGCCCCACACGGAGCGGGACCCTCCTCTGCCCTGCCATGGAGGCAACTAGCCAGCATAATCCTGCACTTGGCATCTGAAGTTCAATGCCCCAGCATTGTGACATCAGGCAGGTCATTTGTCCTCTAAGAGCCTCAGTTTCTCCATTTGTACAATGGAGTCAGTGATCCCCATCTCACAGTGAGATGGGGTCCTGGATATGAACATGCCTTGAAAACAGGGATAGTCCCCCGGGACCAATACGATGACCACACAGGGACTGAGGCCTGTGTCTCTTCCCCGACCAGCCCTCTTCTTTTTGCAGACCCAGCTGACCCAGCTCCAGGAGGCCCCGATGGAGGCCAAGAAGGGTGACCCAGGGACAGGAGGCAATAGATAGAGGAGTCTAGAGAAAGCACTGCCCCTGCGTCCAGGGAGAAGCTGATGCTGGAAACTTCCAGAGGACTCTGGGGGTGTTGGGGGGGCAGAGCAGCGTATGGTGGGCTGAATTGTATCCCCCCTAAAAGATCTGTTCAGGTTCTAGCCTCTGCACCTGTGAATGGGACCTTATTTGGGGACAGGTCTTTGCAGATGTCATCATGTTAAGAGGAGGTCACACTGGCGTCAGGTGGTTCTTAATCCAGTGCCCAGGGTCTTTGTAAGAGCAAAGAGAGGGCAGTTGGGACTCAGGGACACAGACACACACACACACACACACACACACAGGGAAGAAGGACCAGAAATTGGAGGGATGCGTTTACATGTCGAGAAGGGCCAGCAGCCCCCAGGAGCTGGGGAGAGACAGGAAGGGCTGTCTTCAGATGAGCACAGTCCTGCCAGGCCACCTGGACTCTGGACTTCCGGCCTCCAGAGCAGTGAGGAATACACTTCCGTTGTTCCAGGCCGCCCAGTTTCTGGTAACCGGGTGTGGCAGCCCTGGGGATCAACATACTGCCTGAGTAGAAGCTCCGGGCCTCCAGGCCTTGCCATGGGTCCCCGGGGGTTGAGCAGGACTCTGAGGGAAGAGATGCAAGCCGCCCTTGCACCACAGGGAACCACCTAGGCCTGAGCGGGCCCGGTGGCCAGCAGGAGCCCATACCCACCTCCACAGGGTGCTGAGTCCCGACAGCTACCCATGACAGCCGGAATGAGGGGGCCCTCTTGAGAGTAAGCCAGCACAGGCTCTCCTGGGATAGGCTGGAGGGGTCCAGAGTCAGGAGCTGCCTGTCCACGCCTAGCTCCCCCCACAGGCGGCCCAGTGGGGATGCAGGCTCCCACCTGGGCTCCGGGACCGGGCAGAGGGTCAGACCTGCTGTGAGGCGGGCACGTGGACCTTACAGTGGCCAGCAGCCTCCAGGAGCTGGGGACGATCGATGGAAACAGGGACCCATCTTGTAGACCACCTTGGCGGGACCTGGGCGTTTGGTGATACGAGGGTTTGTCAACCCCGAACATCTAAGGGAAAACTGATTCACTCTTGGGGACCCCCGTGTGTGTGCCCCCACCAAATAAAGCTCAGGCCTAGAGCTCTGGCATGGTTGAGCTGCCACGTCTGTGCAAAGGGGCATGTCGTACACACAGGTGACATGAGCACAACGGGACCATTGTGACTGTGGCTCCACAGATCATGGATGTATTTATTTCCGGCAGCCGTGTTGATGTGCGTTCCTGATGGAATTGTATTGGCCGGTCCCTGGAGTTTTCACTTGCAGCAAAACTGAATTCAGTTTGAGCGAAACAGAGAACAAAGAAAGAGGGGAGAGGAGAGGACACAACAGCAAGGAGAGCAGAGGAGTAGGGTTTGGAGTCACCGGGAACCAGGGCACGATCCAGCCACCGCGTAAGGGATGGGCTTCGTTGCTGTGTGCTTTTAGGCAGGCCACCTCCCCTCTCTGATCTGCAGCTTCTCCACACAGAGCCTGTGGGGAAGAGGAAATGAAATCGTGGGTAAGGGGCACCTGGGTGGCTCAGTCGGTTGAGTGTCTGACTTCGGCTCAGGTCATGATCTCACGGTTCGTGGGTTCGAGCCCCGCGTCGGGCTCTGGGCTGACGGCTCAGAGCCTGGAGCCTGCTTCGGATTCTGTGTCTCCCTCTCTCTCTGCACCTCCTCAGCTCGTGCTCTCTCTCTCTCTTTCAAAAATAAATAAAAACGTTAAAAAAAAAAAAAAGCAATCGTGGCTACCAAGGGACTGATATACAGCTGACACTCGTGTGTTTGCTCCCCTGAGTCTTCCAGGGCTCCTGTGCCAAACGAACCCAAAGTAGAGAAGTTGGTGAAACTCACACACGAGCCCGGGAGACAGTCCCTTCACCCTGTTGCTCACATGCAGGCCGTGCCGTGTTGGCACAGTCGGAAACCTCGCAGGTAAGGGCAAGTCTCCTTCCAAGAGGAGGCTCCGAGCGGTGGCGTTGTTCAGGGGGCACCGGGAACCCATTCGCTTCGGCAGGGAAGGCCACAGTGTGTCACCAGCACCGGTCAGGGACTCAGCACATCACCTGCACGGTCTCCTCCATGACCTACCCGCTAGGTCGTCGTTACCCCCATTTTATAGAGAAGAAAGCTGAGGCTTGAGGGCGTTTGTGAAGGGACTTGTCGCAGGTGCACTGCCAGAGCAAAGGAGTCAGGGCCGTGCAGGGGGCAGCTGCTTTTCCTCCTTTAACATTTGTGCCCTGCCCGGGGCGAGCTCGGGCATCCCACCCGGCCAGGGAGGAATGCCAGAGGGAACGCCTGCAGCCCCCACCGTATACCTGACCCTCAAGGGAGGTGGGCTTGCCGGGAGGGAGCTGGGTGGGAGTCTGCAACATTTCCTGCTCGGCAAGCTTACTGTGCTTCACGGGCAGACTCCCAGGTACCGTCTTTCCTCCCGAGTTTGTCCCCTGGGGATCAGCAGAGCTGTTCCCATGCACCCCCTGACCTGCACGCCCAGAGCTTCTCAAACTCCCCCAGGATCTCGCGAACGTGCAGGTTCTACCTTGGCTGCTCTGGGGGCGGAGCCAAGGACTATGCTTTTCTGAGTCTCCCGGGTGATGCAGGATGCTGGTCGGGAGACCGAATCCGAGGAGGAAGGTTTTAAAGCGATGCTTTATAACCTCAGTGCAACGTGAGAATTACCTGGGGAGCCTTTCAAAAATATTGGATCCCCGGCCCCACTCAGCCAAATTAAATTATAGTCTTTTAGGGGCAGGCCTGGGAAATGGGTATGTTTTTACTCTCCCCAGGAGATTCTAACTTGCAACCCACGTTGAGAATTACTGTTCTAGAAGCAGGCCTGGCTCTGTCCACCTGTGACTAGGTGGGTAGCAGGCTGATGGAGGTTTGTGTGCTGGCATTCTGCTCGACAGACACAGCCTCTCTCTCTCTCTCTCCCTCTCTCTGTCTCTCAGTGTCTCCTCTTCCTTCTCCTCCTCCTCTCCCTCCTCCCCTGGCACACCTGAGAATATGAATCCCAGAAATACAAGTTTCCCTTGAGCCAAAGTTTTTCTCTCCAGTGGAGTTTT
Source organism: Panthera pardus (assembly GCF_024362965.1). NCBI lineage: Eukaryota > Metazoa > Chordata > Mammalia > Carnivora > Felidae > Panthera > Panthera pardus. The sequence goes on from NW_026526788.1 coordinate 78,548,758, forward strand.
TGTTTTAATGTTTATTTATTTATTTTTGAGAGACAGAGAGAGAGAAAGAGAGAGGCTGGGGGGAGGGACAGAGAGAGGAGAGAGAGAAATCCAAGCAGGCTCTGCACCATTGACGCAGAGCCTGATGCAGGATTTGAACTCACAAACCATGAGATCATGACCCAAGCAGAAATCAAGAGCCTGAGGCTTAACCGACGGAGCCATCCGGGTGCCCCGCCCCCCACCATGGAGTTGTTTTTACCAAAGCTTTGCATTGATGGTTCTGGGCATCTGACATTTTCCCAGTGACAATTAAAGCAGCCCTTTCTTTCCCACCTGGCTATTTCTTCTTTGAGTGTGTGCTTTGTCACTCAGAGCCCTGCAGGACCGAGGAGTACAAACATCCTGACCCCAAAGACCAGCGCCCCAGGTCTGTGTTCTCTGAAGCCCTGAGCTACCCAGAATGGGAAGCTGGAGCCTCTCCCTCTGCTGCAGGCAGGGGTGAAGCATGAAATGGAGGAAGAGTGGCCCCATTGTCTCCAAATGTCCTTGGCACCCCACCGGTCCTCGAGCCTGGCAGCCTCCACCAGCCTCAAAACAATAGGCTCAGCCAGGCTCTCGCCCCTCTTCCCGGTCCCCTGAACAGCAAGTAGGCAACTGAACAGATGCGTGACAGAGCAGCTGGAGTGAGGAGCCCCTGGTGTTAGCCCTGCATCCCCACGGCCCTGGGGTAGGGGCCGTGCAGGGGTCAGGGTCATCGCAGTCACAGAGCACGTCTCAGAAGACGTCTCAGGAGACGTTCGAGGAGAAGTCCTCTCTTCTGGAGTGGGGGCTGGCCCTCTGACTCAGCTATGAGAAACAGAGCATGGGAAGGGGAACATGGGAGCCAGTAGAGTGGTGGGGTATGGCAGGTGCCACCTGGACCAAGAAATTGGGGTGGATTTCACCAATAATATATCATGCTGACTTCATGCACGCTCGGTATGATGCAAAGGGAAGGGTGCTCACCTTTGCGTAGCCTTATCCCAAGTCCATAACCACACTGAGATCGTGGGAAAACATCAGACACATCCAAATGGAGGCATGTCCTATAAAACACTTGACCAGTGTTTTTCAAAGCCATCAGGGTTATAAAAGACAAGGAAAGACTGATAAAGTGTAACAGGTCGACAGTCCCACCCTGGACTGGATCTTGGAAGGAAAAAAGGGCATTAGTGGAAATATTGGGGAAATCCAAATGAAGTCGATAGTTAATAGTACCAGTGTTGGGGCGCCTGGGTGGCGCAGTCGGTTGGGCGTCCGACTTCAGCCAGGTCACGATCTCGCGGTCCGTGAGTTCGAGCCCCGCGTCGGGCTCTGGGCTGATGGCTCGGAGCCTGGAGCCTGTTTCCGATTCTGTGTCTCCCTCTCTCTCTGCCCCTCCCCCGTTCATGCTCTGTCTCTCTCTGTCCCAAAAAAATAAATTAATTAAAAAAAAAAAAAATAGTACCAGTGTTAATGTCTTCATTTTAATCTACGTCTTCTGGTGTAAGTTGTTAACGTTAAGGGAAGCTGGGGGAAGGGTGTGTGGAACCTCTCTGTACTACCTTTGCAACTGTTTCTGTGAATCCAAAACCATCTTCAAGTTAAAAGTTGTTTTTAAAATACTGAAAGAAAATAAAAAAGGTGAGGAATGGTCTCTCTGTCTGTCCGTCTGCCTCCCTCTCTTAAACACTCTCTGATCTACAAGGTAGAACCATGAAAGAAGGAGAAAGCTAGGCTGCTAGCTGGAGCTGAATTTACTGCCAGAAAACAGGTCTGCTTTACTCTCTTTGCTGTGATTTACAGCCAAGGACCCGGACCCCCATCGATCCTCACTCTGAGCCCCCAGTGCAAGCGCAGGGTCCTCTGGGCAAAATCGATGCCGGGAGGCGACTCTGCATTTCACTGCCATCATAGGAATCCAGATTTATGTTCTGGGCAAGATATATCCCAGGGCAGTGGGAAGGGGGCCGAACGAGGAGGCCGGGTTCCAGGCTCAGATCTGCCATTTACATCTGCATGATTTAGAGCTGTTTACTTTCCCTCTCTGGGCCTTAGTTTTGGGAAATGGTCTCTATGTTCACGTGCAGCTCATATCATCAGGTTTCTTTGATTGCAAAGGACAGCATATGGCTATGGGTAGAAAATCTTGAGTATGAAAGAACATTATTGGAAGGAACCTATGGAACAGCTGGGGGCTCAGAAACGGGTACAACCAGAGTTAATCAAGGCGGACGAATTATTGTAACAAACGACCCAACATTTCGGGGGCTTCACACAGTTCAACGTGTCACAGCCTAGTCAGGTTGTTGTTGGTGGTGGTGGCGGTGGTAGTGAAGCTCTTTGTTCTACACAGTCATTCAGGGACCCAGGTTCCTTCCATCCTGTGGCTCCTCCCTGCTCTAAGTCCTTGGTATCTTCCCCCATTCAACCACTAGATGACGAAACAGAGTGAGGACCATGAATGGGAGGTTTGTGATGCGCCATGTTGGACACGGCACGCATCACTTCCATTTACAACCCGCTAGCCAGACTTAGGCGCAGGACATCCTGGGAAATGTAGGCTGTGTTCTCAGGAAGACATGGATGTGAGAACCCTCTAGAGCGTCTGTCATTTCTGTTACAGGCAATGAGAAATACTCAAGAGCTTTGCTGAGATTTGATCACGGGATGAATAAGTTCCCACCATTGAAAAGATTTCCATGCTTACACTTCTGTGCCAGATTTAGAGTCCTGGAAGACAGTGCACTTGGCCCAGCTTGGTCTCATGCCTACCCATTGGCCTAAGAGAGGGCAGGGCTCCTATCCTGATACTTCCCAGAGGGCACACAATGGGGAGAAGGGGAAACACCCCAAAAGGAAGCACACCCGCCACATCCCATGAAATGTGGATGAAAGCAAGGGAGGACACGGGGGCCCACACATACCCCTCTGGCCACAGGTAGGACCTGGAGTCCCTAAGTGAAAGAGTCCTGGTCTTTCAAGGCCAATCAAATGATCCGTTGATGGAAGAAGATTTAGAGGCGACAGGAGACATGAGAAGGCCCCCTACTCTGTTTCCGTAGAGCAGGGGTTGGCAGACTGGCCTGCAGACTGATGCCCATTTCTACGAGGAAAGTTCCATTGGAACACAGCCATGCTCATTCACTTACATATTGCCTGGGGCTGTTTTCACATTATAGCAGCAGAGCTGAGTAGGTGTGACAGTGACTGCACAGCTCGCCAAGCCTAAGGTATTTACTCTCCAGCTCTTTAAAGAAAATAGCTTGTCAACCTCTCCCACAGGGCAGGTGATGGGATGGACTGAAGGGAGCCCCAAAGTCCTGGACACTCCTCTCATTGAAAAGTGGGTCTCCCTCCCTCCCTTGGCTCTGGGATGCTGGAAGTGATGCTCCGTCAGTGTCAGAGACTTTCAAAGACTGTCTCCAGCACCGCTTCCTAGATCTTAGAGCCCTGAGCCACTGTGTGAGAAATCTACCTGCTGGAAGAACACAGGGGCAGAGAGAGGGCCCCAGGGAGCCCAGCCTCCCCGTTGACCCCACCGAGCTACCAAGCATGAGAAGCCATCTTGGACCCTCCAAGACCACACTAGCCACCAAACGAGTGTCACAGAGCGACCCCAGTCAATGCCACCTGGAACAGAAGGTGCCCCCAGCCGATCTGGCACCAAAGGTCTGATCCATGAAACCATGAGATGTGACACAGTGGTAGTTGCTTTAGGTCACTAGGACTTGCTGTTTGTTCAGCCGCGTTAGAGACTCAGGACTGGAAGGAACAGTAAAGACCACGCTGACACATCCCTCATCACGTCTACGACCTGGAAGAGGTGAAAGGGAAGTGGAGGACTATGGAGATAACTGAGTGACACCACGGGGACTCTGGGACCTCGGAGATGAACTCTGGACCCAACCCACTTCCCAAACGTTGAAAGCAGAGGGAAGCGAGCTGCTCCTCAAGAAAGCTGGTGAAACACACGGCATGTTCCCTGAGGCCGCGGCCCCAGGGATCCCCTGGCCACTCCTCTGATGCACGCCGGGCACCATAGTAGCACCGACAGTTAGGGTCACAGGGGCGTAGAAAAGAACAAGGGGAGGAAGGGGATTTAGAGAAGCCGTAGATAGAGAAGACAAAGAAGACCCACATCTACATAACTGCTCTGTAGAGAAGAGAACAGTGCTTGTCTCATCTCTCTGACCTGACAGGAAAAGCTCTCTCCACTTTGGAGGACCCATGCAATTACACTGGGCAGCCCTGCTCCCCAGAGAGTCCAGAGTAATCTGGACTGGGGTCGCTCTGTGACACTCGTTCGGTGGCTAGTGTGGTCTTGGAGGGTCCAAGATGGCTTCTCATGCTTGGTAGTTCGGTGGGGTCAACGGGGAGGCTGGGCTCCCTGGCGCCCTCTCTCTGCCCCTGTGTTCTTCCAGCAGGTAGATTTCTCACATGGTGGCTCAGGGCTCTAAGATCTAGGAAGAGTCTTTCCTTAATTTCCAAGTCCTTAATGCAACCCACTTACTTGCGTGTGAAGTAACATATTCACAGGTGCTGGGGATCAGGATGTGGACGTCTTTGGCGGGGTCCGTATGCTGCCTACCCTAGTTAGCGAGAGTTATTCCCCGGAATCAGGATTTGGGGCCATTTTTATCTTCTTTAAGATTTCACAATGACTGCATTATCATTTTGACAATAAAATACAGATAATTGTTTGAAAGACAAAGCAACTTCCATGCCTCTCTTGGGTCTGGCTAAATTTCCCCCAATGGGAGCCTGCACCCAAATACCCATGACCAGCGAGTTCCTGTCCACAAGCCCCAGAACACTGGTCGCTGGGTAGTGTTTCTCAGTCCCCATTTCTCTGGGTGTATCAGAGGACATCTGGACGATACAGCCCCCACACAAGCAAATCTGGACTCTGGGAAGGTGCATGGACATCGCAGCAGTAGTCACCAGCTTCTGGGAAGAACCGACTCTGGGTGGGGTACTTTCCCTGCCTGGTCACACTTGACCTTCACTACGGTCGTAATAAAGGGTGGGTTCTGTCATTACCAACTTTACAGAAGCTCAAAGAGGCTAAACAACTGGCCTGAGAGCTGAGGTCAGGTAGCTGCAGCCCATCCCCAAGGGCAGGGGGAGGGGATGGCTGCCCCCATCTATTGCCATGGTGCAGAAAGAGACCAGCCCCCACTTGGAAGGGTTTGGGACACAGGTCGCCAAAGTGACCGATGTCTGCAAAGCTCCTCCAGGACCTTACTGATCATCACCACTATGTTGGCCATAGAAACCCGGATACAGACATTTTTCTGGCTGTCTTTCCTCCTTTCCCTCCAGTATTAGTGGAAGGGCGGGGACAGGATCTCCTTCACAGGGGCTCTGGATGCCTCCCCCCCCCCCCCCCAGCTCCTCTGGAACTTGACCCTTTGGCAGAAGCCCTCTTGACTTTGCCTGACTCCCTTTCCTTCTTGCTATTGAAGATACACCAGTTCAGGCCTCTTTCACCTGACAAGCAATCCCTCCTAGGCCTGGGTTCCCAGTTAGCACCCTTTCTCGTTTTCCTCTTCTCTCAGCTCTAGATGTGGGTATCTGCCCGCCCCTGAGTTTTCCACAGGCATCTTAATCCCATCTCCAAACCGACCTGCCTCTCTAGCCTTTCCCTGGGGCCCCTGCAATCTGTCTTCTCTTCCTATATTCCCACTCTTGGATACCACCTCCGGAAGCAGAGCCACCCAACGCAGAAACCCTTCCGGGTCCTCCCCCAAGCTGTCCCCCGTCCTGTGGATCCCATGCCCAGGGCGTTTTCAAGTCCATCCACGTTCTCCTGTCTCCATGGCCACCCCCAGTCATGGCTTCCATCATTTCCCAGTGTCCTTGTCAACTGCAACTCTACCTTCCTGCCCCCCCCCCAACCCAACCTTGGCCACTCCGTTCTCCTTCAACTTTATCCTCCAACGAGCTCACATTTCCTGAAGTCTCCTGGAAAGATTCTGGTGTCATTGGTCTTCTTTCTAACTGGCGTGTCCAGTCTGTCAGCCCAAACACACACATTCATAGATCGATGACAGGTAGGTAGGTAGATAGATAGATAGATTGGATATCTATATCTGGTCCCTCTTTCTCTCTGACACTTGACCCCCTGCTCTCGGGCTCATTTTTCTTCCCCAACACCCCCCTTTGTCTCTCTTGCCTCCTTAGCTTTGGTGTCCCTCCCCTCTGCCCCATAGCACCTTGAACTTCTTCTCCTGCCAGGAGACATGCTGACCTATAACCGTCTGTGTATCTGTCCTTCCTGCTGAACTGTAACCTCCTTGAGATAGAGGACAATGTCTTATTCATCAAGCTTTAGAGGTCTGCAGGTTTGCTGAGTCAAATGTGAAAGCAGGACATACTCCCTGACCTGGTCCCTCAGCCCCTTCTCGTCGTGCCCCCCTTCTCATCTCCGAGGACAGAACGCCCCCCCCCCCCCATCTGCCAATCTTCCTCTGCACCGCGTGTTGAGCACAGCACCAGGTGATACCATCGCAAGTCTCTTTCTACAGGGGGGAAACTGAGGCCCGGGGGCCTTCAATGAGTCCTGCACATAAAGCAGGCAGAGCATGCATGCGAGAGCGTGTGTGGGAGCATGGGCACATGTGAGTGTGTGAGAGCGTGTGCAGGCGTGCGTGATCACGTGTGCGCGTTCACGCGTGGACACACCCACACGCGCCTCCTACATTTCAGCAGTGGGTGGACCACCTGTGGAGCCCATAGCGAGGAGAGGGGTCTTGTCTGTGTCACCACGCTCCAGACACGCAAGGCCTCTGCTTGGGATCCATCCAGTAACAGAAGATGTACATGTAGCAGGAGCATGGGGTCGGGGGGGGGGGGGGGGGGGAGGGGGGGGAGGGGGTGGCCGGGGGCTGGGAGAGGGACCTCCAGGGGGCGTCTCAGGGAGGATCCCATTTGGGGATAGGTTGAAATTTCACCATCTGAAACGCTGCTTATATCCGCCCCAGGGCCCTGACCTTGCCTGACCTTGCATGGGAGTCAGAGGTCAAGGTACATACAATCCCATCCCCACCCCTCCCCTTATGCGCGTCACTGCCTCCAGTCCAGGAAGTCCCCGGGGCAAGGCCTCCAAGGCCTCGGTCAACAGCAAGACAGCCACTGGGGGGAGCCCTTGAGCCATAAACAGCCAATGTTTGTTCGCGGAAGGATCTGTAGCTGAGGGGCGAGTTTGTGACCCTTGAAGAAACTAGATGCCTTGATATGTATCAGTTTGTGGTTCTGTTGTGTCCCACGAGCAGTGGGACTTTGCCACTATTCTTTCAAACATGCTGCGGCTTCTAACAAGCCACCTGTGACCTTGAGCTTGCGTGTGGCAGAATTGGGAAGGCCCAGCTCGCCTTCACCTGTAGAGGCCCCGGGCTGTAACCTCAGCAGGTGGAGCCCAGCCCTGCCTGCCGTGGAATTGCTGTGTGATTTTGAGCAAGCCCCTTGCCCTCTCCCTGAGCTCCAGGGTCGTGATACCAGTCAGGATTCTCGGGTAGAAATGACAGAACGAGGCGTAGGTGAAGCTGCTGGGCGGCCTACACAATTCCGAAGAAGGCAGAGACCTGGGCAAAACAAGAAACGGGAAACTAAGGAGGCTGAGAGCTCAGGACCCAGCTGGGTCACCCCCAGCCCCGGTTGCCTTGAACCCACCAGCCCCGCTGGGAGACTCTGGTCCTGTCACTGCTGCCCACTGTCCCTGGCATCTGTATGTCCCTTCCCTGCATGGGTCACATGGCGATGGTCCCTCTGCCCAATGATGTCTGCTCCCTCCTATCTCCACAGTGCAGAAAGGGACCAGCCCCCAACAGGAAGAGCTGGGGATACTGGTAGCTAAAAGCGACCAATATTTGCCCCACGTCGTATCCATATTGCAAGTGGCTGGGTTGGCTGAGTTCTGGCACCCCGAAATAGTAACCCCAGCAATCCCAAACACCATGTGGCACCTCCCACGGACCCGGCATTACTCAAAGTGCCTTATGCATGTACCTTCACTGGACCCTCACAATTCTACAAGACGGATTGTATTATCATCCTCGTTTTACAGATGAGGAAACTGAGGCAGGCCGACTTTAAAGAATTCGCCTAAGATCATACAGCTTGTAAGAAGGGGAGCATGAATTTGAACCCAGGGAGTGTGGTTCTCTTAACCCCGTGCTCGGCTGCCGTGCTGGAAATTCAGTTTAGGTGCCTCCACTGACTCCCACGACCCAGGAAAAGAACAAAATGACAAACACACATCAGCCTCGAGTGTCTCTGCTTTTCTAAGCCTTTCTTGTCTCTCCGTTTTAATGACAAAACCACTTTTCTGTCTAAAGAGCTCATCTTTAGGCGGAAGTTTTCTTATTTTGCTGCGGGGAAGTCAGTAAATGTTATAGAAACCACAACCTGAATCAGGAGTAAGGGATGGAATACATTTCTCTGTTAGATATTAAATCCAGAAGTCCCGAAGGTGAGAAAAACACCTGCTTGGTTTTCGAACGCTCGCCCCGGATTCTCTGCCAGGCTCCCAGTGTTCAAAAGGCAGGGAGTCGGTGTCTTTGCACAGAACGACCGCCAGAGGGCAGACCGTGCCTTGACGCGGCTACGTCAAGTTTCCCCTTGAGAGACGACGAATCTACAAGTCGGCTTTTTCCAGAGCAGGCTGTTTGCAAAACAGCCAGGAGGTGTGGCTCCAGGGACTAGGATTGTATTTTTATCCGCTGCTCCTTTTCAGCAATCTGGCAGAAGTCTCTCAGGCACACAAAGGAAGCGCCTGCCTCCTGCAAAGCGTGGAGGGCATTGGCTGGGAGAGGTGGGGGACCCCAGCTCCGAAGTATTGTTGCTAACCCTACCCCGCGCCCCCCACCCCCCCAGGAGGAATTGATCTCTGCCCTCCTCCTCCTCCAGCCCCCGTGTGACTTCAGTTTTGCCTCTGGCCAGAGCCTGATGCCTCTGCCCTGCTTTTCAACGTGGCCGGAGGAGCTGACTCAGGGCACATGGCCACTTCCCCGCTGCAGCCAGTCTATCGGCCAACAGAGGCCTGGCTCAGAACCCCTCAATACACCAAGTTCCGGGGCCAGACGGAGCCCTGCAAAAAGGAGGGACGTACACTCCCCAGGTGAAGACGAGCCCGGGGCTAGAATTCCATGCGGGGGGCTCTGGCGCCTCCAGGGGGCGCTCCAGGCAGCGGCGTGCTCCGTCCTCCGAGGACAAAGCTCCTCTCCCTCGATGCCTGGCTCCCGAGACCCCCCGCCCGGGCAGCACAGTCCCACCGAGAGGACCCCAGAGCCCCAGGGAAGAGGACGCCTTAACCAACGTGGTTCCTGTGGGCCCACCTTTTGTTTCGTTTACCCGCCACCTACTTGGAAGAGACACCTCCTCCGAGAAGCCCTCTCTGACTCCCTTCCTCCTTTGAGGCAAAACCACCATGTCTGAGTCCTCTGGGATCCGCCCCCGCCAGTCTCCCCGCGGCCAGATCCCTTCGGTGGCTCCCACCCTGCCCATGGCTACACCTTGACCTGCCCGCCCCACCCCGGTAGCCCAACCACAAGGGGCTCTGCCCTGTTCTCACACTGTGTGGCCGTGACTTCTTTTCTAATGCAGATAATGTTCTGACTTATCTGTTTGTCGCCTTGCCTTTTTGTGCCTCGGTTTGAGGACCTTTTTTCCTTTCCTGCACCGTTAGCCGGGCCACGATCCCTGTTGTCCAGCCTATTGGTTTCCCCCGTGTTTGCGCGGGGCATTTTGTACAGACGTTAGTGGAATTTGTCAACCTTTTCCTTTGTGATTTCTTCCAGAGCCTCAACGTTTAGGAAAAAAGTCACTCCTCTGAGGAAGCTATAAACATTTAATTTTGGCACCTCTTCTATGACTCAATTTTTGCACTTAATTCTTTTTTGGAATTTTTGGAAGTCGTGTTGGAGATGTGACTCTGGATATTTGGTCATTTTTATCAGATTGCTAATCAGTGGTCTCAGGGTTTCGTGTGACTGCTTCGCCGTCGGCTGTTTAACCATGCTTTTTTCCACCTGGGAATGGATGGATGGAAGGGTGCTGTGTGCGCATCCTTCAATGGTCCACGCATTTACACACACACACACACACACACACACACACACACACGTGCACAACGCCCTACCGTTTTCGTTGTATAAAGAGGATTCTGTTAGATTCGCTATTACCCGACTTGCTCTCCTCACTCAACCCTGTGTCTTGGAGGTTTTTCCATGCTGTGCACGGAGGCCCGGTCCATTTGTTCGTGCCACACACTATGCCTTAGGGCAGATGTGACGTATTTTATTTAAGCAACCCCCTGTTGATAAACCATTGGGTTGTTTCCAATGCCTCACTGTTATAAACAATGAAGCGATGAACATCTTTGTCATACATATCTTTGAAGGCATGTGAAGCATTGGAAACAGATTTCTCGAGGTGGAAATGTTAGTTCTGGACTTTTGATAGGTATCCGTGATCACATTCTCCTCTACAACCCAGCACCCACTTCACTCCCATGACAACGTACAAACGTGCCTCTTTCCCCACACCCATGCTAACACTTGATATTCTCCTTCTTTTAAATTCCTGATTACATCATGGGTGAAAATAATCTCTCATTGTTGTCTTAAGATGTGCTTCATTGATTACCATCGACTGTTACTGAATTTCCCCTTAGGTGAAATGCCCCTGTTGAATGACTAGACAGGAATGAACGGAACATCAAGTTCTCGGCAGACGTGGGGCATGGTGAGCGTGAGAAGAAGGAGGAGAGCAGACGAGACTCGTCTCACTAGGGGGGGAATGGACGAGGCAACAAGGATCCATCACAGGGACCACCCTACCACTCAGATCCTGGCGGACAGGACTGAGCAGAGCGCAATGCTATGGGTGATGGACAGGTGGAACCAGCCAAGGAGCACTTCTCGGGGCTGACATTTAAGGCAGTGTAAGTTGTACCCTGACCACAGGTATCCTGCCAGTGGGGTCCGGGTGGGACTGGACTCCAGCCAGAAGTCGGCTTGTAGAGCTGTGTCTCCTGGCCCAGGGGCTCTCAGTTCAGAGGAAGCTGAGACTTTTGCAGTTCATCTGCCTACGGGGTGATGCTTTTTTTCTAATTCGTGCAAAGGCTCTTTATGTACAAATGATGGCTCTGGGACATCAGCAGGTGAACGCATCCTTTGGGCTACCTCTGAGGCCCATTGTCAATCGGCTGCATCTGCCACTGGAGGTCCGTGTGGTCAGGGAGCAGGTAGATAAGGGCCACGGGGCAACCTCTGAGGCTGCCTTTTACCTCTGCCGAACCACCCCACTTTCAGTGGAATACTGAGGCACCTGCATTCCAACTTGTAAATTCCCCATCCAGGCCCGAGTTCTCATTTTCCCCCGTGTTGGAAGCAGATAGCGCAAACTATAGAAATGCATAGACTGGGAAAATTTTTTTTTAATTTTTAAAAATGTTTATTTTCAAGAGAGGGAGAAAGAGAGACACAGAGTGTGAGTGGGGGAGGGGCAGAGAAAGAGGGAAACACACAATCTAAAGCAGGCTCCAGGCTCTGTGCTGTCAGCTCAGAGCCTGACACGGGACTTGAACTCACGAACCGTGAGATCATGACCTGAGCCGAAGTCGGTCACTTGACCAACTGAGCCACTCAGGTGCCCCTAGACTGGGCGAATCTTGAACAATTTGGGGTGGAACAATTACATGAATCACCAAGCACCTGGGCATTCTGAGACGGAGCTCTTGCTTGGCCTTGAACTTCAATAGCACCTTTTATGTCCTGCAGCCAATTTTAGCTACCTTCATTTCCTGGCTTGAGCTTCCAACATTTCTCAAAGACACTGAAAAAGGATTCCTTCCTCTTGCATGCTTCAGAGAGGTACCCATATTTTATCTCACTCGTGCTTATTTATTTTCTGGAATACAAAGAGAGAAAACCAGAACAAAACATGTTCCTATGAGTATGGAGGAACAACTTCATAAAGATGATTGTTTGGGAAATTCAGATTGTTAGTGGCTTAGAGCCATGTGGAAGGATGCCGTGGGAGATATAATGCTTTTACTATGATAATCAATTCCATTGTTTCCCCCTGGAAAAGTGTAAATAATTCACCTCTGTGAAAACTTAGGAACAGAATGTTAAGGGCTTGTGGCTTCCCCAAATTCACAATATGGTTTTATCCCAGACATTTAAGGGGTGGACTGAGAGCATTTGGGGGAGTATTCAGCTGGCAGCAGGATTAGCATAATGAGCCCGGACCCCGGGCTCAGCAACGTGGACCACAGACTGGCCTGTGGCACTGATACACTGATGCATTCGGACAAGACTCTTCCTCCCTCTGGATCCCGATTGCCTTACTCTAAAAATGATAGACACAACACTTCTAGTTGTGATGGAGAATAGCACCAGATTTTATCTCTCAACTTAAACAAACAGAAAACTGAATCATATATATGACACCACAGGAAGCAAAGGACCTTGATTGTTAAAAGAAAGGAAACAAACAAGGTGAAAACAACAACAGAAAAGAAACAAAACAAAACAAAAATAATAGAGACAAAAGCAGTTGAAACCAAAAGCTGGTTCTTTGAAAAGATCAATAAAATCGACAAACATCTAGCCAATCTAATGAGGTGAAAGTAAGAGAAGGCACAAATTGCCAAGATGAGGAATGTGAAATCATACATCACTTTAGATGCTACAGATTAACAGGATATCAAGGGAATAGTATGGGCCGCTTAACTGCAATAAATTCAACAACTTCTATGAAATGGACCAATTTCTTTAAAGGCACAAACTAATAAAGCTCACTCAAGAAAGAATAGATAACCTAATGTCCTAAACGTATTTAAAATTGAATTTGAAGTTAAAAAAATCTTCCCGCTAAGAAAACTCCAGGCTCAAATGAGTCCCGAGACTAATACTACCAAACATTTAGCGAGCAAATAACATTAACTCTACAAAAACTCTTCCCCATCCAGAAAACAGATGATAAGGGAACACTTTACAACTAATTTTATGAGGACATCATTATGTTTATACTAAAACCAGACAAATACGTGACAAAGAAATAAAACCACAAATTAAAATTCCTCACAATCATAAACGTTAACGTCCTTGACAAAATAATAGCAAGTTGAATGCACCAATATATAAAAATAACACGCCATGACTTAATGGAGTTTATAACAGGGATGCAAAACCAATGTAATTCACCGTATCAACAGGAAAAAAAAAAAAGAAAGAAAAACAAATGACTATATCAGTATATGCAAAAGTGTATTTGACAAAATTTAATAACAATTCATGACAAAAACTCTGGGCAAGTAAGGGTAGACAGGAACTTCCTCAATTAGTAAGATCACAGGATATAAAATAAACATACAAAGTTAATAGTATTTCTCAATACTAGGCAGAAACAATTGGAAATAGGAATTTTATACATAATACCCTTTACAATAGCACCAAACATTAAGGGATAAATTTAACAGGTGTGCAAGACATGTATGTTGGAAACTATAAAACTTTGTTGAGAGAAATTAAAAACCTAAATAGAGAGATATACCATGCTCATGGATAAGAAAACTCATTATTGCTAAGATATCAATGTTCCCAAACTGGCCTATAGATGAAATGTAACCATAATCAAAATTCTAACAGGGTTCTTTGTAGACATCAACAAAAACAATGCTAAAATTTATATAAAAATACAAGTAATGTAGAGTATCCAAAAGAATTTTGAAAAAGAAGAACAGAATTGGAGGACTGACACCACCTGATTTTAAGATGTACTAAAAAACTTCCATAATCAAGCCAGGATGGACTTTGGCAAAGAGATAGAAATATAGGTCTGTGGAAGAGCATAGGGAGTCTAGAAATAGACTTATGTACACATATATGGCCAATTGAGTTTTTACAAAGGCTCCAAGACAACTCAAGGTGTAAATGTTGTTGAAACACCTAGACATCTACTTGGAAAAACGGCAACAATAAAAAGCCATAATCTCCCCTCACACCAAGTCAAAAATTGAAGTTTGATTCAGTAGTACCATAAACATCCAATCACTAAAACTCTAATGCCCCTGGAAGGAAAAAGAGAAAGATGCCCTCAGTAGGCTTCCAATAAGTCCCAAAGGTCCAGCCTTGCCCCAATTTGACTTGCATCCATTGACCTCAATGGTGTGGCTTCTTTGCTTGTGCCACACAATCCATGTGGCTGTACGTACAAAAAAAGGCTGAAGAGACCATAAAGGAAGTCCAAAAGTGAAGCTTGGGTTCATGGGACATCCATGGGGTAAAGACATTCCTCACAACAAAAATGCTTTCATCTGAGTCTCATGAGTACACCGGGAGGTGACGGGAAACCCTTTTCTTTTTGCACCATTTCAAAACCCCCTCACCTTACAGTGACAAACAGAAGTATAGGCCTTTTATCCCAGAAAGTCAGTTTAGGGAAAGAATTCCTGACACCACTCTCTCTCCTTCAAGCACTAAGACCCCCAGAGGCTGAGTCTCAAAGATGGCTCTTGCCTCACCTGAATCGTAACAGATTGCACTCTCTGTGCCTTTCCTCAGCAGTCTTTCTGCCCAAGGAGATCAAAGAGCAGGTGTCCCTCTGTGCCCGGGAATGTGGGGGAGGGGGACCAAAGGAAGGCACAGGGCATCTTGCCTGCAGCAGGTTGAGGCTGAGGAATGGGAGGCAGGGGTCCAAGGGACTCTCCGCATGAGCAGCCTCCCTCTGGCGTGGATGGGAGCTCTCAGCCCCTGAGACACCAGGGCTTTGCTCTGAAAGCGACTGATCCCCACCTCTGAACCCGTCTCCTCCTCCAGCACCAGGCTGGGAAGTTTGTTTTGTATTTATTTATTTATTTCATTCTCAAGTTACTTAACATAGAGTGTAGTCTTGGCTTCAGGAGTAGAACCCAGTGACTCATCTCTAACATGGGACACCCAGTGATCATCCCGAAAAGTGCCCTCCTTATTGTCCGTCACCCATTTAACCCACCCCACCCCCTCCACTCTCATCAACCCTCAGTTTGTTCTCTGTATTTAAGAGTCTCGTATGGTTTGCCTCCCTCTCTGCTTTTATCTTATTTTCCCTTCCCTTCCCCTATGTTCATCGGTTAAGTTTCTCAAATTCCACATATGAGTGAAATTATAGATCTGTCTTTCTCTTATTTTGCTTAGCATAATACACTCTATGCTTCCACCCATGTTGTTGCAAATGGCAAGATTTCATGCTTTTTCATTGCTGAGTAGTATTCCATTGTATATATATACGCCGCCTTTTCTCAATCCATTCACCAGTTGATGGACCTTTGCGCTCTTTCCGTTATTTGGCTATTTTCGTTAGTACCGCTCTAAACTTATTTGTAACAGTAGGTTGCGTGGCCTGGATGATGCAAGCTGGTTACCACCTTTGTCACTGGCCGGGGGCAAATTCCACTGGGTCCCCCAGGAGTGGAGGTAACCATGCAGCCAAGAATGCGTGTGTGCAACAAATTACTACAAACAAGCAGCTCACAACAACACCGTTTATCAGCTCACGTCTCTAACGGTGACAACTCCAGTTATAGCGTGCTTGGGCTCTCACCGGGCTGAAATCCAGGTATTGGCTGTCGTGTTCCCATCCAGAGCTCAGGGCCCTCCTCCACGCTCATTCGAGTGCTAAGCAGAATTCAGTTCGTCTGGATCACCATCGTATGAGAACTAGAAACCCCTTATTCGTTTAAGTCCCTATCTGTCAGGTCGTCTGTCACCCTCGCCTGAGCGCAACTGCTGGCTAACTTAGGGTACGGTTAGCGCCCCTGCTCCGTGGGGGGAGACACTGAGGCACAGGGAGGCGCCGATAGAACCTCCACTAAATCTTCGTGCCCCGCGTCACACCTTTACAAGGTATTATTTCATTAGAACCTCACAACTCCTCTTCTGACTTTTTAAGTTCCTCTCTTATAGATGGAGAAACTGAAGCCCAGACAAAATTTCTCAGGGAAATTTGGCTCAAGGAGCAACTCAGAGACCGAGCCGGGCCTTTCTGACTTCTAACCTGGAGCTGGATTTTCATATCCCACTTGCCACCCCGGCCCTGGCCTCTGGCCCAGCTCTCCTGTTGGCCGCCCACAGTCGGGTCCCTGCACCCGTGACCCGCGGGAGGAGGAGGCTGGCGTGTCCTCTGGCAGAGAGCAGAGTCTGTCACGGAGCATCTGCTCGAATTTGGTCACCATCGCACGCACTTCCCTTGCTCTAGCAGAGGCGGCCACACACTCCCCATCGGCGGGGAATAAGAGGGCGCTACCAGGGTGTGGATGGCAGGATGGGGGCTTAGACTGAGGTTCCCAGATCCCTCGGACAGGCCCTCAGCTGGGGATCCAGAAGACCATTTTCCAAGCACAGGCAGATCTTCTGTGCTTCCCTACTGGCACGTCTGGGAGCAGCCTGTCACAATAAATTGTATATTAAGGATTCTGGGGGGCTGAGGGGACCAGCTGCTACCAAAACGCTTGGGCTAATTTTAAATCTATTCATTATGCATGATTAATTACCAAAGCCCTGGGGGAGATAAGTGAACAGAACTCCTATAGCACGTGTTGAAGTCATGCCAGGAATATATTATTCAAGTCACCTCTCTTCTTCTTCTTCCATTGTTGTTGGCGGTGCAAACATTTTAATCTCGGGATAGATCTATATTTATAGATCTGTTATGAAGAAAATACAGTGTTTGCATTTATCGCAAATCTGATTCCCCCTCTTATCCATACCTGACATTAGTGGGGTAAACAGTCACGTTTCATGCACCAATATTAGTAACTGAAGTCCATATTGTATTTGGAGTCCCTTAGTTTTTACCCAATGCCTTTTTTTTATGTTCCAGGATCCCATCCAGGATCTCACATGGCGTTTGTTGTCATGTATCCTTGAACTGTTCTAGGTTCTGACGGTTTCTTAGACTACCCTTGTTTTTGATGACCTTGACAGTTTTGAGGAGTGTTGGTCAGGCAGTCTGTGGAATGCCCTTCTAATGGGGTTTGTCTGATATTTTTGTTACGGGCAGACTGGTCGAATGGGTTTTGGGGAGAAAGACCTCCGAGGTAGTGTCATTTTCATCACTCATATCAAGGGTGCCATCATTACCAATGTTAACCTTAGTCACCTGCCTAAAGTAGTGTTAGTAAGATTTCTCCATCATAAAGTTACCTTTTTTTTCCCTTAATCTCTCCTAACTTTACTCTTTGAAAGAAAGTCGCTACATGAAGCTCACTCATAAGGGATGGGGAGTTATGCTCTAGGAGAGAACATCTGTATAATTATTTGGAATTTGTTTATGTAGATTTGTCTAGTTAGTTAGTTAACTATATCAGTATGGACTCATGGCTATATATGTTATACTTGGGGTTATAATCCCAAACTACAGTATTTGTTTTGCTCAAAACGGGAGCTCCTTCAGCTGGCTTCTGTGTCTCTTTGACATATCTCCATCGTGTGTGTGTGTGTGTGTGTGTGTGTGTGTGTGTGTGTGTGTTAGCACTTCCTTATTTTATGGCACAAGATGTTCTGAGTTATCTTGTATATTCCTTCCCTAGTCTTGGAATTATTTTTTTTCTCCAAGGAGTGCTGGTTCCTTTATTATTGTATATATTAGGTTTCCCTCTTTCTGCTGTAAAGTCCTATGGGTTTTGACAAATGCACAGTGTCACTGATACCTACGGTTACAGTATCATATAGAAGAGTGTCACTGCCCTAAAAAGTCCCCAGTACTTCACCTGTTTAACCCTTTTCTCATCCTGAACCCCTGTTTTCTTTTTTTAAAAATTTTTAAAAAAGTTTATTTATTTTTGAGAGAGAGAGAGGGAGAAAGAGAGAGCAAGCAGGGGAAGGGGAGAGAGGGAGACAGAGAATTTGAAGCAGGCTCCAGGCCCTGAGCTTTCAACACAGAGCCCAACACGGGGCTCAAACTCTTGAATGTTGAGATCATGACCTGAGCCGAAATCTGACGCTTAACTGACTGAGCCACCCAGGCGCCCCCTGAACCCCTGTTTTCATCACTATGGTTTTCCTTTTCCAGAATGTCATATAAGTGAAATAACGCAGGTAATTTTTTGAGACTGGCTACGTTCACTTAACAATACACATTAAGGTTCTCCCACGTCTCTTTGTGGCCTAATAACACATTTCTTTTCATCAGTACGTAGTACCCCACTGCGTGGACGTACCACTGTTTATCCATTCACCTATTGAAGGACATGCCGGTTTCTTCCAGTTTTTACAGCACGAATAAAGGTGCTATCAACAGTCACGTGCAAGTTTTTGTGTGGATATAACTTTTCAGATCAGTTTGGTGAATACCTAAGAGCGTGATGGCTGGCTCATATCGTAAAGCAGTGTTTAGTGTCATAAAAATTTGCCAAGCTGGCTTCCAAAGCTTCTGTGTCATTTTACATTTCCACCAGAAGTGAATGAGAGTTCTTGTTCCTCTGCGTCCTTGGCTGTCACCAATTAGTATTACAAGTTTGTTTGTCTGCTTGTTTGTTTTAGCCATTCTGATAGGGGCGTAGGGCCTTTCGTTGTTTTGTGTTTTCTTCTGTTGTGTTTCATCAGAGGAAGAACCTTCAGGGAGGAACGGATCGGGTTTGTATGAATCGTGTTTACCCTCCAGCTGCTCCGGGCACGAGCTTGGACCAGAGCGAAGGTGGGCAAGGTGGGGTTGGCCTGAGCTGAGTCTCCCACTTGTGATCATCTGATTTATTGATGACGTAGCTCTCATCAGCCTGTGTGGTTGGCTCTGCCACTCTGGGGTGGCACAGGGGAAAGACGACAGGTCAGGTAAGCAACCATAGGCACTTACTTGAATTCCTGTTGCTTTCAAGTGTGGCCAGCAGATCGGCAGCCTCCGGGAGTTGTGAGCAATCTCAGACCCCACTCCGGACCTACTGAATCACCTTAAATCCTTTACATGCCCATCAAAGCTTAGACACAATGAAAAACTAAGTTAGGGGAGTTTTAAATGGAGGCTCCGATGCTCTCTTGGGCTCCCATTCATACCACTAATGCGATGACATACCTGTGACAAACTGGAGACTCAGTTTCCCACGGTGGAATTGAAGCACAATGCTAATTCAATTTCCCTGTATTTCGGTATTTCCTTAGGCTCTAGACTTAAATGGTTTGAGAGAAAAGATCCTAGGGAATCCCCATATCCCTGTTTTCCAAGACGGGAGAACTGAGTCCCGGATTGGGGCAGCATCTGGCTCCAGATCCCAGAGGGAGCTCACAAAGCTGGATCTGTGGGAGGACAGTCTCCAGATTCCTACACGGGGCCACCCCCCAATCCCAGTGTTCTTCAGTCTCCCCCGCTTCCCCACCCTGGCTCTGTCACAGCAGGATACTGACTGATGCTACTTCCCTAGGGAAAAAAGTGCCTGACAGCCACAGGGCTCTGGCAGCCCTGTGTTCAGACCCTGGGGACTTCCTCTGGAGCCGTCTCCTGCTGCTGTCGTTTTTCTGCCCCCAGAGCTCATTTTCGAAAGGTCGTTCTCAGGGAGGCTAGAAATCAATGCAGCCAGACTGGAAGGTCTGTGCTTCCGGTGGAGAAGTGCTTGGGGGAATTTCTTCTCTCTCGACATCTATCCCTCCCCTAAGGGATAGACCACCCCCCCCTTCAACGTGTTTGTCACAATTGTCCCGTTGGCAGCACTCCAACGTCATGGGCAAGCAGCTCAGCCTTCTCCCCACCCCTTTGTCTCTCCCAGAAGGTAGAAAGCTCAACCAGAAGTACCTGGTGCACCCGCCTAAAACTGCCTCTACCCCCAGGTGTGAGGCGCCTTCCTTAAGCAGAAGCCAGCTCTATTCTACCACGTTTCTTCTTTTCTTCCCCTTCTCATTCCATCCTCCCCTGAAGACTTCAACTCCCACCTGCATCACCTCCACTGTGCGACACGATGTGTGTAGCTCCCAGTGACCTCCCTGGGGTCCAGCTGCCCCACACGCTTGCAGGCAGAGGCAGTGAGCGTCCCAGGGTTAACGCAATGCTTTCGTTAGCAGATAACCAACGCGAGGCTCGGAGAGGCAAAGAGGCTTGCTCAAAACTCACAGCTTTTTGGAAATGAACCAGAATTACCTAGACCGGATGTTCTGTCATGAAATTCCACACCTATCTCTCCATCCAATCGTAGACCTATTAGAATCTCCTCTCAGCAAAGTCTAATGAGAAGCAGCCTGAGAGGGGCGCCTGCCTGGCTCAGTAGGTTAAGCCTCAGACTTCGGCTCAGGTCATGATCTTGCGGTTCGTGAGTTCGAGGGCCGAGTCAGGCTCTGTGATGACGGCTCAGAGCCCGGAGCCTGCTTCGGATTCTGTGTCTCCATTCTCTGTCCCTCCTTCCCTCACACTCTGTCTCTCAAAAATAAATAAACATTAAAAAAAAAAAAAGAAGCAGGCAGGGATGATTGATCAGCCATAGTGGAGTTTAAAAGGTCCATACACCCACTGAACTCTTGAAGAAGCAGAGTTTCCCTCACATGCTGTCTGCCCCCCGACAGTCTTCGGCACCTCCACTGGCCTCAGGTCAGATGTCAAAGCACCCCTGTCCTGGAAGCCACTGGAAGCATGAGGAACTGCGGGTCCCCACCGTGCCAGAAAAGAGAACGCCCCGTTTCCCTATCTGGGCAATGAAGAGCTTACAGAAAGTGACTCTGAGGGAAGCCTTTGAAAGCTATTACATTTGACCTCTTAGAAATCCATAAATCTGCTTCCCTCTCAGTTCCAGTTAAGTGGCTTTGGGATGGGATCACCTGTTTCTTCCCACTGAGTCACCCAGGGGGTTCTTAAGACCCAGTACATTTGGAAATCCCTACGATGGGCTATTTTGATCTCAGGAGAATCTGCAAGGGACAGTTAGCCACTGCGAAGATCAGGGCTAATAAAACCACCTCTCTCTGCTCCCTACCTCACCTCCCACCCACTGTGGGCTGGGCTGCAGGGAGACTGCTGGCTTTGGGTGCAGCACAGTCCTGACTTTTGTCACTTGTGCTTCTGTCTCTTGAGAATCTATTTCCATGGGGCCCCTGTTCCTGAGACTCTGCAGCCCATGTACTTTAAGTCAAGTGCTTCTAGGAACGTCCATTGCCCGGGTTCAGTCTGATGCCATTATGTTGCTAAAAGCACTTGCTACTGAGAATTAATTCATGCAAGACGGATGCTTAGAAAAATCTTTACAGAAAATTGAAATCCCATGACTCAGGGAAGCTACCTAGTTTGCATTATTTCTTCCCTCCCTCCTTGTATCCCTCCCCCCTCCTCCCCCTCCCTTTGTCCTTTCTCCCTCCTTTCCTCCCTCTTTCCTTCCTTCCTTCCTTCCTTCCTTCCTTCCTTCCTTCCTTCCTCTTCCCTCCCTCCTTCTTTTCTTCCCTCCTTCCTTCCATCCCTCCCTCCTCCTTTCCCTCCCTCCCTCAGTCCTTCCTTCCTCCTTCCTCCCCCCTTCCTTTCCTCCCTCCCTCTGCACTTCCTTCCTTCCTTCCTTCCTTCTTCCTTCTTCCTTCTTCTTCCTTTTTTTCTTCCTCCCCCTCCCTTCTCTTTTACTTCTATATCCAGAAAACATTTTAATTTTGGAAAGAAACGCTATGTAAGCCAAAGTTATGTGATATGTGAAAGTATGGGATGTGGGAGGGGAGATTCAGAGGGAGGCATCTCAGCACCTACCAAGGCAAGGAATTCACTTTGAAGAGAATTCTGGAAAAGCAACAAGCTAAGCCACAGTCTTCAGGGTCATCCTAGAGGCAGCCCCTGAAGTGTCAGAAGACAGAAATGTGCACTGACCCATTCAGATCCTAGGGGCCGACTGGCCCTCATCCCAGCAAAGGCCAGGAGCAAGAGGGGAAAAGAGTGCATTTGGCCCCCCATCAAACAGTTCAATCATGTGTCGCTGCACCCCCCCCCCCCCCCCAATCCTCTTGCTCTTGGCTGAGACCTTTAAACCACGTGGCTGGTAAATCCTAATCTGAATATTTGCATTGTGCAAGGAGAATCATAGATTTAGAAGTGAGGGTGAGAACCAATTTCTCAGGTAAGTAGGAGCAGCTTAGCTCCTGGGACTGGAATGGCAGTTAATGGGTTAATTGCACTACAGAGGAACACTGGCTTGGGCGATTTTCTAGAGACAAAAGGGCTGTTGGTTAAGCTGGAAGCTAGTCAAGCAGAAGTCCATTAAAAGAGTGCACGTTCCATTTGAGAATTCCCAAGCTACAGCTCTCTGTGTGCTGAGGTCTCTAGCTTGCTCCCAACCCCAGGGGACCCTGACAGCCGCTCCCTCATTGACCTGTCCCCTTCCTCTTCCTGGTTGGGTTGAATGCCTCTCGGGGTCACCAGTGCTCATTGTAAATAAACAGTGTACAAAAACCAATGAAATAAGAGAGCCAAAAGTGAGTTGTTTCCACAAAATCTAAGTTTAATTCTTTGGAAAGTCTCCTTCTATAAAGGGAAGTCGCTAAAAATAACTAACTGCAGTTGAATTAGGTGTGGGCGAGGTGATTTTAAAAGATTGAGGAGAATTGTATGAATCTAAAAATACCTGCACTTAAAAGACTTTCTCTTAAGTTCTCAGTTGTTTTAAAGAAACCAAAATTGGAAATTATAGAGATGTGTTTGGGGTGGGTTTATGTAAGAAAGAAGACAGGACACTCCTTACAAAGGGCTTGTGCTTAAAGAAAAGCTCTCAGTAATCCATGAAATACACATAGGTTTTCAGTTAAAATAAAATGTTTAATGTACTATTATTTTAAGACTATGGGGATCATAAAAATCATGGTGGGTCATATATAGCTCATAAAGTTTAGGTTTTCCCTGCAGCAACGGGAAGTCACTGAAGAATTCTAAATAGGTAGTGACATTGGCTTGGCTTCTCAGGCAGAGAGTGCTGTATGTGGGGGATGGAGTGCAGAGGGGGAGGAGATCAGAAGAAAAAGCTCAGCAAAGAAGCTAGGATCTGGGGTAAGTGGGAAGAGTCTTGAGTCAAGAACACGGAGCTGGGAAGTAGAACAGACAAGAGGAGGTGAGCAGGTCTGGAGGTTCGTGGTCTAGGTGACTGGGTGGATGCCGATTCCTGTGATTCAAGGTGATTCAACAGCCAGGTAGCAGGGATAGAGCAAAAATGGGATGGAAACAAGGCAGGGGTTGGCACATGCCACGCGCTGTGTATCAAAGGAATTTCTCCTTCCTGTCTGTCTTCCCCAAACCAACATGGCCTTTTGGATCCGCTGGGGAGCATCCAGTCTTTGAAGGCCCGCCCCCAAAGGGAGCTGATCCCCTCAAATGGACATGCACCCTCCCTTGGCCTAGAGCTTTTACACTGAGCTTCCTAACATGCATCCTCGAGTTCTTTGTTTGCCCATCTCTCTTTCCTTTTTTTTTTTTCTAACGTTTATTTATTTTTGAGACAGAGAGAGACAGAGCATGAACGGGGGAGGGTCAGAGAGATAGGGAGACACAGAATCCGAAACAGGCTCCAGGCTCTGAGCTGTCAGCACAGAGCCTGACGCGGGGCTTGAACTCACAGACCGTGAGATCATGACCTGAGTGGAAGTCGGCCGCTTAACCGACTGAGCCACCCAGGTGCCCCGCCCATCTCTCTTTCCAATTTATGAGTCTTTGATGCCAGAGGCAACGTCATCTTCAAGTTTGTGCCTTTAATTTATAACCCAGCGTCAAGCACATGCTGACCTATCAAACATGTGTGTCGTGAAAGGATCAACAGTATCATCTCCCAAATGATCATTTGAATTATATTTGTTTCTCTGTCAGCCTATAAGTTGCCATAGCTGTCTCTGCTGATAGTATTTTTTTTTTTTACCAGGAATATATTAGTTCTACCCTACCTCTTACCTCCA
Organism: Panthera pardus; assembly: GCF_024362965.1. NCBI lineage: Eukaryota > Metazoa > Chordata > Mammalia > Carnivora > Felidae > Panthera > Panthera pardus. The sequence continues at coordinate 78,572,631 of NW_026526788.1, forward strand.
AAAAGAATATAATGCAATGTATATAAAACACAAAGGACAATCAGGGCATTAACTATATAGGAATACTTCCTAGAGATTAAAAGAAAAAGTACCTAAGATTGTTGTAATTTAGCATTGAATTTGATCCTGAGGTTCCTGACTCGGTGTTAAAGAGGAAATTATTGAAGCTGCACACAGAATATTTCGAAACCACGTGTTACAATAGAGTTCTGTAAGATGCCAATAGACCATGGTGGTGAGGGAGGGGTAGATGAACCCGCAGATCCCATTCCCAATTTTGTTAAAAAAGTTAAAAGAGTTCTCTTTATTCTAGAGCATCCAGAGGCTTGAATGTGGCAAGGGGTGTCCTCAATCAAGAAGTTTTGAGAGTGTCTAGGCACCTTCTGAAATCTCCTAGAATGATGCTCTATGGAACCCCAGCCCGAGGAATGTTGGCTTATTGCAAGCAGGAATGCTACAGAGTCAGGAAAGACAGTTATTTCTGGAGGTGAAATCTGCAAGGACTTTTGCACATGGCTCTTATGCAGCAGACATAGGTAGCCCTGCAGGGGACATAAGGATCCCGGTCTCTAAGCCCTCCGTCAGACAAACCCGCGTTCGTATGTACGGGCCGGTGAGAAAACTTCCCCTTCCATTCTGCACGTTTATATCTCTTCCATTTTATTTTGAGGTATAATTTACTGTAAGTAAATATAATTTAAATTATATTTAAAGTAATCTCAGCATACTATAATTAATATAAGTAAGTAAATTATATTTAGTGTTCATTTCTCCCAATTTTGATGACTGTGTGCACAGTGCTGGAGCCACCATCACCATCAAGATATAGAACAGTCTGTCAGCTTCCCCAAATTCCCTTGAATCCCTTCGAAGCGAACCCTTTCCCCCATCCCTTGCCCCCTGGCAACCACTGATGTGGTTTCTGAGCCTATAGTTTTGCCTTTTTAGAACATCAGGTATGTGGAATCATGCAGTGAGTGGCTTTTTGAGTCTGGCTGTTTTCACTCAATGTAATGTTTATGAGATTCACCCATCTTGTTGCTGGCATCCTGGGCTCATTGCTGAGGACTCTTCCGTCGTAGGGAGGGACGGTATCCCTTGCTTATCCATCCGCTAGTTGAAGGGCATGTGGACTGTTTTCAGTGAGAAAACTCCTACCCACATTGGTGTATAGGTTTTTGTGTGAACATGAGCTTCAAATCACTTGGGTAAACAGCAAGGGGCAGGAAAGTGTGTATTTATATGGTAAGTGTGCCTTAACTTTATAAGAAATTGCCACACTGCTTCCCAGAGTTTAAGGCTTTTGTTGGTGAGCTGTGGGGGAAGGATCTGGGAGGGCTTTCTGCCCCTCCTACTGCTGCTCCTGTCCCCATGGGCACCACCCTAGGGAGACTTTCTGCAGGTCTCTGGCCCCTAATCTTTTATGGGAGCCTCTGGTGAAAACATGCCACCCGGGTACGAATTCAGCTTGTGTCTGGAGCCCCTAGGGCTTCTATAGTCTCTTATTTGCCTACACTTAGCTTTAGCAACTTATTAAAATTGTGGCTAAGTTCTCCTCCGTGGCAGCCAAGGGCATCTGCCCCAGTCACACAAGTGCTCACAAGCCATCTCTACTTGGACATATCGGTCTTTCCTTAGAGGTCTGGTCAGCTGGTGGCCCTGTGACTTCAGCCCTCTGATAGGTTCAGGGACAGCTGTGACCTTGCAGACTGCCTACCTTTACTTTTCTAAGGGTGGGGTGATGCCCTTTCCAGCTCCCTTCATTCTCTCTGGAGGCTGGAAATTCTGTGGGAGACCATTTAAGCATATGAACTTGAACCCTACGGTTTTACACCGGATGGAAGATGATTCTCCTCGGTCTCAAGGTATTCAGAGGAAGAACAGGTAAGGTCTGCTGAAGGTTGCTCTGTCATTCAGTCAGCCAGTCAGTCAGTCTGGTGAGCCCTGCTATGAGCCAGGTGCAGAGGCAGATCCTGGAGCCTGAACAGAGAATTAAGGGAGGCTGCTCTGCTTCCAGTGGGGAGACAGACCCACAGGCTGAAGGCCCAGGCAGAGGAGCCCAAGGCGTTTCAGGGACTGTGGTCCAGTGAGGAAGGGGGCGGTTGTGGAGAAATCTTCCAGAGAGTCTCATCTGTGACCTCTGTGAGACTGGCTGTGAGACTATGTGGGTGGGGGTGCTGTCTATGTGGTTGGAGCACAGACGTGGGGAGCCAGGAGGTTGGAGAGAGTTGAGTCTGGTGTGCTAAGCAGGCAGGTTCATGTAGGGGTCAAGTATGTGGTTCTGGAGCCAGCTGAGCCATTGGGTTTGAGTTCTGGCCCTGCCATCTGGGTGATCTCAGATGAGTTATTGAATTTCTCTGTTCCTCAGTGTTCTCACGTGGGGAGAGAAGATGCATGGGCATAGCCTACCTCACACATTTGTGAGAAGTTAAACACGTTGTGATGTGGCAGGCACTTAGCACAGGGCCTGCCCATGCTGAGGGCCCTATCATGTCAAGCAGGAACCAGGCCAGGAAGGTCCTGAGAGCCACAATAATGGTTCTGGACAAGCTCTTGAAGGGGTGGAAAAGCCACTGGAAGGTTTTCAGTAGGAGAGTGATATGATTAGATTCCCTTAAGGAAGGTCAATTTGGCTGCAGAACAGGTCGTAGATTATGGTGGAAGGAAATCAGAGCACCTGGGGGGCCAGGATGCTGAGGCCTGAGTTGAGGTGGCAGGAACTAGAGAGAAGTGGTGAACAGAGGGATGTCTAAGAGGTGGAACAGAGGCACCTGCTGGGTGACTTAAATGGAGAGCAAAGGGGAGGGAGAAGCCACTGATAGAGTCCAACTTTCTGTCTATTGAGAATGCTCACAGTTACAAAGTGTGCACATGTTCTCACTTCTCATTGGCAGGAATGATGTCTTCTGAATTTCCCCATTCTCTGAGCCTCGCGCAGTACCTGGCACAGAGAATGTGTTCAAGAAACATGCGTTGGTGGAAGGATTGGCTTCCCCACTTGGGCAAATCATCAAGGAAAGTCTAAGTGGAGACCTTTAAACATCGAGCTGGGACCTCCCTGAGCTTCTCTTAACTCTTTACCAAGTCCAAATGATAAAGGTATCTGGAATGAAGGGATCCTCGGAAGCACAAAATAGCAATAAACCCACTTTTCTGAGAAACTTTGTAAGAAAAATGCAGCAATGTTCTGCAGTTGCGTCCCGGCCATGACTACAAGGCAACCTCCTACTTCCTGCCACGTAAAAGATTTTCACTGCTGGGGAAACTGACAAGAAATCATATCTTTGGGGGTTTGATAAAGAGGATATTGCCTCTCACTGTCCTCTTGAGAGTTGCCAGGGAGGTCCCTAACACACAAAGACATCTTCCTTCCCCTATCCCTTTCTCCAACATCCATTGTTCCCTGTCCACTGTCAACTCCAGCCAAATATTTTAGCTGTAAAATTGCATGAATTTGTGGTAAAAAATGGGCCTGTTTTCCTCCCATGAGAAGTCTCATGTCCTCATTCAATTTATACGAGGTGATTATGATACTTTGTCCTTCAAAAGGTCTTTTGAGCTTATAGGAACACCAGGAAGCAAATTCCTAAACAACCCTCTTTGAAATGCACTGGGCCTGAAGACAAATCAGGTGCAGCTTTTTCCAATAAGACATGTATTCTGTATGTCTCTTATGTTCATCAAGGAACAGTCATGGGTAAATTGAGAGAGAGAGACAGAGATAGAGATAGGAACAGAGACAGAGACAGACAGACTGGCAGAGAGCCCATCTGAATTAAAGAGGTGATTTTGTGTGTTCTGTCCAGGTTTCTCACTCCACATTCCAGAGCTCCTTGACAGCTTGCTTTCAGGGCTGACTTTGTGCCAGGCACCTGCCAGGTGCTGGGGAGGACACAGGAACGATGGGCTGCAGGACTCCTTCAAAGGTTCCCTAGCATGCTGGGAGGGGGATCAGACATGTCCAAGTGCTGAAAGGGAAAGTGATAGAATGTGATCTGTGTGGAAGAGACTCGGGAGGAGGAGATAGAAACCAACTGGGAGTCAGGAGGCACAAAAGCAGAGGGGAAGCAGGGATGTGCCAGAGACTGATAGAAGGGCTTTTCGTACAGCACTCCATTTGATTCTGATGTCACCACCCAGCTTACGGACAAAGAAGAGGAGGTTCAGAAAGGTTAAGAAACATGCCCAAGTCAAAAGTCAAGTTCAGGTTTGTCTTTTCAGAAGCTATTACATGTGGTTGGCAGAATAACGGCCTCCCAAAGGTGTCCACATCCTAATCCTGGAAATATGTTAGGTTGTGTGGCAAGGGGGAATTAAGGCAGCAGATGGAATTAAGGTGCTAATCAGTAGACTTTGAGATGGCAAGATTCTCCTGGATTAGCCAGTGGGTCCAATGTAATCCCAAGGGTGCTCATCAGCGGAAGAAGGGACAAAAGAGAAAGGACTAGGGAGATGGCAGCTTAAGAAGGACTTAAACTGTCATTGCTGGCTTTGAAGACAGAGGAAGAGGGTCATGAGCAAGCAATTCTGGCAGCATCTGGGAGCTGGCAAAGGCAAAGAAATACATTCTCCTCTAAATCCTTCAGAAGGAATGCAGCCCTGTTGACATCTTGATTTTAGCCCAATAAGACCCATGTTGGGCATCTGACCTCCAGAATGGTAAGATAATAAATTTGTACTGTTTAAGCCACTAAATTTGTAGTAATTTCTTACAGCATCAGTAGAAAACTAAGACTATGGCACACTTTAAGCTGGATTTTTAAATTCAACAGCGTTTCAACAGACATGTCATGCCTGAGAACCACATCAACCATCAACTAAAAAACAGAGCAGGTGAGTCACTGCCTGATTCAAGTCCCTGTTCCACCCATCACTAGCCATATTACCTTGGGCATGTTATTTAAATTTTATAAGCTTCTGTTTCCTTCTCTGTAAAATAGAGATAATAAAATACCTCCCTCACAGTGGTGTTCTAAGGGTCAAATTAGATAATGCATAAAAATGGATTTTCCTAATGCCTACTGCAGACTAAATGCTCAACAAATCACCATCGTCACCATCATCATCATCATCATTAAAAAGTCTCTGGATGGGGGAAGTTGGAAGATGGGGAGGAGGGTAGGGAGGGATAACTGAAGGACACTGCTTTACCAGCCCTCCACATCCTCCTCCCTCAACACGCTTCCCAGTGTGGCAACCTAGCTGTAACCAGAACTTTCCCATGGATTCAGTGTGGGTCTTTTGGACACAAGACAGGTTTTGGGCTGAGTTTGGAGGCACCATCTGGCATGTACTTCATGAAACATGCAGCTGGGTTCAGCCCCTCTGTAGCTCGTCTGCCACTTTCAGCCCAACGCCCCAGGACCTAGGCGTTCCTTGGCAGGAACCCAAGGGGGAGTAGGCAGAGATTCCTCTTCCTATGAAGGGAACTGAAGTTCATATTCCCAGAAAGACTGTCTCTGGGGTTTTGCCAGATTTCCCAGAGGTCACAAAACTGGACTTCAGTGCCTTGAGCTTTCGGTCCATAGCATCTGTCCAGCATGCCCCGCCCCGTTCCCATCCTGCACTTTTTGGCTCATGGCGTCCATCCAGCAGGACTTGTAGTGCTATTGCAGCCAACTAGAGCAGAAAGGGCACCTGATTCCACAAAGAGAGGTTTGCAGGGGATTCAATTCAGGGCTCTTGGGTTGTGAGGCATAAGAACAACAAGTTCAAGTAAAAAGAGGTAAGGAGGACCAGGGGAAGCCCTGTTAAGGTACCACAACTCCAAAGACAGAAAAGCCAGGGTAGCTCAGTGTCTCACATACTGGAACCAGCAGAAAGCCCCAGGGAGGCCAGTCTTCTCTCCCATCCCAGACACCAGATGTTCTCCTCTCTCTGCTCATCACTGGGCCTCTACCACAGGTCTCATCACTACTAGGACATCATTAATGCTAGACCACAGATGGTATTGAATATATTAAGTCATGCATTCATTCTCATACCTCCAATACAAAGCCAATGCCATGGGGCTCTTCCTCTCCTTCCTCATCCCAAATTTGAATCTCCCTTCATCCACACCGAGAGCCCTGGTTCTGTGTGTGTGTGTGTGTGTGTGTGTGTGTGTGTGTGTGTGTGTTTTTGAGACAAGAGAGGCAGAGTGGGAGTGGGAGAGGGGCAGAGAGAGACAGGGAGACACAGATTTTGAAGCAGGCTCCAGGCTCTGAGCTGTCAGCACAGAGCCTGATGCGGGGCTTGAACCCTTGAATCATGAGATCATGACCTGAGCCGAAGTCAGATGCTTAACCGACTGAGCCACCCAGGCACCCTGCAAGACCATTGGTTCTTAATAATGTCACTATGTTAATTCATTTGCTCCATCTCACAATATGCATAAAATAGTCTCTGACTTACTGCATTCTTACTGTTACCAACAACAAACCCAGAACATCATCTTGCTGAGTTTTGTCCTTAAAATATGTTGCGCTCAGGGTGTGCATTCTGGGTGCTCTACTCAAAGGCAAGTGCAGTTTTACTGCTGCCCCTGACAGGGCGCCAAGGTGCCAGAAAATGAGACACTTCCCCATCTGCTCTCACCACAGATGCCTGCTCACCCTCTGAAGCGTGAATGCAACTCTGGCTCAGCAGAGTTGCTCCGTGGTGCTCAGCAATAAAAATACATGGGTCAGGCCCTCAGCAAACGAGACGACTCAATTTGACCTGTTGTCTGAGGCCAAATAGAGCTTCCAGGACATACAGACGTGCACTCCAGTCCAGGCCCAGGTCAAGCTGCTCTAGAGGCAAAGCTAACATGCCTGCAGTAAGTGGAACATACAGTTTCTTGGGGCTATCAGTGGCCACTGCTAAGCAAATTTCTATTCGCTCATCACCCACCAACAGGCATTTCCTGCACGGCTGTTGTGTCGTCAGCACAGAGCACATGGCCAGCAATGGCCAGCAGTTGTTAAATGCCAGCTATGTCTCTGGTGCTCCCTCTGGTGCTCTGCACACATCATGTCACGGACTCTCACCTGTGACAACCCAGGGAGGGGAGCTGATGGAGAAAGAGAAGGCACTAGAGTCAGGGTTTAAATGCAGGCAACCCGGAGATCTCAGTCTTCACCGTTAGCTTGGGCAGCCTTCCACGTGGTGGAAGAAAATCACATCAACATCAGAGCAGCTTCCGATACAACTGTATGATCAATTAATCTTGGTTTGCCCAGGACTCTTCAGGTTTGGGAACCGAAAGTCTTGCATCTAGAAGACCCCGTCAGTTCTGGGCACATTTGTGTGACTGGTCACTCTTGACGCCCCTTGGCTCTCTTTTAGCTTTCATCAGATAGAATCTTGGCCTTGTAGGGACTCTACACATCATCTCATCTAGGCCTCATGTCAGCCTTGACCCTCTCCCACTGTGTCCCTGTGATGGGGTTTTCTCTTTTCTGCTTTTGCCTCTCCAGGGATCGGGGGCTCATGACTGTCCCAGGCAGTCTTTGTCATTTGGCAGGACTGACTCTAAGCAAAGCAGCCGGACAGAGCAAAGGGCAAAGACTCTGGAATTAGACCCAGATCTGATCTTGAATTTGGCATTTACTAGCTGAGTGACCCTGGCTGAGTTATAGGATCACACACAAACTTGAATACATAGCTTAGAGCCCTGTGACTCCCTCCTCCTGACTAAAGATGCTGCGGGCCCTGAACCACACTGCTGGGGCACCTTGGCTGGCATCGTTGCTGACCTCCCCAGCTTGTTGGCATCCCATTTGGAGCCTTGGGCCTGTACTTCCTCACTCCCCACACACTGAACTTTATCCATAGTGAGTGGACTTCCACTTCCAGATGTGGATGGAACACCACACTCTGAGGTTTGGGGATAGCTTTCTGAGGGGCTGGATGACACTCTCCAGAAGTCTGGGGGAGTCAGGCCCCTGTGGGGCAAGTCCTGAACCATAGGAAGTAGGAACCAGACAGATCACCTCCTGCTACTTTCTCCCTTCATGGTATGGGGAGCGACTGCTAATGAGCACAGGGTGGTTTTTTGGGTGATGAAATTGTTCTAAAATGTGATTGTATTGATGGCTGAAAACTCTGAATATACTAAAAACTACTGAGCTGTACACTTTAAGTGGGTGAATTTTATGGTGTGTGAATTATATCTCAATAAAGCTGTTATAATCGAAGCAGTGAGAAATAGGTGTTATTTTTAAAGTGCACACACATAGAATGAAAGATACATAGAAGATGTATATGTATATATACACATATATAGTGAAAGTAAGGACAGAGAAAGCAGATGTGGAAAATGCTGACAATGGTGGTGGATATGGATGAAGAACAGACCTGTTTATAAAGTGATTTTTGTACTATTCTTGTTTTATTCTTCCAAGTTGTCTGCAGGTCTTTGATTTTTCAAAATGAAATGTTGAGGAAAATAAACTCGCCATCCCTGGACCAGGGAGAAAACCCACCCATTTGAGACTCTGTAAATGGCTCCTGCCTTCTTAGATTTTGCAAAGCCATTAACTCTGCTTCTAAATACGTGGGCTCCTACCAAATCAGCACTACCTGAGCCACCTGTGTCCACACCTCACCGTTGGAAATGTCAAGCTTTCAAAGTCTGATCCTCTAGGGCCTGCTTGCTTTGCCTTCACGTGGCTGGCAGTACTCATCGACAAGGCCATGATCTTGCTTCTTGAGAAGACATCCCACAGCGCAGTCACCTGGGGGGGTTGCCGACCATGCAGGTCCCAAGGGCTTCAGTCTAGACCCTCCAAATAGAACCTCTGGCCCAGATGTCCACATGTTGAACTGGCTCCCAAAAGAGTCTGGTGCATGTTCATGTTGAGAAACTCTAAATGAGTAGACTGCACGTGCCTCAGCATGTTTCCACCTCCATCTGGCTGTTGGCTTTGAGGATTACATAGCAAAGCTTCTGGGTCAGAAAAGACAGCTACAGATGTGACTGACAGATGCGAAATGGAGTCACCCCCCGCACCGCCCAGAAACAGACACTGTAGATGTCCACAGAGACCCAACCAATGTCACATAGCCACCAGACCTGACAAGTCCCTTGTCAGAAGAGATTCCTCTCAACAATGTCCCCTCAGGAAGGAAGTTTGGGGCTTGTCCCTTGGGTCCCCAGGACAGACCTGTGGAACAGCAAGGGCCTCGAGCTGGCAACAGCCCTGATTTTGTTCCCCTGACTCTGGCCAAGAATGGTCCTGGGAGATGCCTGTGGGTCACTGCTTGCATATTTCCTCCTAAGCATTCCCTGCCTGACCCCAGACAGATGACTCAGCTGCATGAGGCTGCCTGGCTTAGTAGGAAACAGGTCTCGGAGGGGCCCTGAATGAGGACATTTGCAGAAGGGCTCTCTTCCCTACTATCCCGGTGCTTTTGAAGGAGGTCAGTCCTATTGTTCACATTTTAGTCAAGGTGCTTCCTTTTCATATCTACCTCCAACTGTGAGTTTTATTAGTAACCTGAAATATTATCTGTGATTATCTGTAGGCCTTTGGCAAGGGTGGAGAAAAGTAACCTCATTAAATCCTCTAAATCCTCTATTTTTAAACATTTAGAAAATGTGTTCCACTCAGAAGGGTTTCAAGTCCTGCTCCACTGAATCAGAAGATGAATCTTGGCAGGTGAAAGACATCTAAGTCCATTTACAAAGTTTTGTTAATTTGCCGTTGAGCCGTATACATTTTTTAACAGCCAAGTAAAACCCCAAGCCAGTTGTCACTGCCTGAGCTGACATTTTGAAAGCGGGGGAAGATCTTCCCAGTCTGAATGAGGCCAGGCTCCTGGGTTGAAGGAGGTCAGACACTTTGCTTGAATAATTTTACAAAGCTTATTTGAAGTGAAAGATTTAAAAATGTAAGTGACTGCTAGTTTACTGGTATTGTTAGATGGCACCAGTCCGGATGTTTGCCTGACTTCAGCTGCCTTATCCCGCTGCCCTAAATCCTGTCAGGCAGTCCAGAGATATTCTCCCCTTGGTGCCCCACCTGGGCAGAGGCTGATGTTAAATGCCCCAGCAGGCAGCTGGTTCCAGAGGACAGACCTCCAGGGGAGACGCAGGCTTGGGGTGCAGTTCAGGGCCCTGCTCCAGGCTGGGGAATAGCCAGGCAGGTGATGCCTGGGGCCAGTTCCCCGAGTCCAGGCCACATTAGTGGGAGACAGAAATCTGGAGACAGAGGAAAGCTTTCTCCCTTCCCCAGCTGGCTCCTGAGGGGTGGTCAGCAGCCTGAAGAATTGGAAAAGGGCAGCTGGGATATTCAAATACAGTCAAATTCAGGGAAAATTGGATCTAGTCTCTCAAGATCTTGGCAAAACATTGAAAGAAGTTCTCCGAATAAAATCCTTGGAAATCACCCTCACTAGATCTCTAGCACCTTCTTAACAGAGCCAATCTTATCATGGAAGCCTTCAAGGCTCCCATTGCCCTTCTGACTTTTGCCCTTGTGTCCTGCATCCTCCTCATGGCCTGCCCTTGGCTCAGAGTACTTCCTTTGCCTGGAATATTTTGGAAATGTTCTCTCCCAAACTACATGAGTTCTGAGGCCAACTTAGATGTGACTTCTTCCAGGAAGCCTGCCATGATTGCCATATGGAGCCATTGTATCTTCCTCCTTTGAACTCTTGTAATAAATCACCTCTATCCCTCCTTCTCTTCCCTTGATAGTAAATTTTAACTTGATGCTTATGGTTTTTATTTTTTAAGTCTGACAACTCCATTCCAGTTTACATGTATATAGGTTAAATATTCCCTACTAGAATCAGAGGTAACATACTATTTAAGAGCATTGCAGTAGCTTTGTGCTTAGACCTAGATTGAAATCCTGACTCCACTACTTAGTGGCTGGACTTTGGGTATAATTTCACTTTTCTGTCTCAGTTTCTTTTATTATAAAATGGAGTGCTATGGACTGAATATTTGTACCCCTCTCCATTCATATGTTGAAGCCCTCGTGTCTAGTGTGATGCTATTAGGAGGTGGGGGTCTTTGGGAGGTAATTAGATTAGATGAGGTCATAAGGATGGGCCCCCATGATGGGATTAGTACTCTTACCAGAGAAAACCAGAGATCTAGCTCGCTCTCTGTCCCCAATATGAGGACACAGCAAGAAGATAGCCATCTGCAAGCCAGTTAGCAAGGAACCAGGAAGCAAATCAGCCAGCACCTTGATCTTGGACTTTCCAGCCTCTAGAGCAATGGGAGACACATTTCTATTGTTTAAGCCACTTAGTCAATGGTACAGCAGCCAGAGCTGACTAATACAGGACAACGATAAAAGTCCTGACTTCCTGGGGTTGTCATGAGGCTGAAGGATATAGATACACTTACCAAGATTTAGACCATGAAGACACACAGTAGAGGCCCATGTGTGTTGGTCATCACTACTGGCTTGTGATCGCCTTAAAGCTGTGACTGCGGCTTATTACCTTTGCTTCCACGTCACAATGCTTTTCAGTGTGCCTTGATCTTAGTAAGTACTCAGTGACTGTTTGCTAAATCAAACAGTGAACTATCAGTTGATGATAAAGGTAAGAAATGATGCTGTCATATGTTATTCACCACAGCAGATATGCTCTCTCCACAGAAATTCCACAACTAATCCTGAATTCTTTACTCTAGCTGTAAGCACACCTGGTTTCTGATACTCAAAAACAAAAGCTCTCAGTGGAGCTTCCCCTCCATTTTTTTTTCTTCAGGAAGTACTTGGACAGTGACCCAAGCTAATTGTTAAGAATTTGGAAAAGATCAGGAAAGAGAAAAGAGATGTGTATTGATTGATTTGCTACTCAGTTTTGAGCATGTCTGTGCCAGTTTCTTTCACATTTGTTATCTCATCTCAATCCTGAAAACCATGTCATTATTCACTTTTTTCAAAAGCCAAGCAAGCTATCTGAAGTTACCCAAATAGGAAGAGGCAGGCCAGCATTTGATTACCACTGAGGCAATTCCAAAGACCTTGCTCTGCCTTTATGGGGCCCTGAGTCAATGACAGGGTCAGCACTGCCTGCCTGATTAGCTGACCCACAGTTTGGAGCGGAGTGAACCAGGCAGAGATTGGAACAGCACAGAGTTGCTTAAATAAACAGACACCAAGCGTGGTGAGGCTCAGGATCCAGTGGAAGCAGGGAAGCAGTAATGGGGTGCAGTCAGCACCACGGACAGCTTCCTACCAAGAAAATGTAGACAAGCTGCTGTCTCCTGACGCTGGCCTGCGGCAACCCCTCCAGATAACTGTCTTGAGTGCAATTAAAGAGATTGGTCTGGAAACCCAGCTCCAGGCTTCCTGGGGAGTTAACTGATCAAGTATCACCCAAGACTGGTAATGTCTGTAGTGAAGAGCTGACAGCGGGTGTGGGGCTTGGCTGGGCTCTTTGGAACAGGCAGGCTGGTAGAGATGTTCTCGCACACAGGTCCCCGGACAATTGCTTACTGGGTTCCACCTCCTCCAGGGCCCAGACAGCCCCTTGGTACAGGCAGGGATCTCACCTGAGAGCCACTTAGCCAAGATCTTAGCCACATAGTAGCAGGTGGTCCTGGGAAATGTTAAACTTTGACGCAAAAGATGGAATAAGTAACAAGAGTCTTTAAATCCCCCAAACTGAAAAGTGGCATCTGGTTACAGCTCTTTAAACAGCATCCCCAAGCCTCTCCGTCAAATACCCACAAAGTTTGGAAAAGGACAGCCTGTCACAGTAGCACTGGAAGCTAAGATTGATAATATTCAAGGGGAAGCTAAAAATCTATCATTCTCTAAAAGGCAGATGGAACTCAAACAGCAAAACTTGCCAGGCTTTCCAAGTGGAAAAGCAGATCTCTGACAGCTGTCCCGTGTCACATGCACACCACACAAACATCACACGTACTACGCACACCACACACCACACTCATCACACACATATCCCAATACAGACATCACACACACCACACACACGCTACGCACGCACCCACATCAAAACCCCCTCAACCCCCCCCCCACCCATGCACCACACTCATACCACAGATACATACCCCACAAACATCGCACACACATGAGGAGCGGGCTTTAGAGACCATGTTCAGGTATCACATTTAGGCATTGCTTAGGATTATTCCAGAGCAAATTAGTTCAACTTAAACTCCTTTGGCAGCAAGCTCATCTACGCTTCGCGCTTTGCTGGAACTCAAGCTGGAAGCAGTGCCGTCCGCCCCATGGCTTCTCTTGCTGTCTGAGTTGTGCACTGACAGATGTTTGGAGCGTGCATACTGAAGCTGGATGGAACTGGTTCCTGAGGCCAAGCATGTTTCCACAGGCCTCCGTAAGTGCAGCTACTGGCTTTCTGGATTTTTCCACCGCAGTAGCTGGCTCTTCCAGCTCCCCGAGGGAAAGGCTTGGGCAAGACACGCCCTGGAGATACTGACAAGGAAGAAAACAAAGATGCAAGATGTGGCCCTGGAAGCAACCCCCTGGAAAGGCCAGGACGCCGTGGAGCTGCCCATCCTCAGACCAGGACACGAAGCTGTGAGTGGGCACCTGCTGTGTGGCCGGGCTCCTTCTTAGGCAGCACATTACACACTGTAGTAGAAATTCTCATGTTTCTGAAGGGCTTCTGAGATGGCTCCTACCATACTGACATGAGAGGGCTGTCCCGTAGGAGTAGGAGAGAAGGAGGGACCGTGGTGGAGAGGAGCAGGGGGCTGGGGTCTGCGGGAGCATGTTAGAGCTGCCGTCTCCACACCTCACTTACAGTAGTTGTGGCCTCTGGGAGCCTCACAGAGGTGAGGAGCACATGGAGTCCTGGCATCTGGGTGTTTGGGTGGCAGCCAGGGTCCTGCATCATTTTAGTAACTAGTACTTCCTGGGAGGTAAGTAGGAAATTGTGCTCTCATTAGACGGGTGAGGGGTGCAGAGAGGCATGGGAGCTCTCAGACAGTTGGTAGTCCAAATAAATTGAGTCAAAATGGCTCATCCCTCCAGGAAAAGATGGACAGATGCAGTTCTGGTCATTGCGTTGGTAGTGGACCCTCAGAGAAGCCCTGCTAAGGTCAGGAAAGGGGAGACCCTTCTCCATCTCTCTTGGAACTCTCCGCCCTTTCCCTGGTGTCCACCCCAACTCTCTGCCCTTTCTGGTGTCCACCCCTACCCCCTTTGAGGAGAGTCAAAACCATTGGTCAACACCAAGAGGCCTGTTGGATCAGGGTTCTAGGGGTCAGAGGCTAGACGGTGCCCTCACCTGACACCGTCACCTGGAAGCACTTCCTCTCTTAAAGTGGTCCCCTTCTGGATTGCTTCTTTACTCCCAGGGCTTCCTTTGGTTGGGAGAAGATGCTCACCTCTTCCTCGGAGAGACAGGAAGAGACTGTCTGGTGACCCAGAGGAAAAGAGCGTAGACAAGCAGAGAGGGCCCTCGCAGCTCTGGTGAATTAGCCCAGCACGCTAGAGTTGGGACCAGAGAGAGACCTCTACTCTAGCCAGTTTCCTCTGCATTCTAATGACAGCAGAGGTACCTGACATTTCTTATGAGGGAGGATTTGTCAGCCTGGGTGCCGAGCCTTTTCCTGGGTTTACCATGTAAATCCTCAGGGCCATCCTCCGAGGTGGGGCTTCAGGTAGTGAGGGTGGGTTGGGACCCTGGCTCTCCCAGCTCTGCTGCTCATTTGTCCATGAGGACATGAGCCAGGCAACTTCAGCTCATCGAATCATCCAGGCCTCAGGACTACATGTGGGTCAGGTTAATCATTTCCATTTTAAAGATCAGGAAATTGATAGTCAAAGAGACCCGGGAGGTACCAGGAGCCACATGGGCATTAAGTGGCTGAGTGAGAACTCCACTGGGGTAGGGCCACCTCCAATGTTCACAGTCCTTTGCCCCCAGTCCCTCTCCCCTTCAGCTCAGTGCTCATTTTGCCTCTGCCAACAGCGACCTCGACTGTTCTTGGGCACCAATGTGGTCTCTCAGACGCAGGAGGGCACTCACTATGGCTGGTTAATGCCACTCCGGCTCAGCGGCCCCTGGGATTCTCCCGCCCCACTCCGTGCACGTCTTGGCATGTGAATTGACCTATACCTCAGCCTCCTTATCAATAAACACTCCAATCAATAAATACACACTTTAAATAAGATAATGTATTGGGGCACCTGAGTGGCTCAGTCAGTTAAGTGTCCGACTTCGGCTCAGGTCATGATCTCACGGTTCGTGGGTTCGAGCCCCACACCGGGCTCTGTGCTGTCAGCTCAGAGGCTGCAGCCTGCTTCGGATTCTGTGTCTCCCTCTCTCTCTGCCCCTCCCCTGCTCATGCTGTCTCTCTGTCTCTCAAAAATAAATAAATGTAAAAAATAAAAACAAATTGAATACGATAATGTATGTAAAGCACTTACTCCAGTATCTGATATGCAGTTGGCATTCAATGCCTTCTGCTGCTAGTACAGTGGTTATTGTTACTATTGCTACTGTTGCTAGCTGTCCCATGGATCCAGCCTGGCCCGGCCTCCCCAGCTGGATGCGGATACCAGCAAGTCCTCAACTACATCTCCAAAACATTTTTACTGACCTGGACAGCTTGGTGATGTGAAGAAATCACATCCCAGAAATCAGAGCTTCTAGCTAAACTGTAAGCTATGAAGGTTTTAAAAGGTTAAAAAAGAGAGAGAGAGGGGAAATGTCTATTTTTGTGCCTTGAGACAGACGGCCTTAGAAAGTAACAGGTCTTTTCAAAGTGCTCTTTGAAAATAAGTTTCCTATTTTAGCTTAATGACATTCCAGACCGAGCCAAATGATTAAATATTGAAACAGGACCGGCCATCTTGAGTTTCATCCGGCTGATCAATCTAAAATGAAGCAGCCTAAGAAAATGCAAATGTCAAATTACCAAATCTGAGTGAATGCTGTGCCTTTGTCAAATGTCACAGGAGGTACCTGGGGCATTTGTGTTATTTTGGCCCCAAAGGTAAGATGCAAAGGGAAATGATCAGGATCCATCCCCCCCCCGCCCCAGCCCCCAGTTCTGCCAGGGCGGCTGGTGCTGCTGAGAAAGGTCACCCATGCTGACTAACACCATAGGCCATGTAGGATCAGAGCCTCAGTGAGCCAAGGAAGAGTAACAGACACAATTTCTGCCTGGGCTTCTCCTGTGAACCTGAAGCCATTACCAGGCAGGTGTCAGAAGACTCAGGGCCTACAGGAGATGAACTCATGGTGGGGATTCAGAGCTGGCCTCTGTGGTTTGTACCCTAGACCCATTGGCTTTAGGACCTGGGGTTGACAGACCAGGAGAGCTAGGATAGCATCACCACCATAGCGTACAATGAACACTACAGCAATTGTTCACAGACAAAAGGCTGAAAAAGCCTGAATATCCATGGGGCTAGAGGATCTGCTTAAATAAATCATGGCACATCTTTTCAATAGAATCTCTTGCAAGGGGATGGGAGAGAGATTTCTTCCACTGAATACCCTTTTGCATTGCTTCAATTTTTTTAAGTTTATTTATTTTGAGAGAGAGAGAGAGTGCATGAACAAGCAGGGGAGGGGCAAAGAGAGAGAGAGGGAGGGAGAGAGAATCCCAACCAGGCTACATGCCATCAGCACAGATCCCAACGTGGGGCTTGAACTCATGAACTGTAAGATCATGACCTGAGCCGAGGTCAAGAGTTGGACGCTTAACCAACTGCACCACCCAGGCACCTCTGTATTGTTTCAATTTTCAAAAATGTGTGTATATCACCTTTTAAAAATATTAAAATAAAAAATAATTAAGATTCACAAACAAACCAAAAACATAGTTGAACAAGGTCAAGAATTGGTCTTTCTATACATTTTTTTAAACGTTTTATTTATTTTTGAGATAGAGAGAGAGACAGAGCATGAACGGGGGAGGAGCAGAGAGAGAGGGAGACACGGAATCGGAAGCAGGCTCCAGGCTCTGAGCCATCAGCCCAGAGCCCGACGCGGGGCTCGAACTCACGGACCGCGAGATCGTGACCTGAGCTGAAGTCGGACGCTCAACCGACTGAGCCACCCAGGTGCCCCAAGAATTGGTCTTTCTAAAAGACTATCTTCACCCCACCCTTGCCCTGGCCAGTGTCTAATGTCAAAACATCTGCTTTCTGTGGACAGTTGGATCCAAATAAGAAGCATGGTTTGAGAACCATGTTATTCAAATTGTGAAATTAACTTGCCAAAATAGTTGCCTCAGTAGCCCCATTTGGACACAATTTTTTGTGGATGCACATATCTTTTCAAAATCAAGTCACATGCCTACTTAAATCCCTCCCACTGTGCCCCTTCCCCTGGAAGCAAATTCAGAACCTCTGCTCACCAGGCAAGCCCCTCTACAACTTGACCCTTAATGGGGTTCCTAACTCTCTCTCTTGCCATTTTCCCCCCTTGCCATCTAACATATATTTGTTAGATGAATGAATGAATGAATGAATGGACAGAATTCACCTGTTATAGTTGATTTTCCTGTCACCTGGAATAACTGCTCTCTATTCTTTATAGGAGTCATACTTTGCACACTTTCTACTTGGGATTCCTTTCCAAGCCCTTCCTTCTCCACTCAACAAAATCTTAACTCATCTTTTTGAGTCCCATTCCAGGGCGGCCTGCTGTGTTATTTTTTTTTTTCCTTTTTTTCCCCCATATAGCTCCAGACTCAGCACTGAGCACATGACTGGGACAAGGGGAATTGTAGACTGTGTGTTTGTAACACCTCAGAGATTTGTGGCTCCAGATAATGGGGCCACCCTCTGCCTGCCCTCCTTACCGTCTGCACTTCACCTGTTTGAATCATTGGTCAGTTAACCAAAGACCCTGGCAGTGAGATACCAGGGCTTTCTTCTGACTTTCCCCAAGATAGAAAAAGAAACATTTATATTAAAACTTGATGAAACAGCACACAGCCAGGCTAGCCACTGGAGCCAGGAAGTGTCATCTGCCCCCCAGGTACATCTGAAGTGAGGTCTCTGGCATCAACTGGAAACAGTGGTCCATTTGGACTGGCAGTGGTATTTTTTTTCTGCATAAACCCACATAGCTTCACAGAAGACTAGTGAGGAGTAATAACGAGACTTTGGTGGCCTTGGATTTCTTATTTCCTACTTCTCAACTAGTTGCCCTGCTGGAATGAGAAAAGACAAATTTGATACTTCTCAGCTTATGGGAGAGCAAATCTTTGACATGGAAGAGGAAAAACAGAACAGCACTTCCAATTTGGCTGAGGAACAAGGGAATTCAGCACATAGGAGATCTATGTCTCAGTGACATGATTGGGCTGGCTTAGATCCTGGTCACTTTTTCTGGGCTCCCAAATTGGGCATTATTCTCTTTTTTTTTTGCCTCCTGGTAAAATAACAGAACAGAGCTGAGGAGCAAGTCCAAAAAGAAATGGTGTGTTTTGGATGAAAAAGGCCCAGGTGGGTGGTAGGCAAGGTGGTGGAGCCCAGTGGTGCCTGAGTTAACCCAGTGGTCAGAGGTAGACCTGGAAGGGAGGGTGTCTTCCAAAACTTTTTCTTTTGAAATAATTATAAATTCATGGGAAGTTGCAAAAAGAAGTGAAATAAGGTCCCTAGTTCCCTTCCATTTCCCCCAATACTGATGTGTTACACATGATAATGTAATAACACAAGCAGAAAACTGACACTGGCAAAGCCCACAGAGCATATCTGGGTCCCACCCATTTTACAAGCCCTCATTGTTGTGCGTATGTGTGTCCAGTTCTATGCAATTGTATCTCACATGTGGATTTGTGTGGCCACCATCACAATCAAGATACAGAATCCTTCATGATCGCAAGGGTCCCTGCAGTCACACCTTTAGAACCCTTCCTACTCCTCTCCCTAACTCCCAGCAACCATTAATCCATTCTCCACATTTGTAATTTTGCTATTTTGAGAAAGTGATATGAACGGAATAATACAGAATATGGCCTTTCGAGATTGGTTATTTTCGCTCAGCATGATCAGGAATGGAATGTTTTTACAAAAACCAACACTCCATACCAATGAACACAAATCTGACTCTTCAAGCTTCACCATGTGGCTGTTTAATTGATGGAAAACCTTCAGTAGAGAGGAGGTGGCCAATCTGCAGGCCAACCCACCTTGGTTGGGGTGGTTGGATGGTAAAGAAGGAGGAAGGGGGACGAAGATACCAATGATGATGATGGTGAAGATGGTGAGGGTGATGAGGAAGGCACTGGTGATAAGGATAATGATAGAGATGACTGGGGCACCATACTGAAAATGGAGAAGGTAAGGATGTGAGATGAGGGTCACAGCAGTGACAGACTGACAATGACCTTGGAGATGGCCACAATGCTGAAGACAGAGTGAACACACACACTGAAGGAAGGACAGTGATGATGCTTACGGAACTGATAACGGTGGTGATGACAAAGACTTTAGAGGTTATAAGACCCCGCAATTTACATTGCTGTATCCTCTCAACAACATGATACACCAGAGACAGTGATCTCATTTGCAGGTGGGGGAATTGAGGCAAGAATAAGAGAGTTATTTGAGGCTTGTAAGGGATAAAATGAGGTCCTTGCTACTTTCAGACCTCAGATTCCTGCACTTTTTGCATCATGCATTCCAAAGATCACTAACAAGGAACATGAGCCCTATCCTAATACAGAGTATCTTACTTCTCCTGAGTTCTATTATAACCATTTTTGGTAAGCAGGAAGGCTACCCCTGGAATACTTAAAGTTAGTATGACAGCCAAAGGGGAGCAAATTCTTGGTCATTCCTGGGAAACCGCTTTAACCCATCTAGATCTCTACCAGTCTATGTTCTGCCTGTGAGAACCACAGGACTACAAAAAAGCGTCTGCTTTGATAACAGTTATGACGCACCATGCAAGGGTAGGCATGGGCCTCTGGGATTCTTCTGTCCCCCACAGACATCTCAGCTTAGCTCCACCTCTGCCAACTTTGCACAAAACTCCAAGTCCTTGCTTCTGTGAAATCCAATCTGAAGGACATAGCTAATCTCATGTCTACTTGAAGACCAAGAAGAAAGTACCATCACCTGGACCTGGAATACACTGAAGCCAAAAGAGTTCATACACACACGCGCATGCGTGCGTACACACACACACACACACACACACACACACACACACACAGCAGAAAGAAGAAATCATCAAGAAATGCAGTATTTGTTTCCACAGCAAGGAGACCAAGGAAGAGAAGGAGTGGTTGGAGGCAGAGGAGCTGGAAGAAAAGCTGGTGAAGTAGTCCAGCCATTAGCGTAGCCCCAGATGGAAACAGGATGGGTGTGACTGTGTGCCCAGCATACTCAATGGTTTTTAAAGCAGGTTCAGAGCATATCTGTAGCATTGGTCTCATCCTTTCTATCTTCCATTTTTAGTCCTCAGTCTGAAGGCTGCCCTTCATAACTTATTAATGCAGCCAAGTCGAGTTCGGTTTGAATTGGGTCTGTGTCCTCAAAACCCGGTAGAGAGGGCAAAAGTGGCCAGAAATGGAAAATAAAATATGGCCAGAGGCAGATGGCAGAAAGTGAAGTCGGTCTGCCCACACTGATGGCCCTCAGGGGTGGCAGCAATGGGGAATCAAGTGGGCCACCCAGCTCCCCACCATTCAGGATGAAGGGGAGCCCTCGGGTGCAGCCTCATGAGATAGGAAGGAAACCCATTTGAGAAGATCCTGCTGCTTGTCCCTTAGCCTCCTCTCCTGGTTAGAGACAGGATATAATTTCATCTGTAGATATGTCAGCAGGTATCTCCCAAAGGTGGGAATTTTTTCCATCCCATATAACTATTATGTCCTACTCAATGCACATGCCGGTGCCTCACAATCTGCTCACCGTCCTGAGCTCATCCAAGGTGGGAGGGCTGCTTGTCAGAGCTGGATCTGAGCGGGATTTCAGGGGTCCACAAGGGTGTTTCAGATCTTGGGGCATCTTCATGAACACAAACTTACAGTAGTCCCATTATTATCAAAGATCTGGTCAAAGTTTACATTTCTTGGCTTGTCATAAATTTAAAAAAATTTTACAATTTGACTTGAACTCCAAATAAGTTCTGTGCATTATAAGTGGGAGGTGGCCTTCCACCTGGCTTTCCCCCTAACAATTACTTTGTTGAAGAACTCATCCATGTGATTTGTCCTAGAGAGTTTCTCATTATCTGGGTTTTGCTAATCGAATCCCTGTGGATTAAGAAACTTGTTTTTTTCCTGTTAAATTGGTAGTTAGAATTAGAGCTTTTGTCAGATCTGGTTTGATTCTGTTTTGGGTTTTTTGTTTTTTTGTTTTTTGTTTTTTTGGTTTTGTTTTGTTTTTGGCAAGACTGTTTCACCGGGAGTATTGTGTGCTTCCCTTAAAAGCACATAACGGGGGCACCTGGGAGGCTCAGTCGGTTGAGTGTCCGACTTCGGCTCAGGTCACGATCTCGTGGTCCGTGAGTTTGAGCCCCGTGTCGGGCTCTGGGCTGACGGCTCAGAGCCTGGAGCCTGCTTCCGATTCTGTGTCTCCCTCTCTCTCTCTGCCCCTCCCCCGTTCATGCTCTGTCTCTCTCTGTCTCAAAAATAAATAAACGTTAAAAAAAATTAAAAAAAAAAGCACATAACGGTGGCTTTCTCCCTTGTTGTAATGTTAACCGTCACTGATAATCATTTTTTCTGCTTTAAAAGGACAAGTTCATGAAAGACATGAGAAGTAGAAGAAAAGGCAGTGCAAGCAAAGGTCAGAAGGAAAATTGCATGGTCTTCAACGGGGGGTAGGAGGCTCGGCAGGGTTGGAACAGAGAATCCAAGGCGACGATGGAGCTCAGAGGGGCTGACCCAAGAGTCTTCAGGACCTTGGACTTCATCTTGCCAGCGTGAGGGAGGACATGAGCGGCCATAGGTGTTATCCCAACCCAGAAAGAGTGGTTCAGTCAACTCTGCTGTTTAGGCGGTCTTCTTACTAGCTCAGGGCAGTTCCTAGGTACAGCCCAATCCTCTCAAAAACACTTTGTGTCTCGGAATTCGCCTTAGTCCATTCGTAGTGCCATACCAAAACACTATAGGCTAGATGGCTTAAACAACAAATTTATTCTCTCAGAGTTCTAAAAGCTAGAGATCTGAAATCAAAGTGTGGGCGGGCCATGCTCCTTAGCAGCTTCTAGAGGAGGATCCATCCCTCCCTCTTTCAACTTCTGGTAGCCCCAGACATCCCTTGGCTTGTGGCTGCATCCCCCTGAACCCTGCCTCTGTCTCCACATGGCCACTGTTGACCAAGAAGAAGAGGCTGTAAATCGACCAGAAGGGATTATATGGGGTCTTAGAGATTGCAATCCGGGAACCACAGAGTGGACAGGAATTGAAATTGTGCTCTGAATTGCAAGTGGGGAATGCAGGATTAGAAAGGCAAAAAACCCACAAGGTTACATAACTTGTTTTGAAGGAATTGCTATTGGTACTGGCAGAGTTAGACTATGTAATATCCGGTTGGCTACTCAGCTAACAGATGCTACATTCTCACAGTCACAGTCCCAAGGAGAAGGATGTGTTCCAGGAGGTGGGCGACGTACACGTTGGAGGTGCAAATGAGGTCAAGTTGCAATTGAGAAAAGTCAGAAGTCCACGGTGCTCCAAAAATTGAAACTGGAGACGTGCGTGTGCCTGGTGTGCTCAGTGTCCTCCTGGCCCTTGTTTTGAATGACTCTTCCCAGTGCTTACTTCATTTCTGGAACCTGCTTCCACACGGTCCACCGTCTGCAAGTCTGTGTGTGTTCACAGGGCGTTCTTTTCTCTGTGTCTGTGCTCAGTGCCTCCCTGTGTCTCTTCCCTTCTTGCAGGGACACCGGTCACATTGGATTTGGTTCCATCCTACTCCAATAGGACTTCAGTAGAACGTGATTACGTCTGGCACGATGGGATTGGCAAGTAAAGTCACAGTCACAGGCAACAGGGGTCAGGACTTCAACTGCTCTCTTGGTGGACACAATTCAATCCTTCACTGCATCTGATTACCAAAGCATGCTGTCAATGTCCTCAGCACCTACAAGCAATTTTGTTTTCTCCAAAAAGGTGACTCGGGAATGATTGGTGCTCCCCAAGCTATTCTGCCACAGGCATTATTTCCGCTTTGAACACCATCCCACAAATCATGCAGGGTTCAGGCCAGCTAAAGGGCAGTCGTGCTGCCCAGCCACATTCTAGACGAGCCGTGCAGTGGCATACCCACCAAGGTGACGTTAACTTGGGGATGCGACACATCTCCGAAAAGATAGAAAATTAGGAGAGTCCATTACGGTTCCAGAAAGACAGCTGTTTCCTTAGAATTAGATTCTTACCAAAATACACAATAAAGAAGCTGAACGAGCTTGGATGACGGTTGGGGGAAGGAGAGCTTGTGAAGTTGTGGCGGGCACAGCACAGGGCCAGCAACCTTGCTGACCGCTAACCCATAGCCTGGTCTTCCAGGAGCCCTCTTCCCCTCTGGCCTCAGGCCTCCCAGAATCATGGGGGGTTATAGTGGGCAGCTGGAAAGGCTTGCCCCAAGTCAAGCAGGAGACTGGAGCCCCTTTTAAATCCATTACGATTACTATGAAGGATGAGATACGATGTCCCTAAATGTCAAGTCTGAAATGTCAAGAGGGAAAGACAGCAGACCCTTCAGCCCCAGAGCCCCCTGAGCTAACACCCAGGGCATGTGCTCCCAGGCTCGACCCTCGAGCTGTTGAGCTAGTGGTCCCCCTGGAGTTTGCCCACCCCTGTGCCTCTCCATGTGAGTCCTTCCTTCTCTGAACTCACCCCCACCACCAACTGGGGCTGTCTGAATGCACGTGACGGAGCCCCAGCCCATCCAGGTTGTGAGGGCTGCACACCCAGAGCTGATGTCAGGGCTCTAGGGGGCATTTCAAACATCTGGGGGCACATACATGTGCACACATATGTGTACCAGCCTGCCACTTGCCATTTTAAGCGCCTGGGAACTTCTGGGCTGTTTGAAGCAGGGAGCAGTCCTGGCGCCTGTCCACAGAGATCCCAGGATGATGTGCTAGCAAAACCCGATGGAATCAGGAAGCCTCATTTCCCTAACTCCTTGTCACTCCACGCGTTCCCTCATTTAATGAATGCGCATTGACTGTGCTTCTGGTATATTGCAGACCCTTTGCTGGGCATACAGGATCTCGCTCAATCCTGTCAATAATTTTAATAGCAATAATAGCTAACATTTATTGAGGGCTAAGTCTGTGCCCCTGTGGACTTTACTAAATGTTTTATAAAATGTTTCTTTTTTTTTTTTTTAAATAGACTTGATTTTTTAGAGCAGTTTTAGGTTCTTAGCAAAATTGAGTAAAAGGTTCAGAGGGTTCCCATATCCTCCCTGCCCCCACCCAGGCTCCCCCACTGCCTACATCCCCCACCAGAGTGGTGGTAGAGTGGTACATTTGTTACAACTGATAAACCTACACTGATGGATCATAATCACCCCCCAAGCCTCCCTTATGAGTGGGACTGTGGTCCCATTTCACAGATGGGAGCACTCAGTTCAGTAAGGGTCCAAGCAGAGGCCACAGCCTTGTGTCTCCAGCTGGAGAGACTGGGTCTTTCTCTGCTGTGCTGCACTGTCCTGTGAGTTGGGTATTGTCCCCATTATGTAGAAAGGGAGACAAGGCTCAGTGTTAATTGTTATCCAGCAAGTGAGGGGCCGAACTGGGTTCTAATCCAACCTGTCGGACCACGAAGCTCTTTCTTTATACTAGCTCGATGTCCCCTCTATCCATCCACAAACAGCAGACGACGAAGACCCCTGACCTTGGGGCACGATGTCGGGGCTCAGAGACCTCCTCCAGCTTGGCCTGTTGACCTCTTAATCCTAAACTGGGGTTTCTCAACTGTGGTGCCATTGGCATTCGGGGGAGCCAGAAGCTTCTGTGCTTTGGGTTGTCTGTGCATTGTAAGCAGCATTCCTGTCCTCCGTACCCCTTCCCAACTTGTGATAACCAGAAATATCCCCGGAGGCCAAATCACTCTCTGTTGAGAACCACTGCCCTAACCTGAGGAGTCTACTTTGTTTTCCTTATTCTTAGCACCCAGGAAAGAGGACACGAAGTGCATTGATCGGCCCTAACCCAGGGCTCTCGAACATTCATGGGAACCTGCATCACCTGGGGATTTAATTAAAATGCAGGCTGTCACTCAGTGGTTCAGGGGTGGGGCCTGAGATTTTGCATTTCTTTTTTTTTAATTTTTAATACTTATTTATTTTTGAAAGAGAGAGAGAGAGACAGAGCATGAGTGGGAGAGGGGCAAAGATAGAGGGAGACACAGAATCTGAAGCAGGCTCCAGGCTCCGAGCTGTCAGCACAGAGCCCAACGCGGGGCTCAAACCTACGAACCGTGAGATCATGACCTGAGCCGAAGTTGGACGCTTACCGGACTGAGCCTCCCAGGTGCACCAATTTTTTAGGAGACAAACACTTTCTAAACAGACTTTTGGTGTAAAAAGTTCAAATAGTACAAATATAGGAAAGTCTCGCTTGACCATTTTCCAAATGTCTCCTCCAAGATGCTTTTCCTTCGTTGGGGCTCCCCTGTGGCTCTCTCCAACTTTATTTCAGATTTTGGGCAGGCATAGTGCTCCACTGACAGGAGTGGTTGAAGGAGGCAGGAGCTGAGGTTTCTCTGGTTCTTTACACTCCTTCCCTCCTTCTCCCTGCTCATCCCCATGTCTCCTACCCCCACTCCCCTTCTCTGTCTCTGTCTCTGTCTCTGCCCCGTTAAAATTCCCTCAAGGGAGAAACACGGTCCAGGGTGAGATCTTGTTATCAATGCAAATTGTATAAGTGTGCAAGATGGGTTTTGACCATATTTGTGACAGTTTAGCAACAGACGTCTCTGGACACACATGGGGGAGCTTTATTTTCTTTCTGGTTGCGTAGCTGGGTTTTCTTCTCTAATGGAGATGGTTTATTAATCAAGGTGTTTTTGAAATGCTTTAAAAGTTAAAACCTGCCCCTCTTTTATGACTCAGCATCATTTGCCTACTAAGATCAAGTCCCCCAAAAGCCGGTGTTGGGGGAATGTGTCAACCCATTGGTCAGTGCCTGGGTGACTTAGGTGTCGTGTGCCAGGCACAGCGGGGACCACAGGTTCAGAAGGGGATGAGGGCACAAGGCAGGTTCACCTGTTTCCCAGGTGGGGGTGACAGCAACGAGGGAGGAGAGCCAGCACACCTGCTGCATGGGGCTGGCTAACGGTCAGCGACACCCCGCATGTCCCCAAGAGGTGAGGGCTGCGTGGACGAGCAGCAGACCTCTGCCCCTGAAACCCTGAGCCCTGGCTCTCAGTGTCCAGCTCTGCCTTAGCCCTTGGCGAGCAGTACGGTCTTTGCAGTTTTCTCATCTGTAAAATGGGTGAGTATATACAGTGAACCTACATCTCCCTTAGCTATTGTGAGAATCCAGTGAGTACCCAGTGGGCAAGGAATTGGAAAAATTAAAACTCCACAGAAGTAAGGAAGAATGATTATTTTTTTAATGTTTAAAAAAAATTAATGTATATTTATTTTTGAAAGAGAGAGAGAGAGAGAGACAGAGCGTGAGTGGAGGAGGGGCATAGAGAGAAAGAGGGAGACACAGATCCGAAGCGGGCTCCAGGCTCTGAGCTGTCAGCACAGAGCCCGATGCCGGCCTGAACTCACAAACCGTGAGAACATGACCTAAGCTGAAGTCGGAGGCTCAACCGACCGAGCCACCCAGGCGCCCCAGGAAGAATAATTATTATATTATTATTTTTATATGACAGTTATGTTAGCAGGCTGTAATAGCATACAGACTAAAGCTGCAGGCTTCAGGGAGAGACAAAGGACATTTTCAGTACCCAGCTTCAGCACTTCCTAGCTCTGTGACCTTGTACACTTGAGCAACCTCTCTGTGCCTCAGTTTCTCATCGGTAAAATTGAATTTTTTTTATCAGCATGAGATTCATATTGCATATTTTAACAATTTGTTACTATTTTTTAACGTTTCTTTTTGAGAGAGAGAAAGAGTGAGTGCATGAGCTGGGGAGGTGCAGCGACAGGGGGAGACAGAAGAGCCAAAGGGGGGCTCCGAGCTGTCAGCGCAGAGCCGGCTGTGGAGCTTGAACTCACGAACCGTGAAATCATGACCTGAGCCACCCAGGCACCCTACATATGGCATATTTTAAAAATCAATTTTACTGAGGCATAATTTATGTAAAACAAAGGCATCCACTTGAAGTATAAAGTTCAATGGTTTTTGACAAATGTATATACCCAAGGAAGCAGAACCGCCATCCGTATAGAGAACATGTCCCCCATCGGAGCGGTTCCAATGTCCCTTTCCCCAATCAATTTCGTTCAGACCCCGGCCCCAGCCAGCCACCGATGTGCTTTCTGTCACCACAGATTTGACTTGTTTTTTCTAGAGTTTCAGATACAGAGAATCATATAGTCGTGCTCGTTGGCTGCTTCTCGTTGGCATCATGCTTTTGAGATTCATCCATGTTATTGTGTATCAGCAGTTAATGCCTTTCTTATTCCTTAGTAATATTCTGTTGAATAAATATGTCGCAATTTGCTTTTCCATCTCCCTGTTGATGGGCATTTGCAATGTCTCTGGTTTGAGGCAAGAATAAAACGGCCAAGAACATTGTGTAAAACCCCCTGCTGGACTTAGGCTTTTATTTCTTTTAGCTAAATACGCAGGGGTAGAAGAGCTGGATCCTATGATAAATGTCCTTTTACCTTTTTTAGGAACCTGCTAAATTGTGCCCCAAAGCGGATATATCATCTTCCATTCCCGCCAGCAATGTGTGAGAGCCCAACTTGTTTCATACCCTTGGCAACACTTGACAGTCTTTTCCTTTTTCCATTATATCACGTGTGAAGTTGTACTTCACTGTGATTTAATTTGCGTTTCCCTACAAATGCTATGGACCGTGTTTCACCGTTTATGAGCCATTTATATATCTTGTGAAATGTCTCCTTAATCTTACGCCCATTTAAAAAATTGCGGGTTATGTTTTATTATTAAGTTATAAGTGTTGTGGATACAAGAACTTTGTGGGAAATAGAATCGTAAATTTTTTTTCTCAGTATGTGGTTTGCTTTTTTCAATGTATTAAAGATATCTTTAGGAAGAAAGAGTTCAATTTTGATGGAGTCTCATTCATCCATTTTTTTTTAATGGTTTGTATTTTTTGTTTTGTTTAAAAAACGTTTCCCTTCCCTACTCCAAGGTGCTAAATACTTTTTTTTTTCTTTTTGCAGAAGGTATATTGTATTTCTATTAAATCTAGGTCAGTGAACTATTTCAAGTTTAATTTTTGTGCACGGCATGGGATAAAAGTCAAAGTTCATTTTTCCTCATATGTATATCTAGATTTTTTCCACACAATATATATATTTTTATTTTTTTAATGTTTATTTATTTTTGAGGGAGAGGGAGACAGAGTATGAGTTGGGGAGGGGCAGAGAGAGAAGTGACACAGAATCTGAAGCAGGCTCCACACTCTGAGCTGTTAGTACAGAGCCTGATGTGGGCCTCAAACCCATGAACCGTGAGATCATGACCGGAGAGAAGTTGGACGCCCAACAGACTGAGCCACCTAGGCGCCCCATCCATACAATATATTGAAAAGACTATCCTTTCCTCATTGAATAACCCTGAAAATTTTGTCAGACTTCAATTGATCACATCTATGTAGATGTATTTCTGGAACCTCTATTCTATTTACACTTACATCAGTATCACAGCATCTTGATTATTTGATTATTGAAGATTTATAGTGAGCATAAAAATCAGGTAGTTAGTTCTCTGACTTTGTTCTCTTTTCTAAATACACTTTGACTATTCTAGGTCCTTAACTTTTCCCCAATAAATTGGAATTCCTTCAGTGTTAAAAAACGTCATCAGTAAAGACGTCTGGACCTAGAGTTCCCTCTGCAGAGAGATTTTTAATTATAAATTTGATTTCTTTAATAGTTACAATTTATATTGCTAATATCTACAAGAATGTTGCTCAGATTTTGGTTAGGATTAGCATCTAAAGATTAATTTTTGGAGAATTAACAGCTTAACAATATTGAGTTATCTGATCCACAAACATGATCTATTTCTCCATTTATTTAAGTTATTTGTTTAGACCATTTGCCTTATTTTCCTCATTGATGTTTTATAGTTTTTTAGTGTACAGGTAATGCAAGTATTTTCATAAATTTATCTCAAAGTATTTTATATTTTTGAGACTAATACCATGTAAATGGTATTTAATGTTTTCAATTTCCAACTGTTTTTTGTTGCTAGTATATGGAATACTACTTTGTTGCTAGTATAAAAAATATAATTGGGGAACCTGGGTGGCCCAGCTGGTTAAACATCTGACTTCGGCTCAGGTCATGATCTCACAGTTTGTCGGTTTGGGCCCCACGTCATCTCTGTGCTGACAGTTGAGAGCCTGGAGCCTGCTTTGGATTCTGTGTCTCCCCCACTCTCTCTCTGTGCCTCCCCCGCTCGTGCTCTGTCTCTCAAGAATAAATAAAAATGTTAAAAATAATATATATATATATATATATGAATATATATGTATACATATACACCTATATATATAATTGGGGCACCTGGTGGCTCAGTAAGTTAAGTGTCTGACTCTTGGTTTTGGCTCAGGTCATGACCTCACAGTTTGTGAGTTTGAGCCCCACATTAGGCTCTGTGCTGAGAGTACAGTGCCTGCTTGGGATCATCTCTCTTCCTCTCTCTCTGCCCTTCCCTTGATCTCTCTCTCTCCCATTCTCTCTCTCTCTCAAAATAAATAAATAAATTTAAAAATTAAAAAATATATATGATTAATGTTTGTAAGTATTGACTTGTATTTTGTAACTATTCTAAACTCACTTATGAGTTATAGTAACTTTTTTTATAGATAAAATGTATAGAGTTTGTATAAACATGATCATGTCATTGACAAATAAAGGCAATTTTACTTTTCATTTCCAGTCTAATTTAAGGTGCTTTTTTCCTTGCCTATTGTACTAGCTAGGGCCACGCGTGCAATGTTGAATGAACAGTATGAGAACAGACATTCTTGTCTTGTTCCCAATCTTGAAAGCATTCAGTCCTTCATCATTAAATGTGATATTAACTAGATTTTAAAAAAGAACTTACCAGGTTAAGGAAATTCCCTTCTATTCCTAGTTTTCTGAGAGTTTTTTAAATCACAAATAGATGTGATATTTTCACAAATGATTTTTTTGAGCATCTAATGTGATAATCATACTGTGTCTTAATATGGTGAATTACATTGACTTCCAAATATTCACCTAACCTTGCTTCCTTTGATAAACTCAATTTAGTCATCATGAGCTATCTTTTTTTATATATTTCTGGATTAAACTTGCTAATATTTGTCAAAGACTTTAGTGTTTTAGGGATGCATGAGAGATACTGGTCTGTCATATTCTCATAATATCTTTGTTTCTGCTTTGGCATCAGGCCTTTATCAATTCAGTCAGAAAGTGTTCCCTCCACTCTATTTTCTGAAAAGTTGGTGTGGATTTGGCATTATTTATTTCTGAACTGTTAATAAAAATCATGGATGAAGATATCTGCAATTGGAAGTTCCTTTGTGGAAATATTTTGAATTATGAATTTAATTTATTTAATAGGTATTGACTCTTTCAGATTTTCTAGTTCATCTTGAATCTATTTTGGTAATTTATATCTTTCAAAGATTGTATCCATTTCATCTATGTTGTCAATACATCAGCATAAAATTGTTTAAAAATTCCCTTAGTAGTTGATAGCATCTGTAAAGTCTGTAGTGATGTCCACTTTTCACTTTCTGACACTGGAAATAGGGTTTTCTTTCTTTTCTTTCTGATGAATCTAACTTCAGGTTGATTTTTTTTTTTGAAAACTATCTTGGGTTTTATGGATTTTTCCTATTGCTAGCTTGTTTTCTACTTTACTGAGTTCTCTTTATTGTTTCCATCCTCTGACTTTCTTTGGGTTTACTTTGCTATTGTTACTGTTTTAGAACCTTAGATTATTAATTTGAAACATTTTGAATTTTTTTTTATAAGTATTTAATGCTGTAGACGTCCCTGTAAACACGCTTTTGTTAAATCCCACAATTTTGATATTTTTGATCTTCATCACGTTCAAAGTATTTACTTCTGTCCCTTGCCATGGATTCTTCAGTCCATAGGTTATTTTAAAATGTGTTGGCTCATTTCCAAACATTTAGCAAATTTCCTTTAAGAAATATAAATAATACTAAATAAAACAATTAATTATGAAAAACAGCATGAAAGACATGCTCTAACATACATGTAATTAGAATCCCAGAAGATGGAGAGGAATGAGGCAGAAGTGATATCTGAAGAGGAAATGTCTGACACTAGCCCCAAACTGATGGAAGACATTAATCTACAGTCCCAAGAAGGTTGCCAAACCCCAAAGAGATGAATACAAAGAAAGATTCACTTAAGCACATCATGGTGTAACTGCTGAAAAATGAAGACAAAGAGAAGATATTAAAAGCAGTTGGAGAAAAAAGAGCCGTTACTTTCAAAAAGGGGAAGGAGCAATAACAATAATGACTGACTCCCCCCAGTAGTAAACAGGAAGCCAGAGGACAATGAAAATAACATCTTTAATGTGTTAAAAAGGACAAAATAAAAAGTAGCCATCTAGAATTTTATACCCAGTGAAAAATCTTTTAAACATAAATGGGAAACAGGATGTTTCCAGACACAGCAAAAGCTGAGATAATCCAAGAAATACTAATAGGAATTCTTCAGGCTCTAACAAAACGAGCTCAGGCAGAAGTGCAACATCACAGGAAAGCAGAACAGGAGACTATTTGTAGGTTGTTTCCTCATTAGTTGCACCATGGCAATTCCGAATGGATTGCAGGTGCTTTTACTGTAGCTCAGAGGCTCATATCATCCATAATGGAGCAATACTGCTGGCTAAATATTTTCTACAGAAAAAGTAGTCATGATTATTTTGTAACAATAACTGAAGAATCATTGCCATTTTCAGGGGACTGATACCTGATCTGCTTATATGGGTCGGATATGTTTCATGACAATAATCACTATTTGTGGGGGACTTGTTTTAGCATTGTCCTAGGTGTGGGTAATAGCTAAGTAAATATTAAATGCTTTCATGTGAGTGTGGGACGTTTGCCTCATATTTTCCCATTTTTATGAAGAGCTCTTGGAGTGGTATGTTTTAAGTAAGAATAGGCAAACTTAACACAGATAAATTTGAAAATGTACATATGGGACAATGCCTACACGTCCACGTATATGCTGCAGTGTTGTTCAGTTCATTTTTTTTCCTTTTTGCTTATTAAAAAAATCCCTAGGAGAGCAAATATGTCTACTACTTTTACATTTTAAACCTCAAATTCCTAGCAGTTAAATATTTTAAATCAGAATATTTCGTTTTAAATATTCATTTCCTCCATGGAAAATCCATGATATTTTTCATGGTGTAGTTTTAACTTCTACTGCGATTTTCTGTTTTCTTTTCCTACAAAATCTTAGATTTGTGTGTTTTTAAAATTGTTGTTCACTGGTTAAGTTTGAACTTTATTTTGTAGCTGGTGTGAATGTAATACCTACCTTTCTTCAGGATTTGTTGTCTTTTACCAAAAAAAGGAGATGAGTCCATACACTGAATTTTAAAGATGTTTTTAAAGAAGATCTTTTTTATTTGTTTTAGTTAGTTAGCTTATTTATTTATTTATTTATTTAGAGACAGAGAATGTGTGAGCAGGGGAGGGGCAGAGAGGGAGAGAGAGAGAGAGAATGAGAGAGAGGGAGAGGGAGAGAGAGAATCCCAAGCAGGCTTCACGCTGTCAGCACAGAACGGGCTCAAGCCCACAAACAATGAGATCACAACCTGAACCAAAAAGAAGAGTTTGATGCTTAACTGACTGAGTTGCCCAGGTGCTCCTGACCTGAATTTTTAAAAAGCAAACATTACATTTCTCTAAAAATGGTTGAGAAAAAGGTAAATTAAATCTTCAAAGTATCAAGCCATTTACATTTATTCAGATTCTGCTTCCATAATTCAAAATGTTTTCATTGTAATAGATGCACACTAATAAAAATTGATATTTTGTCTTTAATAAATACAAATCTGAAATGTGCAGAAATGCTTGATTTTGATTTTTTAATCGCTCCCAAATTACTTAGCAAAGTAGACAAGATGCTCTTGTTATGGGCATTTATTTATAGTTTCATAATTTTTCTACTTAAATGTTCTGTAATTGTGGAGTTTTTTGTATTCATAGTAATTAACGCTTAATTGTTCCCATATTCTTCTCTATCTCTTATGGGTGCTTTTTTTAGAATCACCATCATTTTTAAAAGATGGACTTTTTTTTTTTTATAAAGTTGTTTCTCCTGGGTACAGAAAAAATCACTCTAGAAAAGCGGTGCAGAGCTAAGCTGCTGACACAAGCTAAATGGAAAAAGAATACAGAAGGTTTTTCCTCCATATCAGCTGAGTGTTGTGACTGAGTGGAATGATTTAATAAGATTTCTGAAAGTTCTTTTTTAATCATTAAGGAATCTTTAGTAGGAAATAAGACATAAGGTTACCAAAAAAAAGGTGAAAGTAATAAGATAGGAAAAAATATATAATTTGCCAGGCAAATATTCATAAAAAGAGAGCTGGAATAGCTATATTAGTTTTAAATGAAAATAACTTTAAGGCGGAAAAAAAATGGCATGAAGGGTAAAGAAGGTCAGTGCATAATGGTAAAAGAAAAAGTTCCCTGAGAAGAAATAACAATTCTAAATTGGTATGTTTCCAGTCATATAGTCTCAAAATAGATAACAAAACCAAAACAGAAAGAATAAGAATCCATCCATCAGGTTGGCACAAGCCTTCTTTTTTTTTTTTTTTTTTTTTTCTATATGTGGAGCATAGCTGAAGGAAGCCACAGCTGCAGTGACTTTGGAAAACATCTGCACGTGGGTAAGGACACGGATGTTCACCTACTGAAATCTTGCTTGAAATGAGGAAAAAAATGGAAAGTGCCTAAGTGCCCCTTGGCGGGAGAATGGAGAAAGCTGGAATATTCACGCGACCGGCTAACACACAGCAGCTAAGGTGAATGAGTAGACCCTCATGCCACGAGGTGGGGGAATCTTGAAAACATAATGTTGAACCACCACAGAAGCCCTGATGGTTTATTGTGTTGGTTTTTCTGCATAACATTTCCTCTGACTGGTGGCACAGGGATGCCTGCATCCCTGGATGGGGGGATCTCAGGGCTTGGGCACATGTCAGACGTCACCAGCGTTTCCTCTGGAGATGTGGTTCTGGCAGGCAGTGTGCCCACTCTGGAGTGCACTCAACACAACCGCTTGGGAATAGGTGCACTGGGGGGGAGGGCAAGTCCAAAGTAGGTTCATGGAGAAATTCCCCTTAGGAGACTCAGAGAGAGCACCTGGAAGAGACCTTTTCAATCATCTGTGGTGCTCCCCCACCTCCTCACTCTTCAGGTAGAGAAAGAGGACTTGGAGAGGATCCCTACCCCCCACACCCGAGGCCAGCAAATGCAGCCAAGTGTGTGTGCAGTCAGGTCTGTGAACAGCATGGGTAGATTCTCATCATCATGTGAGGCTGGCCAAGTTCTGGGTCATGTTCTGCATCTTGCAAAGCAGAGGGGCTCCTTTTGCCCTTTCTTCCAGTAGAAGAGCATTACCGTGAATGAGACAGAACCAGCAATGTGTCAGGTGTTTCCCGGGGTGAGGAGAAAGGTGAATTCTCCCCCACCACAGAGCTCAGACATTCAATAAAGAATTCAGATGCCAGGCTTCCCTAGAGCTGAAGTGTTTATAAGGTGTGGAAAGTGGGGGAGGGAGCAGCATTAGAGAGTGAAGAGAATACTATATGACAATGAACCTGTCTGCCTGTGGATCTAGGCCATGAGTAGGGTAGAAGAAGCATAACACAGAAGCTGGAGGAATCAGGATCTCAGTGTTCCCTCTCTGTTCCCTCACCTGTCACAGTTGGTAGAGAAGTTCCTGGGAGTGTCTTTGTTTCCCTTAGAGACAGGGAAGGGGCACAGAGTCTGGTCCATGATGGTCACTGGGGCAGGGACATCTGTGACCAATGGCTCTCCCATTGCCCACCCTTTCTCTGATTCCCCAGCTCTGGGTACTCCAACCATGGGATGCTGCAAAAATGGTGGAGAGTTAGACTTGGGCAGGGGGGTTGGGGGTCAGGCAAACAAACTGAAAGCAAAGCCCAGGGCCAAGACTCTGTGCCACCAGTCTTCTACTCGAGAGAGAAGTTTCAAACAGAAAACTGCATGCCCAGAGCCAGCGGGACCTGCAGGATCTCCCAGGGGATCCTAGGAATATGCCGGCTTGGCATGAGCTCCTGAAGAAATGCTATTTTCACTTTGGATGGTGGCATCTGGAAAAACATGATTGAGGAAAATCCCAGAGGGAGCAAAAGCTGTTCTGTGCCGACTCAAAAGTGCCCACGATTTCTCTTGAACTTAGGAGTTCTTTGGGCAATTGACCAGTAGGGCTGGACACAGTCGCCCCACCTCAGTTACGACATTTGGTTGAACACCACTCTCTAAAAGCCACCTGCCTGTTACACTGGGTGCATGTGTAGACTAAGAGTGAACTGACTGCCCTTCCATCAAAAAGCCATCCTGGTTGGTTTCCCCACTGCTGACACTGAACTGAATTTTTAGTCAATAGATGGCTCTGACCTCACTAACTGACCGGTTTCTGAACATAGTTGTATAACTGGGTGGGGCTTGTCTCTAGATTCATCAGAGCCCGAAGCAAGGTCAGATATGTCAGCTGAATCCTAGCATTTTCCAAACACAAAGGCATTCAACTTGCAGTCCAACACTGACCCACTAGTGCTACCCGCAGCTAGGATACCAGTGCAGTGGACAGAGACGGTCCCTCTCAATGAGGAGAAGATGAGGGCTGGAGGTTGGGGAGGAGAGTGGAAAGAGGACTTGTGCATCCCAGTGGAAAACCAGTGCCCTAAAGCCCCTTTCCTGCAACACTACTTTTGAAAGTAAAGATGCTGCAGAATGGAAACTCACTGCTCTTGACCCTGGGTTTTCTCTGCACATCTCCTCTTTGGGATGAGAAAATTATCTCCATTTCACAGATGAATACACTGGAGTCCAGAAAGCGGGCATGACTTGGCCAAAGTCACACAGTAAGAGAAGAGTGGAGCTGCCCTGACATCCTCCTGAGTTGGGATGCAAAGCTCTTTTTGCCACATCGGCAGAGCCCACAACTTGTAGTGGTGGACATTGTACAAATCCAGCGACAGGTCCAAAGACTTACAAGATCTAGTCTATCCTTGGGGGGCTTTTGGCACAGCCGAACAGGGAGGAGAGGTCAGAATGATTGCATGTTACTGGCCAATGTTATATCCCTACATAAGGTCACATGAAAGAACAAATGAATAATAGACACAGCACCTGCTTCAGTATTTAGGGAGGGGAAGATGGCATTTAGAGAAGGCTTGCATGTGTCACACTTCACTATATCTCCCTCCAGGAGAGGACCCAGATCCATGTCTGTCTATGGTCTTGACACCCATCACAGTGCATGGCATCAAACAGGGGCTCAGGGCACATCAGAACTAAGGAACACGCAAGTGACTTGGGGGAAGGGAAGCCCCCTCATCCGACTCACTTAGAAGCCTTTTGCTATAGTTATTCATGCAAAGTGGTTATAGTTATTTGCTCTATTTATTCTTTGCAAAGTGGAAACAGTAATACTACCACCTCCCTCATTTTTGTAGGGTTAAAATGAGATAAAAAAAAGACAGAGTGGATGGTCACAGCTAAGGCTCTCCAAAGTAAAGACTCATCCAGAAGACCTGCTGGCCCCAGGTGGCCTTCATAGCTCCCGGCACAAGGATAAGATGTGGCTTTAACACCTACCAGGTGAATGGGCCAGGCTGAGTTTTGCATGTTTACAGTTTTCCTAGACTGGTTTAACTTCAAAAGAGACACAAGACAGAGGTAGCCTTGGTCGAGACAAACACTCTTTAATTGTTTATCTCTTGTCTTTTTAACTAGACTTCTTGACAGAATAGCCTGTGTCTAATCCCCTTTACTAACTGTTGAGGGGCCAAGCACTACCTGCTATGGGGGTTGGCTATCACCGACCTCTGCCTGATAGTTCCATGAACACACATTGAACGCATATTTATGCATTTATTCATTTACTCATGGATTCAAAAAATGCATCATAGTCACTAACTCTGCCAGCTACTGAGGACATAAGAATGAACAAGACCCGACTTAATATTCAAGGAGCAGAGCTCAGCGGAAGATGCAGAGATGGGCACCAAAACCGGCAGGTGCAAGGACAGGTGCATTCAGAGCATGGTGCTCAGTGTGGTGCAGCCCAGAGAAGGGACCCAGGGAAGGAAGTCCAGAGATGAGGGGCTTGAAGAGCCAAGGAAGGCTTTAAAAAAAAGTGACCTTTGCTTTAGGTCTCAAATGATGGCCAGGGAAGAGAAGGACAAGGCTTGTGAAATTACAGAGATGTCCATGAGATTATTAGTTAGTGAACAAGTGATTTCATGTGCGTGTAATGCAGGATGGGTGCCTGAGTTGGAAGGAGGAGAGGCTGGCTGGGGAGATGAAGCTGGGCCTTGGGGCTGTTGGGCTGGAGCCACAGATACCACGCTGAGGAGTTCAGACTCCATTGTAGGGACAGTGGGGTGAGCAAGCTTCTAGAGAAGGAGGGAAACAATCTAATGATGCTGTGGGCAGTGGTCAGGAATTGAAGGGACAAAGGTAAAGGAAGGAAATCAGGAGACTGTTACATACCTCCAGGCCTGAGATGAATTCTGAACCAGAATCTGAGTTCTGAATCAGAGTAGTGATGCCAGGCTGAAAAAGGAAAAAGTACCTTGGTTTGGCTGTGTCCATCAACAGGAGGGATTACTCATCTCTCTGGTACCCTTGACCTCTTTAACTACAAACTTAGGTTGGGTCAGCTGGACTTCAAACTGGATGAACTTAAAAGATCAAAATTGCCATCATTTCCTTGGTTAGGTAGCTTTGGAGACACAAAAACTTGGACTGTGGTTTGACTTTGCATCAGGTTGGCCCCATCACGGGTGATTCATTCAATAAGTTACTCACTGCTGGAGGCTTTTGAGCAAAAGTTGGGGGGGACACTTGAGAGTTTTTTCCACTGGGAGATGCTACATTGGATGATCCCTACAGCTCTAAGACATAATATTCTGTGATTCAAATGCCCAGATAGACGGTCAAAGAAAAGTCCTGCCCTTGATGGGCTCATGTTCTGAGGACTTCCACTTGCAGCTCTGGGGCAGAGTGGAGCCTGTGTGATGTGACTGCATATGACAAGTTTCCCAGTGAAAACCAGTGCTACTGGTGACTCATCTTGTTGCAATGTCTTTCTGAGCTGCAGGAACTCAAGGGTGAGGTACACAGTTCACCCCCAGAAGGAGAAACTAGGCAGGGGAGAGAGTGTCGAAGACAACTTCAGTTTTCTTTGTGCCACATTTGACATATTCTTGCCTTTGTCAGCATTTCCTGTGCAACATCTTTTTCTAAAATGAGCAAGGAAGTCCCAGTGGAGCCTGAGGTGACTAGAATGCCACCAGCTCAGTGTGGGGTGGGACTGTTCCCCTGGATGACTAGGGTCATTTGAGTAGGAGACAGTGAAGGCAAGTGGGGAAGATTCCTTCCCTGCTGGAGCTGAGGTTAGATTTCCTGGGGTTCCATATTTTCTGGCCTGCACAGCATGGCTCAGGATCGAGCACAATGATCATAATTTGCTCAGACAATTCTCAAAACTGTCATGCTGGCTTTTGGGTCCACATCCAGATGGTCAGTGAGAGGACAACTGTCCCCTGACTCCTGGGAGCACTGAGGGCAACTTGACATTTGTCCTCATTCTCGGCTGATATCAGCCAATGATCCTCATGATGGAAGTAGTAAAGTCAGTGGGGGCTGCCTCATCACCTCAGTGCACCTGCCACCCTTGGCCCCAACCATGCTCTGTAACCTGCCTTGTCTTCCTCCTGTTACCCCTGTCCTAGGGTCACTCTTTGCTCCTCATGCCCCTCCAAGCCTCTGAGATTCCCCTTCCTTGGCATGCCAATCTCCTGCAAATCCAGTCACTAAGAACTCACCCCCTTTCCTCCAAACACCCCCAGACCTTCATACTTTTTGTCTGTCTTCATACTGAGCCATCAGTCTTGCCCGTTTCATACTGTTGACTTCTTACCCTTCCTCTGAAGCCCAGTT
Organism: Panthera pardus; assembly: GCF_024362965.1. Taxonomy (NCBI): domain Eukaryota; kingdom Metazoa; phylum Chordata; class Mammalia; order Carnivora; family Felidae; genus Panthera; species Panthera pardus. The sequence continues at coordinate 78,611,887 of NW_026526788.1, forward strand.
GGAAGGCCACTCCTTTCATGAAGGCTTTTCCTAATCCTTGGTTGAAATGAAATTCTCTTTGGAGCTCTTACAACATGTTCTACCTGTACTGAGGCAGTGAAACCTCTCTGCCCATACTCCAGTGACCCAGATACATGTCCCATATCGTTTCCACAAACTCCTTGAGGTCATAAATAGAATCTTATCCAAATCAATATCTCTAGCTCCATGTGTGGTACCTCTTACACAGTAGGCACTTCAGTAAGGATTATGACAATACAGGTCATGATGACTAAACTCTCCAGCACACAGTCATGCCTCAGATCCCTGGAGACTGGAACATTCCACGAAGGGCATATATTACCTGTGGAAGTTCCCTCCAAAGGCACAATGGGTTAACCAACACGATCATGAACAGACTCTGTTTATTATACACAGGCATAGTCTTACAATTTTCTTTAATACTGCTATCAAAATGAGTGTCCTTTCAGTTTATGAAAAATTCCTTTTTCCTTTCACATTATGCAAAATCCATGTAAAGATGATATCCACTCAAGGGAAATAAATGCGGCAGGAAGTTCTCCTCCAACACCTCTGGGCTGGAACTAACTCTGCACATACTTCAACCCCCGTGCTCCGGGACTTTTGCCTCTGATGACAAAAACAAACAGCCTCGTGAAAATGGAAACGGCCTGTCAATTGTTTGCACACTGAGAATTTGCCTAAGTGCTGGAAATAAAATTGGCTACATTTTCACAGGTCAGACCCAATGTTTTCTGTCCGAAGAGCTACGGCAAAACTGGGCACAGACCAAACACAAGCTATTTGAAGAGTCCAAATGGCACACAAAGTTGGTATTTTTCCCTGGCATTAAGAAATGGAAAATAATTGAAAGCCAGGAAGAGAAAAGAAGCATTTGCCTGCACTGGGGAAAGAATGGAACCAAGCAGTTCAGTTGGCCACTGGAAAATGGAATATGAAGCGTATTTACAACAGCTCCCTGATGGTCTCTGCCTACAAACCTGAAGTCTTCCGAAGGTTCCCTTTGCTTTTTTTCAGACCCGAAGCCCAAGTGCATCCCCAGGAGGTGTCAGAGGCACCCACATCTACATCTCCTTGGGGGCTGCAGGCCGGGTGCTCTGCACGGGGCTGGGACTGATACATGCCATCAGCTCCCCAGGTGGGGCTGGACCCTCTGGACTCTGGGAACCACAACCCGAAGCTTTCTTCTTGCTGTCTGAGGGGACCTGATCTGGGAAGCAGTGACCAGTCAGGAGGGAGGCCAGTGCCCTGGCGCAGGGCTCTGTTGCCATGATTTGAGCCTTCCGTGGCTTTGGCTGTCAGTAGAAAGTGACGTGTGGAGATCCAAGGCTATCCCCCCCGCTTCCTCCTGACAGCCTCCTCTCGGAAGTGACTGCCGGGTTCCTATTCCTTTAGAAGAGATTGGGCCCACGCAAAACTCAGGGATCCATTTGTCAGAATTCTACCCCTAATGAGGGAAGTTTCGGCTGCTTTAACAGCCAGTTTCTACAAACTTAATTAGGTTGGCCATGCGGTCCGTCTAATCCATACCTTCCGATTGCTGTGCATGCAGGATGGGCCAGCATTAAATATTAGGAGGTTTTCTCTGAATTTCTCTGATCTCTGATAGGAGGCTTTGCTACTGACCTTTCTTAAATGGCACTGTCGAGCCAGATGACTTCCGCCCCTGGGGATGACCCTTCTGGGGAAAGTAGAATAGCAGGTGAGGTGGCTCCCGTGGCAGTGCAAAGCTTTCTGAGGCAACACAAAGATGGCAGTGTGGTTCACTGGCTAGCCCCCAGCACAAAGAGGGAAATGAGAGCCACATGCAGAGACAGCTCTCAATGTGGGTTTCCTCCTTGCTCACGCAGTTGGACACGTGCCATGGAATTGGGGACATTGGAGAGACCCCATGCCTCTCAGATCTTACTGGAAAGCTAACTCTTCTCTTAAAAGAGTAGGGAACAGAGACTTCTAGCTACAAACTCTGCTGGGGTCCAGGCTGATAGGCCTTTGTGATGGATTCCAGTCTTGAACTCCCTGAAAGTAAACTTGCAAATAGGTCAAGTGAAAGGACAGACCTCATGACTGTCCGGGGGCAGCAGAACAAAGAGCAAAGAGTGGGGTTTACAAGTCATTTCATCTGACCTGGAATCCCAGCTCCTCCCTTCCCCAGCAGGAGGGAAGGGGAGATTTCATCTCTCCTGGCCTTAGTATGCTCATTCACAAAGTAAGATGCTAATAACTCCCTTGTAGCGTTGTGGAGAGGATGATGGAGAAAGTCCTGAAGTCTAGGAAGAGCTCAGTTAAGATGAGTTTCTACTTCTCTTGGCAGAGCTTAAGTCAGAACTGGAGCCATCTTGGGGCCTGGGTGGCTCAGTCGGTTAAGCGTCCAACTTCGGCTCAGGTCATGATCTCTCAGTTCGTGGGTTTGAGCCCCACATGGGGCTCTGTGCTGACAGCTCAGAGCCTGGAGCCTGCTTCGGGTTCTGTGTCTCCCTCTCTCTCTGCCCCACCCCCACTTGTGCTCTGTCTCTCTCTATCTCCCCAAAATGAATAAATGTTAAAAAATATTTAAGATTATAGAAGAACTGGGGCCATCTCTGTGGGGGTTGGAATATGGTCTTCTTACCCAAGTGTTGGGGATGGAAGGGCAGGCCAGACTGCTATCATCCGGGACTGGTGACAGGCAGCCAGTGGAGGAGAGCAGCTCCAGAAGCCTCAGGGTCATCCCCTGAAATTAGGGGCAATCAGCTATGCGCACTCACATATTATTTAGTGAGTGCTCTTTCTGTGCCAACTACGATGGTACATGGCTCGGGGAATGCCACGGTGAGCACGTCCCATGCTGCCAGCCTTGTGGAATTTACAGGCTAAGGCAGTGTTTGAAAAACAAAGAGCTGACCCTTTTTAAAAGTTGTTTCCTGGGGCTCCTGGGTGGCTCGATCGGTTAAGCGTCCAACTCTTGATTTCAGCTCAGGTCATGATCTCATGGTTTGTGAGCTCCAGCCCTGAGTTGGGCTCTGTGCTGACAGCGTGGAGCCTGCTTGGGATTCTCTTTTTTCCTCTCTTTCTCTCTGCCCCTCCCCTGTTCGCACATGTGCTCTCTCTCTGTCTCAAAATAAATAAATAAACTTCTTAAAAAGTTGGGTTTTTTTATTTGAGTACAGTTGACACACAATGTTATGTTAGTTTCAGGTATTCCCAACATAGTGATTCAACTTCTCCGCATATTAAACCAAATGTGTAGCTGCCATCTGTTCCCATATGACGCTCTTACAGTATCATTGACTGTGTTCCCTACGCTGTGCCTTTTATTCCCATCACTTATCAATTCCATGACTGGAAGCCTGGGTCTCCGCCCCCACCTCCAACCCATGTTTGCGTATCCTCCACCCCCCTCCCCTCTGGCAACCACGAGTTTGTTCCCTGTATTTATAGGTCTGATTCTGCTTTCCGTGAGTATGTTTATTTCTTGGGTTTTTTTTTTTTTCAGATTCCACATATGAGTGAAAATCATATGGAACTTGTCTTTCTCTATCTGACTTCTTTCATTTAGCATTATATTAAAGAGCTGATTTTAAAGTTTATTTCTTTAGTTTGAGAGAGAGAGCCAGCACAGGGGAGGGGCAGAGAGAGAGAGAGAGAGAATCCCAAACAGTCTCTGTGCTGTCAGTGCAGAGCCCTTTGCGGGGCTCGATCTCACAAATCGTGAGATCATGAACTGAGACAAAATCAAGAACCAGACGCTTAATCGACTGAGCCACTCAGGCTCCCCAAGAGCTGAGTTCTAAATGAAAGTGTTGATTTAAGTTATTCTTATTTTAATGTCATTTAAATCTATTAAAATATAAAACTACATATCAATTCCTTAATTTTGTAGGTAACTTTTACACAACTAAGGAAATAAAACAGATTAACAAATAAAATAAAACTGGAAAACAAATCGCACTTTAATCATTACAATTTGAAGTGACATTTGATGTGGTTTTCCTGAAAGTAACCGCCTAATTTGGGTTTTAAAAGTAGAATGATATTGCCTCACGTCTGTATTCAATCTGAATATTTACTTTAACAAAATATATGCATCCACAGAATGGGAAGAATTATTTTCAGATCATATATCTGATAAGGGCTTTCTATCCAGAATATATAAAGAACTCTTACAAGTCAATAATAAAAAGACAAATAACCAATTGAAAAACAGGCACAAATTTGAACAGTTCTCCAAAGGAGATGTACAAATGGTCAACAGGTACGTGAAAAGACGCCCCACATCCTCAGTCATCAGAAATGCACATCAAAACCACAAAGAGAAACCACTAGAATGGCTATAATCAAACAGTTGGACAATGACATGTGTTGACAAAAATGTAGAGGAATTAGAGCCCTCACGCACTTCTAGTGGGAATTTTAAGTGGTGTGGCTGCTTTGGAAAACAGTTAGACAGTTTTAGAAATGTTCCACACAGAGTTACCATAGGACCCAGCAATTCGACTTGTAGGTATGTAACCAAAAGAATTGAAAGCATTCGTTCACGTAAAAATGTGCATATGGCGGCATCCGGGCCGTTCAGTCGGTTAAGCGTCCGACCTCACCTCAGGTCATGCTCTCACAGTTTGTGGGTTCAGCCCCATGTGGGGCTCTCTGCTGTCCATGGGGAACCCACTTTGGATCCTCTGTCGCCCTCTCTCTGCCCCTCCCCTGCTCGCGCTCTCTCTCTCAAAAATAAACATTTTAAAAAATGTGCACATAAGTGCTCATAGCAGTGGTTCATAATGGCCAACAAGTGAAAATTTCCAAATGTTTGTTAACTGATTAATGGACACACAAAACATGTTTATCCTTACATGGTGTAGATTGTATGCATATAATGGTCTATCCATACGATGGAATATTACTGGGCCATCAAAAAGAATGAAGCCCTGATACCTGCTACAGCATGAATGAATTTAAAAACATGTCAGATGAAAGAAGTCACAGGAGACCACAGATTGCCGGATCCCATTTATATGAAATGTCCTTAGACATTAGGCAAATGAATAGAGACAAAAGTTAGTGACTGTCTAGGCTGGGCTAGGGTGGGCTGGGGTGGGGGGGGGGAGTCACTGTTCATGAGTATGGGGTTTCTTTTTTTTAAGTGTAATTATTTATTTTTAAGAGAGAGAGTGAGAGTGGGGGGTGGAGAGAGAGAGAGAGAGAGAGAGAGAGAGAGAGATGCTGTCAGCACAGAGCCCAACACGGGGCTCGATCTCATAAGCTGTGAGATCACGACCTGAGCCAAAATCAAGAATTGGACACTAACCAACTGAGCCACCCAGGCACCCTGAGTATGGGGATTCCTAACTGTGGTGGGGGCAGGGAACACATCTACAAAATTAGATGTGATGGTCGTACCACCCTGGATAGACCAAAAAACATTCAATTATAACTTTATATGGGTGAATTGTACCGTATGTTCATTATATCTCAATAAAACTGTCAAAAAGGTAAAGAAAACACCTGCCCAGAATGCCTGAAAAAAATAAAGGTGTTGTATCCAGTGGTGTTAATGACACCCAGACACTGTTTTCTAGGGCTGGATATGGAGCCTCGGTATAAAACCGAAACTTTCCATGAACAATCCATAAATGTCAATTTTAATGAGGTGCCCCTTGATAACTCAAAAGTTATCTCAGGGCATCGAGGATGGTTAGCATTGGGGAAATTATTTAAGTCGGGAAATTAAATGGGTGCCTAATCTGATGACTGGTGAAAGTGGGAAAAAACATATTTACTATCGTCGTTGAAAGCTGGTACACGTGGAGAGGAATCCCCACACTGGGCAGGTTTTCTGGCAAGACCGTCGCACACGAGGGCTGGGAAGATTCGGTTCTTCTCAAACACCGTCATGGGCAGGCGCCCGGTGCTGCCCACCTCTTTTCTGTCCACCAAACCGTCTATACAGGTATCCTCATATCCCCTGGTCCTTACCTGGCCCAAATGTGATTATAAACACATGTGGTGACATTCCAAGTCTTGGGTAGAAATAGGTTTTTCGATGACCTCCCTGGAAATTGTGTGTGTGTGTGTGTGTGTGTGTGCGCGTGCACGCACACGGGCACACATGTTTGTCATGCCCATACAGATACACAATTATTGGAGAGAAATCTCAGACCTGATTAAAGAAACTCAGATCAAGGGTTTATGGTGCCAGGAGTTTGGAAGGGAGACAGTGAAAATAAAGGCAAAGGTGCATGGGAGAAAATGGGTCCGTGGGCTTGTTGGGATACTGGGTTGGGGGCTTTACTGGAGGGAGATGGGCCAGAGTGAGGCACTGCAGGTGGGTGGGGGGCGGGGGGCTGGGGGAACCAGGCTTTAAGCCAGAAGGATTTGAGGAAGAGAGTTTAAGTGCTAACATGTCACTCACCCCTGCTGCCCCATCAACTCTGCCTTAATAGACTCTGGAGGCAGCCCCTGGACCTTTTTGCTTTCATCCGGAGATTTCCAGCCATTTTCAGGTAAAAAGAAGAAAACGAACAGACACAAAGAGCCTTTTGGAAGGCACAGCCCACGACCCAGCAGCAGAAGTCTTCCAAAGAGCCGCCAGAGGGGCTGGCCTGTGGCCAAGGCCTCGGGCCTGCTGCTTTTCCACACCTTCTTTGGTTCCTGGGGGTGGAAGGGAGAGAAACCAACTGAATGAGCTGAATGCCAGGCCGCTGATTAACATTCTGGATAAAGAAGGACTGAGACATCACTCCCTCTCTTAAGCAACCTAAATGGTGGGGTGGTGCTGGCGTGTTTTCAACTTGCGCAGCCAACGTCCAATCTGTAGACCCCTCCTGGGCCCGAGCCTTTCCAGTGCTTTTCTATCCCCTTCTCTCAGTGTGGATGCCCCGGGAACAGGAGCCCAGGTAGCCAGAATGCTCTTTTGTATTTAGGACATATGACAGCATTCATTGTGCTTTCAAAAGGCAGGTGTGAGTGTAGCTGCTGTGGTTCTGGGAAGCTCAGGGGTGAGTCTAGATTGGGGGTTGGCAGGTAGGGGGGCAGAGGGCGGTGGGGAGAGTTTTCTGTGGCACAGTTTTCTATCCTGGTGAGTCGGTGTTCTGTGCCCCAGCACCTGGGCCAGGATCTGGGAGGCAGCGTGAGCGGGCTGGCGTGCCCGGGTGATAGGAGACCCCTTCTACTGAGTTCCCGCTTGCGGAGGCCCCCGGCATGGGTGATCCCGGGATCCTGGCATCTAGGCAATGCCACCCAGCAATCTGCAAACAGGTATTGGACTCTTGCCATGGATGTGGAGAGGAGCTATCCAGCACACTGGCTCGGGTCGTATTCTGCCCCTTATTAGCTACACGGCCTGGAAAGTTACGGAGCCCTGTTTTCATCCATAAAGTGAAGATAACAATGGCTAGGGATGAGATCGTGATGGTAAATAGTGACACTGCCTCCCTGCCCTCAACTCTCCCCCCAGCCCCAGAGGGGTGCTCTCCTCACCTCCTGATCTGGTTACAATCATCCCCTACTTTATGCCTGCTTATGATTTGCACGCACATCACCTTAAAGGATCATCCTCCAAACTGGGCTGGGGCAGGGGGGTGGGTCTGGCTTATTATTGCTGTGTAACTGATGAGGAAACTGAGACTTAGAGAGGGGAGGTAACTGGGCACAGGTCCCAGAGCTGAGTTTCGTCAGCCCAAGCTCCCTGGGCTGTGCCCTCTGCTGCTCCCTGTGGGAGTGGGAGTGGAGGGTCCCCCTCTTGCACTGCACCCCACCCCTCCATGAGCCCTCAGCCCCCTGCTTCACTGTGAAGAACGGCCATCCCTTTCCCGAATGTATGCCCTCCTAGTGTCACGGTTCAGTGTTTTTACACAGGTAACATTAATGTACCTTGTTGCAAAAGAAGCAAAAAACGTGAGTGTGTTTGGAATGGGCAAGAAAGGTCCCTCATCAGCCCCCAACCTAATATTCTCCACACCCAGCCTGCCTCCGTGAAAGTTCTGGAACATCTCTGCAGCCCTCTTGCTAAGCTTCTACATGCACGTACATGCATATATATTTTTTCATATGAATGTTGTCACACAACATATATCATTCTGAGAATTGATCTCAGTAATATGTTTGGGAGAGCCTTCTAAACCAGTGTCATTCTAAAGGGCTTTGCAGTGATCCCTTGTGTGGCTGATCTCTATTTTGCCAGTTCTCCAGTGACCGGCATTTAGATTGCTTCCTTTTTTTTTTTTTCCTTTTGCATTTTAAATAATGCTGCAATGGCCACTCCTAGACCTTGGGCTTTGGGTAGATGTACAAAAATTTTGGCATTATACCATTTTACAGATGAGAAAAACGAGGCTGGGTGAGCTGAAGGGGTTTGCTGGGACCAAAACATGGGTGTTTATAATCTTCCATCAATGCTCTCATTCTTCAGAATTCTCAGACTTCCGCAGAGGGAACGATTCTCTCTGCCACATGAAATTCGGAGCACAGGTCACTTCCTCCTGTCACCCCATACACAGCAAAGCCCTGACGACCCACTGCCTGCTTAAACCTGCTCACTGCCCCCATTGCCTTCAGCACAGAGTCTCAGCTACGCCGGAAGTCTGTGCGACCCGCAGCCCCTCACCCCTCCAGTGCATTCCCAATGCCTCTTGCCGTTGAGAGTAGCCGGGCAGGCCTCTTCCATGTTTCCTGGTGCTCCTCCCATACCCCTGCACGGCCCTTGTTTTTGAACTTCCTTTTCTATGCCCCCGATCACTAGGTGAACTGCCCTCAGCTCTCAAGTCACCTTGATCTGCTGTGCCCCCAAGAGACCTCCTTGTGTCCCTCTCAGACACTCCCAGCCTAGACGGCATCCGTCTACCTGCCGGTCTCACACCCAGACGCGAGCTACAGGAGAGTAAGGGCTGCTTCTGCTGATATGCCTGTGGCAGTGGTGTTGGCTCAGCAAGAACTATGGACTTGCGGAACGAGGGCATGAGTGCCCGAATGCGCAGCAGTCACACTCTGCCCCCCCGGGTTCCCTGAGAAGCGGAGGGACATCAGATACTCTGGGAGCACTGATACTTCAACACAAGTCCACCCCCAGTGTCCAGGAAAGTCCAACCCAGAGAATTAGCCACTCACTTCACTTGATTCTATTTCTGATGCCGCAGCGACCACAGGACCAGAGTGTCTCTCAGTGGAAGGGGAAGAGAGAAAGGAAGGAGGCCAAGAAGGAGGGACAGAGATGCCCAGAGGGGCCATTAGTGAAGATGTCTTCAGACACTGGCACCTCAGTGGTTGTGCGTGTTGTGTGCTTTTCAGACGGCCGGTTGTGTTTGGAAGCCATGGATCATGGGGCATTTGTGACGGCAGCGGGGAAGGAGCGGCAGAAGGAGCCATGACAGCGTGTGGTCACAAGTAAGAATCTCCTTGTAATCTGCGTACGGAAAGGACCAGCCCCGCGGACGCACCCCTTGCAAAGATGGGCAGAACTGGCATCCCCCTTCCCCAGTGCATCTTCCTGGCACCGCTGGCTCCCCGGACATCGGTGCTGGGAACCGATGGAGAGCCTGCTGTCCAGGTACCGGCCGACCCAGCAACCGCAGCATGTGGGTTTAACATTATTCCTGCCAAAGTACATTCCTGCGGTGTGGTCATTATTGTCTCCACTGTGCACCGGAACCATGGACATTGGAACTTGGAGGGATGAGCAACACGTCCCCAGGCTCGGGAGGTCCCAGCCCGGCCTGTCTGTCTCGGGGGCATCGTGGCTGGTTCTGCAGAGTGCCCAGAGGGTAGAGACAGAGGGGTGGGGGGAACCATCTGCAGTTCTCTTTCCCTCCCTCTCACCCAGCTTCCTCTCTCCCCCTCTGCCACTTTCTATGCCAAGCTTCTTCTTTGGAACAGACCCTGTGAGTAATTGCTCCTGGGAGCACGCAGTTCCCAGGAAAAGACCCCGCTGCCCTCGCGGAAGGGTCTGTGCAGCTCAAGCAGATTGAATGCTCGAGGACTGGGATATTTTTGATTTTGAGGCAGGTGGCTGAGGCAAGATAATCCCTAAAATTAGAGAAATGTGTAAAATATATTCTTTAGACTCTGGAGGAAGACTTCCTGCCCGAGACAGGCACATCCCTGCATCCCTCAGCCCGCAGCCAGCCTGGAAACGCCCCCCCACTCCCGCCCCAGGGCATCCTAACGAGTTCCAGGGCAGCAAATACCCATCTTTTGTAGGTGGTTCAAAAGCTAGGATAATGCAAAGACCCCTTCACGTTCAAAAGGGGCTGAATGACAGGTCCAACCCGTATAGGAAGGGACCAGAAGATCCAGAGAAAGGCTGTCACAACCCAGAGAGGGGAAGGATGAAATCAGAGAAAAAATGGCTGTATTTGTTAAGAAGCACTGATCAAAATTAAAGTGAGAAAACTGGTTACAGAAAATGCGGGGAGAGGGAAATAAGTTAAAGACACCATAAGGAAGCAGCCGGACAAATCCAGCTGGTGGGTGTGTCTGCAGGGGGCCTGACCTGGTGTCCTCCACAAGTCTGTCCCTTAATGGGGACTTGGCTGAGGTAATAGGGACCCAGGGACATAGCAATGTTCCCTGGGTGGTCCTCCATCAAATTCTGCTTTGAACGAGCCAGCTCCAGAGAACACTGTTGGGTCAATCCGGGAAATGAGAATATGGTCTGGGGACTAGATAGTATAAAAAATGTTCCCAAGCCAACAGCAAAGTAGAGATTAGTTACTGAAAACAATTGGATTATAAAACACGACGTGCAGAATGATCTCATTTGGGTGAAGTAAAAAAGGAAGGGTATGTACTGAGGTGTTAGGGGTGGAAAGCTCTGTGTGGTAGGAATGTGATAACTTTTCATTTTTACTTTTGCTTGACTGCATTTCCCCTTTTCCATTATGCACATGCAGGGATCCTGGCCCAGTCTCTCCAACAAGTCTGTTACTTTGCTAAGTAACAGGGACCTAGAGACAAAATGATATGCCCCGAGTGGTCCTGCAAAACTTCTGAAACAATGAAAGATTCGTTTAGAAGCTAAACGGTTTGGGCAGTATTTCTAAGCATGGCAGACAAAGGGTTAATAACCCCTTGGACTGGTTAGAATATTCCACGGGGAAAATGGAGACTGGGGGCCCAGGACACAAATAGAAAATCCACAAACAAGGAAATGTAAATGACAGAGCATTTGAAAAGGTTCAGCCTTGGGGCGCCTGGGTGGCTCAGTAGGCTTGACTCAGGTCATGATCTCACGGTCCATGAGTTTGAGCCCCGCATCAGGTTCTGTGCTGACAGCTCAGAGCCTGGAGCCTGTTCGGATTCTGTGTCTCCTTCGCTTTCTGCCCCTCCCCCACTCGCGCTCTGCCTCTCTCCCTCTCTCCTTCCCTCTCTCTCTCTCTCTCTCAAAAATAAATAAAAAAAAGAAAATGTTCAGCCTCATTAGTAATCAAGGAAATGCAAACTAGAACCATGAACCAAATCTCTCTCCATCACATTACTAAGAAAAATGGAAAGAAAAAGAATAACCCAGTGCTGAGGCTCTGAGAGAAGAGGGGCTGGTGTGCGTGCCCCCTTGCTGCCTCCATCACGAGAGTAATTTGACCGTAAACTTCAGGATCCTTGAAGTTGTCTGCGTTCATGAACTCCACGGCTAAGGAGCTTTCTTTGAAAAAGAATCATAATATGAAAAAACGGGATGCTTGTTACAACATCTGAAGAATTAAAACTCCAATCGTCTGGCGTGTGAAGGATGCTCAGGTGGACAATGACAGTTCAATCGACAACCCAAGGACGTTGATATGTGAGACAGTCGTTAGAACATCAAGTAAAAAGGGCAATTGACTACTTCATCCTCATCAAGAAAAGCAAAACAGCAACACGACGCCTAGGAAAGGCTGATGAAGAAATGCCCAGGAATCTTTCCATCTCTGCCTGGAGGAGGGAGGTGTGTGGTCAGCTCTTTCCTTATTTCCAAATGTGGATGTATGCCTCTTCCTTCCATCGTGAGGAGCTAGAGAAAAAGGAAAAAAGTCAATCGTGAAGGTTTGTTGTTTGTTTGGTTTTTTTCCAGTAAAGTTGAGAAAGCTCTCACTGTAGGAAGATCAACCCAGCCAGAGGCACGAATGACTGCTGCCAACCTGCTGGTCAGCTCTTCAGATGCCTGGGAGCCTCGGGGGCCTCACATCCAGGATGGGCTCCTGTGCAACCAAGGGAAAGGACATGGGGTCAAGGGGCTCCCGTGCAACCAAGGGAAAGGACATGGGGTCAAGGGAAGCCCAGGACATGGATGTCCCGCAGAGGCATAAGAGCAGGCCTTGCGGAGGTGACTGTGGTCAGCCCCATGCCAGAGCAAAGCCACCGTGGGCAGAGGGGTGCCGAGGAGACTCCGCCCCCTTGTCCGCAGGACACCAGGGCTTCCAGAGCACCCGCCACGGTGGCCTGGAAGGCAGGACCGAATCACATGGTTGCATCCCCTGTGGCCTGCTCCAGGCTCTGAGTGCCGGCCCCAGCCCCCCTCACATGCTGCTGCCTCTGTCGCCTTCTGGTAGGTGGCACTGGGCAAGGCGTGTTTTCTCCTCTATAAAGTGGTGCATTCACTCCTTAGGACTGTCCTAACCAATCACCAGGCATTTATTCTCTCACAGGTCCGGAGGCCAGAAATTTAAATTCAAAGCCAGAAACGTTGATAGGGCTGTGCTGCCTCCAGAGGTTCAGATTCAGATCCCTCCTTGTCTCCTCCAGCTTCTGAGAGTCGCCGGTGGTCCTTGGTGTCCTTGGCTTGTGGCAGCATCACTGCAAACCTGTGCTTGTATTTCTACATGGCTGTGTTTCCTCCATGTCTGTGCGTCTGTGCCCCAGACTTCCTTCTTCTTATGAGGATAGCGGACATTAGATTGGGGGCTCACCCCAATCCAGTATGACCTCATCTTGACTGATTAGCCCTGCCAAGGCCCTATTTCCAGATAAGGTCACAGTCTGAGGTGCAGGGTGGACATGAATTTGGGGGGGGGGACTCTATTCAACCTTGTGCGGGTGGAGACACTAGTCACACCTACCTTATGCAGTTGTTTGAGCTTTAAATGAGTTAGTACAGGTAAAAGTGCTTAGAACAATGCCTGACATGTAGAATGCACCATCTAAGCAATGATTATGCTTCAGCTGAAGTCTGAAGCTGCCTTCTGGAAGTTTCCCTTCTCATAGGGAGATATTCAAAGACGCAAAACAGCAGGATGGGGTGCATGGTGGCTACCCAGGAGCCTCTGTAGTCCTCGGGTCTGCACTGGGCCACCCTCACCTCTGTGGGGGTGTGGCCCAGCTTCTTGGGTCACCCTTATTGCTTTTTTGTAAGGTTTATTTATTTATTTTGAGAAAGAGAGAAGGAATGCATGCTCACAACTGGGGGAAGGAACAGAGAAAGAGAGAGAGAGAGGGAGAGAGAGAGAGAGAGAGAGAGAGAGAGTCCCAAGCAGGCTCCATGCCATCAGCACAGAGCCCGATGCAGGGCTCGAACTCATGAACTCATGAGATCATAACCTGAGCTGCGATCAAGAGTCAGACGCTTAACCAACTGTGCCACCCAGGCGCCCCATCACCCTTCTTGCTTCTCAAAATGCTGTCACTCCCTGCTGGCAGCCACACCCTGCCTGTACAGGTTGAGGGGCTCAACCACACCAGGTGTCCACAAAAAAAAACCAGGGTCACACTGTTATACCTCCTGCTCCCTTCAAAAGGGAAACTTAGTGCCCTCTTCATCCTGCCATGGCCATGCCCCGCAGGCTGCAGTGGACCCCGTTGGAAAACCACCTCGGACTGATCTGCTTTCAGCTAAACTGGGGGCAAATATATTTTACATTCTGGAATTTGCTCTCAGCCCCCGGAAGAACTCTCATTGGTCATCTTGTCCTCCGCACAAGTATGCAACTCAAAGACGACAACTGATGGGCACTGCGTTCCAACTTACAGCTAATCTCTCTTCTCCAACAGCATTCCTGACGTAAGACGGTGGTGCTCACGGCTCGGGCGTGAGCGCCGGACCCAGCTGGGTCATCCAGGGCCCTTCCCTTGGATTTGTTTATGTCCAACGGCCAGAAAGGACTGGGTCCCCTTGGGAGGTAGTGGATGACATGTGAGGCTTATAGCTCTTCACTCATCACATTGTCTACCAGACAAATGAAACCAGCACAGAGAAAAGAGCTGACATGGAGAGAGGCAGGGGGAAGATGGGGACAGAAGGCAGAGGAAGGTGCAGGGTTCCCGGAGTTGCTTACAGGGGTCTGTGAGGTGCAGATACTCCCCAAACTGAGGTTAGGTGGCACCCCAGTTTCTTTCCAATAAATCTCTTCTTTTGCCAAACGAGTTCACATTGGGTTCCTGTCCATGAAAACACAACACTCTTCCTAAAATAACCAGCTATATGCTTGGGACTTGGGGTGTAGTGCCTGTTCTCTTGGGACAGATTTTTTTTTTGAGGAAAAAGAGAAAATAAATGATTCCATCTGTGACCAGAACTATGAAAAAGAGAAACTTCAGGGACCGTGAGGTTTGATGCTACTGCCTTGGGTTTTAATGTAGGCTCTACTGTTGCTACGGGAAGGAAAACAAAGAAAGAAGCATGTGTGTGTGTGTGTGTGTGTGTGTGTGTGTGTGTGTGATCAGACACAAACAAAGACAGCATCCTGTCAGCCCTTGCTGAACGTTCAGAAATAGCCGAACAATCTTCAAGAACAACAATGTGCTAAGTCGTCCAGGGTTTTGTTTCTCAGGTGTTGATGGTGACAGGTGTTTGCTAAATTCAGCCCTCGTCAGCTCTTCAGGGCGTATCTAACTGTATTTCACACAAAGACTGGTATGATGAACAAAAATGGAAGCCCTCCCAGCTAGGGATGGGGAGAGGCGAGGGGGTCCTCTTCTGATCAGAGGGGGCACTGCCACATGACACGTTGCCCACACACCTGAACCTTGTGTCGACAGGTGGCCTCATTCCAACAGGATCAGTATCTACTGGGGCCGTCCGTGTGGGGCTACTGGCATCCAGCACCTTAACTCTGAGGCAAGGCTGAAGAGTAACAAGTGTGGTCTTTCTACCTGAGATACTGCAGACTCCCCACAGCTGTCGGTGCTCTCACAGTGCATGTGCATAAACTGTGCCTTCCACCTTAGCAGGCACCTACTATGGGCACATATCAGCCTCGAGGGCCAGGATTATAGCACCTTTATCTCATGCCTTCAGTGAGGTCAAGGGACCGAAGGGAAGAATGAATGCACCCTTGCTACATGGGAAAGTGAATGGAATTGCTTTATAATGACTTCTTAGAATTAGCTTATGAACACAGACCTGATGCCCTAAATAATCAATGAAAACTAACTGTGAACTTCTCAAGAGACAAACAAACACTCTTACAGGGCAAGACTTTCTATAGGATTAATCCCAAAGCCCCACACCCTGAGGAACCCCACCCCAGCCTACTTGTATGAGCTCAATCCCTTCCACAAGAAAAGAATCTCTTGATTTCCCAATGGATTTGTACAGTAAGCCTTATCAAAAACCCAACCAAACTCGGGGAGCCAGGGCCCTGGGTCTTGACCCAAGTACCGTGTGACTCAACGTCAGGGCTTTGGCCCTGCTGGGTTCCCGTAGTTGGAAGCTGCAGTGATAGGGTAGGAGACAGCCCAGGGCAGGTTTGCAGGACTTCAGGGCCATCAGACTGGCCTGCAATTCTGTTGTGGGCAGCGTACCCACTGATGGACAGGATGCAATATCTGAAACCACTGCCAAGTCCACCTGGACCCAACTGACCTGAGCCTGGATAGAGCGAGTGGAAAGCTTCTGGAAGTAGTGGGAGGAACTGGCCGGCGGCCGTGAGCCTGCTCTCCCGAATTCACAGCTGACTGTTCCCGTTCCCTCTTTTAGTCGACAAAAGAGGTGGCCCAGCCTAGAGGCCACTTGGCAAAGGATATGGGCTTTGGAGCTAAATAGACCCCGGTCCTAATGTTGGACCTGCCAATTCTTATTGCAGAACTTGGACCTGTTCTCCCAAACTCCATCTGTGAAATGGGGACAATAATGTGCTGTGAAGTAGAATGACAAAATAGCATGGAATCACCTAGTATGGGAGTTGGGGAATCTGGGTGCTGGGCGTGTAACAGATGGGAAGGAGAGAGGGTCTTGCAAGGGACAGAAGGAGGTTGGTATCCACAAGAAGCCAGGAACTTGTCTCAAGGCCAATTTTCCTGGGCTGCAGCCAGATGAGCTCTTCTGGGGGCCTGGGACCATCTCAGCCAGGACAATATCACTTCCTGATTGCCTCCAGGGTCGCATTGAGGGACCAGGCCCTTCTGGCCTCTGTCCACAGACACGTGGTCCATTCCTAAAAGAGTCCTTCATTGCTGCTAATACACCCTGAAGCGAACCACCCAGGAGGACAGGGACTCAAAAGGAAGAGAAGACTCACCTGGAGCCCAAGTGCTTTCTGGCCAACCTTCTCCCTCTTCATCCATCAGTGTTGGCCCCTGATGGTCCCTGTTTGTGAGACTTCTCATTGGCAGCTGTTTTGATGCATATCTCACTATCTCAGCATTACTAAGGGTGTTCTTTTTGAAGGCAAGTAAGTTACACTCTCTTCATGGGAAATGTAGCTCTTATCCCGAATCTCTCAGGAGCTATGGGACTAGGATGGGGGGATCAATTCACTTCATGTCTTGTCTTTTCTTTTATAAAATGGAAGTAAAGAGAGAGCCATTGATGCCGGGGGGTGTGGGTGGGGAGACTAGATTCTACATCCCAGTGCAAGCCTCACTAGTCTCATAATTTCCATCTGTAAAATTTGGAGGCTGCTGTAGATTATTCTCAGGGTCATATTGGCTTTCTATGGCCATGGCTCTCATGATATGGGCTTGCCTCATGAAGGACTTAGCTTTGAGCCATCTGAAGGGGAGGAGGCCGGAGATGCCTCGGGGGCACCAGATCATTCAAAATCCAGACTTCACCTCCCCAGCAATTTGGGCATGGAACTATGAGACCATGCGTTCAAGGAAAGACTGTGGGTTGCCAACAATAACCAGAAGGCTCTTGCTACACGCAACCCCAACAAAAGTGTTTTGCTAAAAAAAACAAACAAAAAAAGGTTTTATTGACAAAATAGAAAGCTTCAGTTGGAGCTTTGTGCTGGCTTGGCCAGAACAATCAGAGTTTCCAAAGGCATGCAAGTCTTCTCTCAAAGCGTGGAAGGGCTTTGCCAAGAACCCTGCTCTTTCCTGAGGCCCACTTCTCCATGAGGCTCCCCGCTCCAAACCTGGCCAATACATTGCATTCTCCTAGGTCAGCTGTTGCTGGTGGTACATTAGATCAAACCCTCTCAGGGGATGATGCTGACGGGGTGGGAAGAGCAGATAAAGGTTCAAATCCCAGCTCATCTGTAAAATGGGCATAATAATACCAGCCTGTCTTTTGCTAGGCAATCAAAGTGAAAGCAGTGCTTGCCAATGGGATTAGTAATACTTAATTTAATAAGATCCCTAATCTTATTGGAGAATGCATGCACTAGAAGGTCAGTATGTGGAAAGTCTTCTGAGTGTGATGTAGGAGGAATCCCTGAGAGCCTGTGTGTGGCCCACTTGCCTCTTTACGCAGCAGGTGAGCTTAGTCCTGAGCCTTTCTTCTGGGGTCCAGGAGCTGCTTAGCAATACGAAGTCCAAATTATCTCAGCCTGGCATGAAGGATGCTTGTCCCTGGCTGCTGTGTTTGGCCCCCAAGCTCTTCTCTTTCATGCTTGATTTTATACTATTATGGTGGTCCTCTCTGGTCAGTGCAGCCTGGCTCCTCTACACTGTGGTGTCAGGCGTGGGGACAGACACTTTCTGCCACCAGTTTTCATAGAGGGCTTGGCCTGGCAATGAAGTGTGTGTGGTGAGGTGGACCAGCATTTCCCAACCACAAGTTCAAGGAAGACTCTAACCTTGCTGCTTTCTTCCCTACTGCCTCTCCCATCTAGGCTGCCTCTCTCTAACACTCTCATGGAGCACTGGGAGGGGCTCATGAAATGACATTTGCAAAGCACCTGAAACATCTTCTTTCTATTAAATAAATTGAATCCACACTTTAAAACCTTCCAACAAAAAAACAAATAAGTAATACTAAGTCTATGCAATATCTTTCAGAAATTAGAAGAGAAGGAGCACTTCCTAACTGATTTTCCTTTTTTTAGTGTTTATTTATTTTGAGAGAGAGAGAGAAGGCACATGTGTGTGAATGGGGTAAGGGCAGACAGAGGGAGAAAGAATGCCAAGCAGGCTCCAAGAGGTCAGCACAGAGCCTGACACGGAGCTGGATCTCAGGAACTATGAGATCATAACCTGAGCCGAAATCAAGAGTCAGCCGCTCAACTGACAGAGCCACCCAGGTGTCCCCACAACTGATTTTTCTGAGGCTAGTATTACCCTGATATCAAAACTGGGCAAAGATATTACAAGGGAAAAAAAGTAGACTAATATCCTTCATGAACATAGATGTAAAAATCCCCAGCAAAACACAAGCAAAAGGAATTCAGCAATATATGAGGAATAGCATATCAAGACCAAGTATTTTTCCCTAGTAAAGTAAAGCTGATTCAACATTTAAAATCAATGTAATTCACTATATTGAGATTAAAAGAAAAAATATATGTGATCATCTCCATAGATGCAAGATAAGACTTGACAAAACTCAACATCCATTCATGATCCATACCACTGGTAAATTAGAAATATAAAGGAACCCTCTTAGCCTGAGATAGGGCATCTACAAATCACTTACAGGTAAACACAATGGATGGTGAAAGACTAAATGTTTCCACCTCAGACTGGGAACAAGGTGAGTGTGCTCACTCCAAACCAGTGAGATATGACAACCAAAAAGAAATAAAAGGAATCCATGTTATGGACGGTAAGAGTGCTTACATAGGAGGAAATCCCATGGAATCTGCAGAAAATCTTCTGGAAACCATAAAGGAACTTAGGAAGTTCTCAAAGTCAACATACAAAATCAATTCTATCATCTATCTATTTATCCATCTATCTACCTATCTAGCCTATCCATCTAAAAGCAAGGAACAATATGAAATTAACATAGCAACGTGGCATAACTTAAATAGCATCAAAATATGAACTCACGCATAAATGAATTTAGGTATAAATATAATAAAATATTTTCAGGACCTGTATCTGGAAACTCGATAGCATTAATGAAGGAAATCAGAGAAAATCTAAATACAGAGATATATTGTGTTTATGGATTAGAAACCTCAATGTTGATAAGATATTTATTCTTCTTGAATGTTCTACAGATTCAACACATTCCCAATCAAATCTGAATATGATTGTTTTGTAGATATCAACAAGCGAATTCCAAAATCTGTGTGTGAAGAAGCAAACAGATTAGTCTAAATAACCTTGAGAAGCAAGAACAGCAAAGCGGAGTCACAATAGTTTATTTCAAGACTTATGATAGGAATTGAGATGTGATATTAGTGAAAGCGTACGTGTATCAGTGAAATAAAATAGGGCATCCAAAATAAGACCCACAAATCAATGAAAATATATTGAATAGCAAAGACAATTCAACGAAGAAAGGATGGTGTTCTGAACACGTGGGTGCTTGGGCAATTGGATACACATATGCAAAAGAATGAATCTTGACTTATCCCTCACACCTCATAAAAAAATCAAACTGACTGGGTGGCTCAGTCAGTTAAGTATCTGACTTCGGCTCAGGTCATGATCTCACGGTTCATGAGTTTGAGCCCCATGTCAAACTCTGCACTCACACAGCGAAGCATGCTTGGGATTCTCTCTCTCCCTCTCTCTCTGCCCCACCCTGCTCATTTTCTCTCTCTCTCTCTCAAAATAAATAAATAAACATGAAAAAAAAGTTTACAACTTTACAACGTGTGAGAAAAATCTCTGTGACTCGGGATTAGACAAAGAGTTCTTAGAACAACAAATGTACTATCCATGAAAGAAAAAAAATGAGAAATTGTACTTTATCAAAGTTAAATATGTTTGCTCTGTGAAATACATTGCTAAAAGACAAGCCACAGATCCTGAGAAAATACTTGTAAGTCACATATCTAGCAAGGGACTTGTATCTGGAATTTACAAAATAGTCTCAAAACTCAACAATCCGAAGAAAAAACATCCAATTTAAAAAGAGTGAAATCTGAACACACACTTTACCAAAGGTAAATAAGGAATGAAAAGATGGTCAATATAATTACTCAACGTAGAAATGCAAATTAAAACCACAGTGAGATGCCTCTCTATACACTACTAGATTGGATACTTTTTGAAACCAACCATACCCAGGGCTCAGAAGCATGCAGGGAAACTCGAGCTCTCATATATTTTAGATGACAATGGAAAAATATCATAACCACTTTGAAAAACAGTATGACAGCTTTTTATAAAGGGAGCATTTCACAAGTCTTTCCATGGGGAAGCACAACCCTGATATCAAACCAGACAAAGCCAGCAGAGGAAAATAAAACCGTTGGCTAATATTCCTCAAAAACATAGATGCAAAAAACTTTGAAATCTTAGGAAAAAGAAAGGCCAACTGGGAATGCAGAGGTGGTTTATCATTAGAAAGTTAATTTTTTTCACTAGATTAACATTATGAAGGAGAAAATACAGAAGGTGACATTCTTCCCAAACTAATCTTTGGTTTCACTGCCATCCCCATCAAAGTCCAGCATGTTTAAAAAAAAATTGGCAAACAAATTCTAAAATTTTTATGTCATCAAAGGACACCATTATGAAAAGGAAGAGACAACCTGCAGATGAGGAGAGTCATTGCAACAGATAAGTCTAATAAGTGTCTTATATCCAAAATAGATTTTAGAACTCCTACGACTCAATAAGAAAAAGACAAACAGCCTATTTTAATGTTGGTTGTTGCACTGCAAAATTGTACAGACACTTTGCCAAACTGTTTGGCACTTTCTCATAAAAGTTAAATATAAATGTAGGTATTTACTAAAGAGAACTAAAACATATGTATACTAAAAAAAAAAGGCAACAGAACCCCCCCCCCAAAAAAAAAAACTAGTACAGGAATGTCCATAGTAGTTTTATTGAGAATATCCCCCAATTGTATATAAAACAAATGCCCATTAATAGGACCATGTCTAGACAAACTGTTATACATTCATATAATCCATTTCTACCCAACAACAGAAAGGAATGAACTACTTAAATACACGACAGCATGGGTCAACCTAAAAAATATTATACTGAATGAAATGAGACAAAATAAGACAAGAAGACTGATATAAAAGAGCACACACATATGATTTCATGCAGACGAAGTTCTAACTCTTTGAAAAATTAATCTATTATGATAGAAAGCAGGGCAGGAGTTAGCTGGGGTCAGGGGAGGATTGGAAAGGGGCATGAAGGAACTTTCTAGGGCAATAGAAACATTCTGAATTTAGTGTGTGGATTTCATGGATGATGCGTTTATCAGAACTCATCAGTAGTATGATTTGTATCTTTCACTATGTAGATAAAATCTTGGTCAGAAAAAAAAAAAGAATCTACACAGGAACAAAGAAGCTTCCAAAATCAGAGTCACAGCACATGAGCAGAATGACTCCAGCAATCTGCTTGGCTACAGAGCTGCCTCACCAAAGCAGGAGGCTGAAGAGGGGGCAAAGCCTTCCACTCCCATCTGGGTTGGCCAGGCCAGTATGACACCTTTTGGTAGGATCCCTAAGTGCCAAAACTATGACATCTGGTTGGGAGAGTGACTTCTGGTGCTACCAAGTGGTAATTGAGAGGGTATGATCAGCCTTGGGTGTGAGAGAGGCACACTCCTTTCTGTAACATCCCCTTCCCTATTTCTCCACCAAGAGCAAATGGTTTGGTTTCCCATGAAGTGCCCTTAAGTAACCACGCAAAATAAATGATGTTTTTCCTGATTTCTAAATCTTGCTAAGCCCCCAAAAGAGTTGAGTCATTTAAGAAGAGATTTATGCCTGCCTCAGTTTCCCTTGTTCTCAAACCATAAGAAAAGATTATTTTCACATCTTTAGCCAGTCTGACTCATTCTCTCTCTCTCTCCAGCTCCCTCTCTCTCCTTCTCTCCCTCCTTCCCTCTCTCTCTGTCTCACCCCCCTCCCCGCTATCCCCACCAACACACACACACATAGCCTTTGTCCCACTCACAGGGAGGCTCTCTTCCTGAACCATATACAGAACAGCACCTGATATGCATACACAGTCCCCTTAGGTGTGGTGAGGGCAGAGAGATGAGCCCCGTGATTGTTCTGACCAGTTCACAGTCAGAGGGGAGTGAATCTTCCTCCCCACACCCGCCCACACAGACCTCTTAAACTAAAGTGGTGCATGGGCTTCTGATGCCACTGCAGGGGAAGAGATTGAATTCCAGCCAGGTGGGGAAGGAAAGCCCCACGATGCCTGTCTCTGCACCCCCTTCCCTGCTCCTTCTCCCCTTATTAAATCCCTGATGTGGCATCTTCAAGCAGCCTAAATTCACAAGTGAGATTGCCTCATCCACCCACTCCATTTCGCAGATGGGGAGTCTGAGCCACAGGAGGGGAAAGAACTGCCCAAAGGCATATGGTCAGTTAGTGCAGTGACTAGACTAGAATCCTGAACTCCTGTCTTCCAGCACAAGGTACTGTCTGCTGTATGATACTGTCAGCCCAAGGTCTCTTTCCCATCAGAGAGATGGGCTCATTCCCACTGGGAATTACTGGAAAGTGGTACTTAGACCAGGGTTTCCTGCCATGGTTTGCTGAGGGTATCATGCAACTGTGGCCCCAGACTTGGGGTAGGCACAATCCTGGAAGACCTTCAGAATCACCAGTAAAGGAGGTCTCCCTTTCAGGCCACAGGGAACATACCCACAGAGGTACAGGTCATGGGAACAGCCCTCAGGAAACCTGGTGGAGTCAGATCAAATCAGGCCACACATAGGACAGGGGGCAGTCTGGTATGTGTTCAGGGTTGTATATGTCACCGGAGCTGCTGATGGGCAGAGAAAGTGGAAGACATGGTTTCCAAACAGTCCACCTTCCAAAATGATAGAGCAGTATAGTTCAGTGATTAAAAGCATGAGCTTTGGAATCCAACAGGCTGAAATGTTGCCTCTCACTAAATGTGTGGCCATAGCCTCGGTTTCTGAGTCTACTAAGTGGAAGAAAATAGCCTAGAATCTGCTCTGCTCAACAAATGGTAGTTGAATCCGTCTTGTTTTAAAGACCTGGTATTGGAGCTCAAAAGACACAGCACCAGGAGGCCAGCTCTGGGTTTCCACCGCCAGTGTTTCTTGAAAGGGATCAGACAGCAGGAGAGGAGCTGTCCACTGTCTCAGTGCTGATCGGTCCAGAACTCAATGCTGGGCAAGAGCCCAGAGCCTTCCAACCGCTCAGGACCCCTGGTAAACCTCCAGTCAGCAATTGTGGGGGAGTAAGGACAGAAGTGGGACAAGAAACTGGGAGAAATAGCTCTTGCTGAATATTCTAGTCCTGGGGATATAAGACAAGCTCCACTGCTCCACTGCAGCTCAGAGACAGGAAATGAACAGAAGCCAGACATCCTTAGAAGTCAGTCCAAACTCCAAGAAGCCATTGTTCATGGACCGGTTCAATGCCTCACAGTCTAACACTCAGGAAGATCAATCACACACTTCTGTCCTCCTGGAGCCAGTATGGGTTGCAAATAAAGAAGTTGCTGCTGCCATGGGCAGGTTTCATGGATTTTCAAGGCAAAGTGCAAACCTCACAGGCTGGCTGTGTAGGCACAGTGAGTTCAGAGGAGAGGGAAGGCTCCATATTTTGGCCGGGCAGACTAGCTAGCTGGACTATGGCTCCTTCTATCTGCCCAAGTGCGGGGGCAACTGTGATGTAGATAGCAGAGCCCTGGGCTGGGGTGGGGGCGGGGATTGGTGCTGCAATCTCACATCTACTGCGGCTATCTGGGAGACCTCGGGTAAGCTACTTAGCTGCAAGACTGTGTCATCTCATGCACAAGTGGGATGACGATTATTTCTGTCCTACGAGCTGTTAGGTTGGGAAATGAACATAAAGTGCTCAGCAGAGCTCCTGACCCACAAGGAGCTCTCAAGTTTACGTGTTTCACACACTGACTTTCTACGCCACCCAGCTGACATTCACCCCAAGGGTCCAGCTTGGGAAGGAAAGGTAGAGGAGGGAAGAATGGGAGGGATGGTTGATGAACATCATCGGAAGAGACCAAATCTGGGCAGCAGAACAGAATCGCAGTGATTACATACAAAGGGCCTCCTTCCCTTCCCTCATTAACTGACACCTTGGGCACACTGCTTAACTTTTTAAACCTCGATTTCCTCATCTGTATTATGGCAGGAACTATAGCCTCTCATACAGGGTCGCTGTGACGATCAAATGAGATTAGGTAGGCAGAGGGTCTGGATCATCGCCAACCTCTGATACATGTTTTATCATCATGAGTCCCCTCAGACAGAGGTCAACTCATCTCTCCCTGGAGATCACCAGCTAAGACTGCCAGGCAGCATCCTTCCTCTTCTCTCTGCTGGGCCCACATCCTTTTATACCTGGCCTGTGGGGCCTGGGACACCCATGGAGATTCATGAGTGGCAAAACTCTGTCCAGACAGCCAATTCCTTTCTTCCCTACTAATAGGCAAGTAAGCCAGAGGCCCGATGGTGTTGTTGGAAAAACTTGGTTCGGTTGCTTCTGCTTGCCCAGCTTGGAGGCTGGGCCATGGGGTATGCATAAACATCCTTCCAGGAGAGGTACCACCGCAGAGGTAGTACCCACTCTGGGAGTGGGCAGAGGTCAGCAGCAGAGAGGCTGGAATTAGCAGTGTGTAAGTGCTTTGAAAATGGAGACCTGCTGGTAGGCTCAGCTGGTGGAGAGCTGGCAGAGATGTCTATCCAGGATGGCTGGATGCTCCAGGTCCTAGAAGTCATCATCTGGAAGGGACTGACCTTTCTGTCCTCAGCCTGGCAGTTAGGACTTGCCACCCCCTTTCTTTCTGTCCCACCTTCTCTTCAGAACCACAAACATGCGCCAGACGTTGGCCTCTAGGCATTTGTTAATGGGCCTCCCTCCCCCCAGCTCCTAGGCCCTCCTCCTCTGCTTGCAAAAATCCAGAATCCTCCAATTCCCTAAAGGGACGTGCTGTCTGTGGCTGTGGCGCTTCAGCGAGACCCCTCTCAGGGCATTGGTGGTGTTCCAGGTTCTGTTCAGCTTATATAAATCTTTCACATCTTTTTAAAGATAGCTATGGAAAGGACGACCTCTCATTGTGAATATGTGTGTTGTGTGTGCGCGTCACCTGTGTGACAAATTGTGTGTGATAAATATAGTGTCCCAGTGAGAAGAACATGAGTTTTAATGTCCGATAGATAAGGATTCTAATCATGGCTCTGCCATCTTAATTCATTCCGCCCTATCTATTGATGCTTCCCTGGAGCGACCTTGAACAAATTGTGGGTCTTTCTGGGTCTTGGCTCTTTCACTTGTTGAGATGAAATCATGATATTTATGTTGAACGGTTTTGGCAACAATTCCCAGCCACGTGTGCATGTGCTTGCCTCTACGTAGAACTGTATTCAACCATCTAAAGGGATGAGACTCAGTTCTGGTTTTGAGCATGCCCTCCGGGCCCAGTTGCACTATTTAATGGCTCATGTTAATGTTGTCACAAACATCCCATCACTTCTGTCCAGCTCAGAGAAGCATGCAGACACACAAACCTGGCCACAGTGTGGCCCCCAGAGGACATACTCCAAGCCCTGACACCTCATGTCCCCTGATCAGATGTGCCAGATGCTTGAGTCCCCTCACAAGAGGCAAGGGGGATCCAGCATCCAGGCCTGGAGAGGGACAGGCCTCTCCCTTCCTTGGTGACTATGACCATACTGTTGGTGTCTGGGGCTATGTCACGACCTGTGTCTGGTGAGGTCCAGCCTGGATGAAGCCACGGGGGCTGGGGACTTGGTCACCAAGGAGGTCAGCCCTCCCTTAGCCCCACTAGAAGCAGGAAATATTGTTCACATCCAGAAGAAAATCAACTCTGTTCTTCAGGAAATAGAGTTAAAATATTCAGAGTATTTTTCTGGCATTTTAACCTTTCAATGTTGCCTTTAAGAATTCAGAAAGCAAATGATCTTCAAAATGATGTGTGTGTGTGTGTGTGTGTGTGTGCACGTGTGTGTGCACTTATTGCTCTTAGACCTGGTTACATGGTCACTGACATCATTTGAATGCTGTTAAGTTCTTTCAAGTTCCAGACCAAGGACACCTGCTTAAGAAGGTGACTGAGGAACTTTTGGAGTACGCAGAAGGAGCAAATCTATGAAGCTAATGGTACTGGCTTCTGTCCTTACCAACTCTCTCACTTCTTTTAGCTTCAGTGTCCTTTTCTTGTCACTGTTGCAGAGATGAAATACAGTGTGATGATGTACAGATGTGATCTGTAAATGCCAACGTGCTATGAGGGTATTAGTTAGCACCTGACGTTGTGCTTCCTGCACATACGGATGACCCTTCAGCGAGCGCCTCCAGGCCAGAATATCAGGCCTTTGTTGGAGGATGTGCCCAGAGGATGTGCAGACATCCAGCTGGCCCGCTGGCCCAGTTCTCGGAGAATGTGCCCCTAAGCATACTCATAGACCACCCTCACCGGAGTTACTTAAGGAGCCCGCTAACACTGCAGAGCCCCAGACCTGCTGATTTGGAAACCCCGAGCATGACCCAGGGATATCAATCTATAACCAGCACCCCAAGTTCAGCAGGTGAGTCTGATAAGCACCAAAGTGTGAGAATCGTGGACCCAATGGTGCCCCCAGAAACATATTCCTTGGTCCATTTACTCTACAGCAGTACATGGGCACCTGTCTCACGCCACGGGCTATTTATGGGGGCAGTCTTTGGGAGCAGGGGAGTTGCACCGGTGAGCCCTTCACTCTGATGTCACACACCAAGTATCTAATGAACACACGTATCCAACTCTGAACTCTGTGGGCCACGCGAGGGGGCCAAGCGATGAGGGGGCTGCTGGCATTTGGTTCCGTTTCTGCCTCTGGAAGGCCGAGCTCTGCACACGTCGTAGCTACTGCCCACCAGAGCTCTGAAAGGTAAAGAAGGAAACTGAGGCTCAGCCGGCTTCCGTGACTTGCCCAGTGTCCTAGGACGGCAGTGGTGTGTCGGTAAGTGTTCAAGCAGGCTCTCAGGGTGGGGGAAGGAAGCCCTGACCCCCACACGTTCCCCACAGGGTCTTGGTAAAAGGAGACAAGGGCTGCCATTTCTGTGCACTTTCCTGAGGGTGGGCTTAGACCCCTGCACGCCCAGAGTCCCCCAGGCTGCCACCATACCACGCCACCCTCCATGCTCCCCTTTCTCTGAAGAGCTCTGGCACGTGGTGCTGTCCAGGTCCTTGGCAAACTGGAACTTGCTGTCTCACCGGACCCAGGGCAGATGGCGTGTGATTGACAGATGGCAGCAGCTGGAACTCAGGCCGGGAATGCTGAGCCACCCCGTGGCTCTGCTGAGGCTGGCTGTGGACAGACAGGCCGGCCCAATTGTGAGCGCTCAGGGTCAAATAAAGTGCTCATCCTGGCTGAGGGGACGCCCAGAGGATGTCACAGTGAGTCTCAGCCTCCCTGCAGCAGACTTGAGAAGCTCTGGCCGCAAGGTGATAGAAAGAGGATCCGGCAAACGGAGCGCCCCCAGGAGTTTAGCAGCTGCCCTGGAGCTGGGCCCTTGGTCATGCAGGACGGAGGACCACGGGTTCCTTCCGCCCCCAGCAAAGGAGCCTACCCCTACCGAGTCCACCCAGCACAGCCTGGAGAGGGAGGGCCTCAGCCCTGGGAAGCTCAGCCGGCGCAGGGGGGTGGGACCTCCACGTCAAGGTCTGGCTGGGCCGGTGCCCAGGCCGGGGCAGGTGGCACTGAGGCGTGAAGGTGCCCAGGCATCCGTCCCTTTTCTCAGACAGACTTCCTTGACTCAGCCTGTCTTCGAGACACACACACACACACACACACACACACACACGCCGCCGGAGGGCTGGAGGGGCGGGGGGAGCCACGAGGAGGAGCCAATCACCCTGCACCGGAGCCTTCAGGGCCGGTTCCCTCGGCGGCGTGTGAGCGAGTGTGTGCGCATCAGCGGGGATTTCTGTGATAGAGGCAGCCAGGTTCCAGAGAGGGAGAGCAGAGGAGGGGGAAGAACGAGAGGGGAGGAGAAAATTGGGGGTGGGAGAGACAGACGGAGAGAACAGCAGTGGGAGAGAGGGAAGAGAAGCGCCGCCAGGAGAGAGGGGGAGAGGGCGGGAGGGAGAGAGCCGGCGGAGGGGAGAGAAGAAAGGGAGAGCGAGCAGGGAGAGCGCAGGACGCGAGAGCCCGGGGAGCCGGCGGGGCGCGCGCGGAGAGGGATGGGGTGAGGGCCGGGGGGCGCCTGCCGGCCAGCTCGGGGCGCGGGCGCGGAGGGGGGGGGAGGGCATGGGGGCGGGGGCCGGGGGGGGCGCGGGGCGGGGGCGGCGCCGCGGGGCCGAGCGGCGGCGGGGGCGCCATGGCGGCGCCGGGTTGCGGGCCCTGAGCGCCGCGGCGGCGGGGCGCGCACCATGAACTCGTGGGACGCGGGCCTGGCGGGGCTGCTGGTGGGCACGATGGGCGTCTCGCTGCTGGCCAACGCGCTGGTGCTGCTCTGCCTCCTGCACAGCGCCGACATCCGGCGCCAGGCGCCCGCGCTCTTCACCCTGAACCTCACGTGCGGCAACCTGCTGTGCACCGTGCTCAACATGCCGCTCACGCTGGCCGGCGTCGTGGCGCAGCGGCAGCCGGCCGGCGACCGCCTGTGCCGCCTGGCCGCCTTCCTCGACACCTTCCTGGCCACCAACTCCATGCTCAGCATGGCCGCGCTCAGCATCGACCGCTGGGTGGCCGTGGTCTTCCCCCTGAGCTACCGCGCCAAGATGCGCCTCCGCGACGCCGCGCTCATGGTGGCCTACACGTGGCTGCACGCGCTCGCCTTCCCCGCCGCCGCGCTCGCCCTGTCCTGGCTCGGCTTCCACCAGCTGTACGCGTCGTGCACGCTGTGCAGCCGGCGGCCGGACGAGCGCCTGCGCTTCGCCGTCTTCACGGGCGCCTTCCACGCGCTCAGCTTCCTGCTGTCCTTCGTCGTGCTCTGCTGCACGTACCTCAAGGTGCTCAAGGTGGCTCGCTTCCACTGCAAGCGCATCGACGTGATCACCATGCAGACGCTCGTGCTGCTCGTGGACATCCACCCCAGGTGAGGGGGGGGGCGCGGGGAGGGCCCTGGGGAGGGCCGCGGGGGACTCGGTTCCGGGAGGGCTCGTGGCAGGAGGAAGGGGGGTCCCTGTGTTTCCCACCCCCCACGCCCCAGCGTGCGACCTCGGGCAGGCCCCCTTGCCACGGTGCCTCCCTTCTTTCTTCGAAAAACTGAGGTGGGGGGAGGGCCCAATGCTGCCAGTCTTGAGACAGGTGCCTAGAACGTCCACAAAGCAGGGCCACCAAAAGCAGGGGTGACACAGTGTGTGCAGTTTTTGAAGCATCGGGGTACAAAGCACAGAGTCAGCACTTCGTCGGGCTTCGGAGAGTCCTGCGTGTCTTTGTCGTTTTCACTTTAGAAAGCCTGCAGAGAGGGCAGTGATCTCTATTCACTGCTTGAATAGGTTCTAATCAGGCCCCGAGAGTGTGGCCTCGTCGCTTGAGGAGCCCCTCTAGAGCTCTTCCAGCAAGGAAGTGCTGCTCTTCTGGGTCTTTCCTCTCTCTGGGGTCGGGGGCGGCCGCTGTCTCCAGATCCCCTGTTGTGTGAGTCCTCAGGCTGCACCTTCCTCTGTGGGACCTTAAAGGAGCATCTGAGGGGCTCTAAGGGGACTGGAGGGGGGATCTTGCTCTTCCCGGACAGCACTGTCCCGTGTCTCCCAGACTTGGAGCCCGGAGGTCCCTGCAGAGGGAGAGCGTCACCCACGAGGCTCCTGGGACAAAACCTGTCCACACCGCCTCCACCGTCACCTGCCGCTGTCTCAGAAAGGCAGATCAGGGTGGGTGGCTCAGGTGCGGCTACGCCCTGGGAGCTCCTGCCATCCTTGGGAGCATCTCAGGGAGGGAAGGGGGAGACTCTCAGCCGAGGTGTCCTGAGCTCACCTTGGTTTTTATTATGAGAGTAGGAAACCAAGGAAGGAAACGGCTGGTGGTGTCTCTGATTTCTCTGCTGTTTTAGATCCCATCGCCCCAGGGAAGGACGGGCGCCCCCTCTGTCGCCCGGGTCCTAAGTAAGGGGGCTGTGGCTTCCAGATGGTGCAGAAAGTGAGGTAGACAGAGAGCTCCTAAGGGGGAGGGTTGCTGGGGGCAGTGAGGGAGCTCCGTCCTCAGGGTGTGAATGCCCCTCCCCATCCAAGGGGAAGCAGGCTCGTGACTGAGAGGGGTCAGACTGGAGGTGTCAGTTTGAGCGAGGGTTCCTTCAGTGTGAGTTGTTTCTGCCCGTTGAGCCATAGAAAGAAAAGTCCTTAAACTTCACTGTGCCCGCACATACACAGGCATGCGTGTATGTATTCGTTGCTTCCCCCCCCCCCCACCCCCCAGAATGGCCCTTCCGCATTACATGCTGGGCCGAAGCTTCTAGCCACAGAATCTTCCTTATGGAATCATTCACAGTATGTACATGTGAATGACCAATAGCACAGACACCAGGGCATATGAACCCATGTGTGCAAATGTGTGAGCTTCACTTGCCCAATCGCATGTGGTCATGTGTAAACCGTGTGTCGAGCAGACAGGGCACCACATGTGCCCATGTCCCAGGGGACATACATGCACACTGACCTGGGCTGACTCACTGCCTGTGTCTATTCATGGTTCAGTGTCGCTTAAGGAAATATTCTGCAGCCATAATTGCAGAGCTGTTCCCGTTCCGACCTCCTGGGGTGTGAGGACCTTGCTTTGGAAGGTGCATCTCTAGGGGACGCCTGGGTGACTCAGTCGGTGAAGCGTCTGACTCTTGATTTGGGCTCAGGTCATGATCTCAGGGTCTGTGGGATCGAGCCCTGTGTCGGGCTCTGCATGGAGCCTGCTTGGGATTCTCTCCCTCTCTCTCTGCCCTTCCCCATGTCTCTAAATAAATAAAGAAATAAATAAATCTTAATAAATAAAACTTAATTAAAAAAAACAACAACAGGTGCATCCTTAAGACTTGACCAGGGCTGTTTTAGATGCTGTAGGCAATGTTGTTGAATACTATAGATTCCCATAGCAGGGTCCCTAACCATGAGTCTAAGTAGAGGAGGGTTTGAGTCAGGAGAGGAATCTGTCCTTATTCAGACCAGTACAAATCCCATCCCTCCTGTCCCTCCATGTTCCAGAACAGGAGGGGCTGTGGCTCCTTTTTAGCCCATGTAGGATATAGGGCCATCTCCACTCTCGCAAACATTGCAGATCTGTCACTGACTCCAGGCTGCTGCTCTGCTCGCCTCCAGTCCCCTATGCTCTCTCTGATCCCCTCGAGGGGAACCTTGAACTCTTCTAAGCTCCAGGATGCTTTCAGAAGCTCCTACTTCCGATGCCATGGGGCCTGCAGGGCCTGCGTTAATCTGTACTGGGGAAAAGAAGGGCTTCTGGGACAGGAATTGCCTTTGGCCAGTTCAGACAGGCCCCACTGGCTGAGGGCTGGCAAGAGGTTACGGCAGAGTGGGCAGATATGATGGCAGTGTCCCTTCAATGAACCCAATCTGCCTTCTGTCCCCAGGTCCCCAGAGCAAGAGGGTAGGTAATGGGCCACAGAGGAGGGCAACAGCCTCCTGACAGCTGATCCACAGCCTTCTTTCTTGGCATCTCCAAACTCTTCCTCGCCACAAATGAGAAACTGTGCAGCTAGCGTGGTCTGATGGAGAAGGCTGCATCTAGAACCTCCAGGTCCTAGGCGCAAAGCCTCCAGAAATGTCAGCCAAGCCTCCTGGGCTGGTTTCGTGCTGACAGCCAGGACACCTGGGGATCAGCAGAACCCGGGTTTCCTTATCTGGACGGCCAGGGCGGCAGGTGGAGGCTCCACTCGGTGGAGGTTTTACTTAACAGCCACCACACTAATGGCCTCCTGGGACTTAATTAGAAGGGACCCATTTTCAATTCCCTGAGGCCCGGGTGACATTTGTCAGGAAGCTCCCCAGTGGTGCCTGTTCTTCCCACAGAGTGTTTAACGTAGCAGCAAGTGGCGGTCTGGACTCCTTTGTTTCGATACCGTCAAAAGGTCGGGGACCCTCTGTCTTAAATTAAATCTGTCCCAAGAGACATTTCCCACTCCTGTCTTTCTACCGTGGTGTCTCAAGTTGTGACATTCATAAAGCAATTAGGAATTCCTAATATTTATTACCTACCTGGTCCTCTGATTGCTCAGACTGTGTGGTTCTGTTCTCCCAGACCATAGCTCTGGACTAGTTGTAGCCGGTCCTGTCCCCCGTGCTGCCAGAGACTTGGGCTGTCCTCTGACGTGGGACATAGGTAGGGGCTGGGGCACCGAGGCTGGATCCCTGCATCTCCCAATGCAGCTGAGGGCTGCCACTTGGCTGGCACAGGTCAGTGATTTCACAGAGCAGAATGTTGGTGAAGCATACTTATCCTCGTGGTCAGGGTCGGCCAACGGTCGGTTAAGTGCCAACCCTGGAGGGCGTTGGAGTTGTGGCATAGACTTGCGAGGGCCTGTAGAGATGACCCCCACTGTGCCCTTGATTTTATAGGTGAGGAAATTGGGAGACCCAGGGAAGGAAGGTAGGGCACTTCCTAATTGAACAGATCTAGAACGTGGCTCAAGTCCAAACTTGTGCCCAGTTCTGCCCCTGAGATTTATGGGTGGGACAAAAGTGCCCATAGAGGCTCACAAACCATCTATATAAATATTTAGAAGTTCTAAATTAAGCTTACAAACTGTTAAATGAAATATGTTCTATCCTCCTACCTTGACAAGTGTATATTTATAACACTTTGCAAGCCTGGGTTCAAATTTAGAATTCTCGAGCTCCTTGGAGTTCAGCCTCGTACATGGCGGGGAGAGCTGGACGGGGTCCGAGCACACAGCCCCTGCCTCTCCTCCCCACCCCTACCCAGTACCGCAGGGAGCCTCCGCTCCTCAGGCCCCGAGCCGGGCACGCATCTGGCATCGTCCGCCCTTGTGAGGATGAATGGGCCCGGGGAGGAATGCCGGCACACATTCTGGACGCAGGATCAGGGCATCTGGGCAGGGAGTTCTGTGTTCCAGGTACGTGGGGTCCAGGTTCCAGGTACTTGGTCTAGAATGGATGCTGTGGGCTCTGGGTGGGCACATGAAGTCTTCATTTCATGAGAGGGGCGTCGTCCCTTCAATGTCCAGGACCCAGGACAGGGCCCCTCCGTGTGAGGTCTGAGGACACGACTTTTCGCACTAGTGTGCTGACCCCAGCCTCAAGGTCTGCTGCACCGTGGCTCAGCCTGTCCCCTTGCCTTTTGTTTTATTCTAAAAGCCCAGAAAACAAATCTGGACCACCCCGGGAGTACTCGGAGCGTGTGCTCAGGACCGACTCCAGTCATCCGGGGGCCACCGAAGGCCCAGACCATCGTGCTGGGCACGGAGGTGTCTGGGACTGGAAGATTTCGGCCGTGACTTCCTCATTTACTCACTTTTCAGACATTACCTGGCTTCTCCATTCCCTTTGCCGTTTATTGAAGCCTCCTGGGAAGCAGCTCTCCGGCTCCACATGTCACAATGCTGGAGAGCCCATCTCTCTGTCACAAGGAAGCCCTGTGTCCTGTCGCGGCCCTCAGGAACCCCCACACTGATGTACATGCTCGGACTCTGGGTGAATGCTCCTGGCCAGGGGAATCTGGGGCCCCTCAGAATCTGGAGATTCTGCCCACGAGTCTGAGGACTCCAGCCACTACCCCCGTGCCCAGGAATATCCGGAGAAGGCGTTAGTGTGGCGAGACACAGCTTGCTTCTTGCTCTGTGATCCGGTGGGGGTGCAGTGGGATCTGGGGGAGACGCCCCAGGTCTTAGAGTCAGGAGCGCTGGAATGAGTCCCCATTATTTCTGTCCCAAACTCGCTGTGGGATCCTGGGCAGGGCATAAACCCTTCTGGCCCTCAGTGTCCTCATCTGCAAATAAATAAAACAATAGCTCACAGGGCTATGAGAGTTCAGGGAACTCAGGTTTGCAAAGCTATGGTGGGGAAAAAAATGAGAGCGAGAGCGGAATGATTTTATGATGTTGTTCTGGGCGAGCTGCTCTCCTACTGCGCTTAACAGGAATGATAAGCAAGAGGGTTGCCCTGCTGCCCTGCCCTCCTTCTCCTGCCATCCCCCGTCCTTCCCCAGAAATCGGGGGAGCTCCGAGCAGGGAGGATGGGTCCGTCCCCTTGCAGGGGCTCAGGGAAGCAGCCGTGTGGTTCCTGGCCAGGAGCGCCAGACTGGGCGTCAGCAACCAGGTTCTAGTTCTGTCGGCACCTCACTCTCTCATCAGGGTCAAGTCCCTGTCTTCTCTGAGCCTCACTTTCCCCATCCGTGAGCTGGGTTGGGTGGATGCGGGATTTTCCGTACCGCGCGTGACTGTGTGACCGTGGAGTCTAGCCAGTCTGTCTCAGAGCAGAGACATGACCCGGCCCGCGTGGATGCTCACCGGAAGCCAACATCTAGCACAGACACCTACAGCCCGCCAGGTGCTGATGGCCAGGTGCCATTAGGACAGCAGCCACCGGGTTCCTGGAGGCCACAGAGGGTCACCGAGGCAGCATAAGAGTCAGGATCAGCTCATAGCCCCTCTGGCAAGCTTCCGGGCGCACCTGTTTCTGTCTGTCTCTCCCTCAAACAGGGCAGAAAGAAAACTTTTGCAGTGGGAGGGAGCCCTGTGATTTTGGAGTTCAAGGTAGTACTAGAACATGGTAATTGTTCAGTAAACGTGTTGAATACATACTCATCATGGTTAGCCCTTACTGAGTGCTTACTCTGAGTCAGGCACCGCCCTGGATACTTTGTGGGTGTTCACCTCGAGAGGAGCCTGTGAGATGGGTACTGTTATAACCAGCATTTTAGAGATGAGGCAG
Source organism: Panthera pardus (assembly GCF_024362965.1). Taxonomy (NCBI): domain Eukaryota; kingdom Metazoa; phylum Chordata; class Mammalia; order Carnivora; family Felidae; genus Panthera; species Panthera pardus. The sequence goes on from NW_026526788.1 coordinate 78,646,942, forward strand.
CTGATGAACAGAGAGGCTGTGTGACTTGCCTACAGCCACACAGCAATGGAAGGGTGAAGCCTGGATCTGAACCCAGAAGTCTGGCCCGGGTGCCACATGCTTAGTACTTCACTATTAGTGATGGCCTTAACATCCATCGATGAGCCGTGCTTTGTCCTTTAATAGGCTCAAGACTTTTAAGGCTCCCTTAAAACAATCTGTTTTAGAGACAGGTTTCTAGCATCTCTTTTGAGGAAGTCACTTAAAAAAATAATGGAGACTCACTTTTCCTAAGAGGTGTGAGGAAATGTACACGTGTACGTACCTAACATATACTCACTGGGTGCTTTCTGGGTGTGAGATGTCGAGCTTTGAACTGGGCGCACCCACGGAAGTAACATGTCTGCAGAGTGCTTGCTGTTTAATTCTCCCTGCTGCCAAAGCTTTGCAGGAACATAAAAATTTTCCCCGTAGATTTTTACAGTGAACGGGAGTGACATTGATCATTCTAGCCTGTACAGTGTCCATTTTATTCCTCTGGGTCACTGCAATGCGTCCGTTTGTCCTTCTGAAGGCCTCCAAAGCTTTTGCCAACATCTGCTTTTAAGTGTTCCTCATGGGGTTAAGGCAGGATTATCTGGTGCCGCAGGGAGAGAGGGGAGACCGTCGGGGTCCTCAGCCCTGCAGCAGCGACCTCGTTTCCTCCGGGGGAGTACTGGAGGAAGCTCCTCACTCCTCCAGAGCTTGGTAGCTGGTGAGTCATTTCTGTCCCTGATCAATGGTGGCTCTGCTTACAGCTATTATGAGATTCCCCTTGGATAAATGAGGAACCAGGTTCAGAGAGATTGAGTGACTTCCCCAAGGCCACACAGCAGTGAGGGCGGAGCTGGGACTAGGACATCCAACCCACAGCTCTTTCATTCACTGGGGTTATTCCAAAGCATCTGCGAAATGGACAGCATCGTCAGGGCCAAGGATTGGAGGAGGGCCCAGCCCCGGTGCCACCCTCATTTATATGAACTTGGCGCTCGTTTTTTAGGGGATGCCCAGAATGCTCTGCTTCTCTCGTGGGGTGAGTATACCATGATGGCTCAGGACATCCGGCTCAGGTCTCAAATCTCCAACGGTTTTCGAGTCAATTACGTGAACGTTTGGAGGGCAATACCTTAATATTGAAACAAACAGGCCTGTGTTATGGAGACTGGGCCAAACACATTGTGCCCTAGGGCGACCCTTGTCCCGGTTTGCCGAGTACTGACCGGGCTTTCCTAGGATGCAGGGCTTTGGGTGTTAGAATCAGGACATCCCAGACAGATCAAGATGAGTCGGTTACCTCACTGCACCCAGGCCTCCTGGGTAGGGACCTACGCTTTCTCTCCACACCCACCCATATCACGCACATGTCACAGGAGCCAGAGGACATTGGTAGCAGAATCTGCAGAGACCCACGTAAAAATGGAAAGCGAGGCGATTAAGACTGACTGTTGCTCTGTGGCCTCAGGCAAAGTCCCCCCAGTCTTCCTGCCCCATGAGCTGTATTCTTCAGATTTTTCTGGATGAGATGATGTCCTGGGGCCTCCCTAGGGGTATGTGATGACCCTAACTACTTGGGAGGTGACACTCAAGGCTCCAGAGCCAGATGGCCTGAGCTCAGATCCTGCCATCCCCTAGGACGACCGACTGTCCTGGTTTGTCCTAGGTGGTGTTGGGGGGTGGGGGGTGGATTCCTCAGACTTGGCACTTTCCGTCTTAAAACTGGGACAGTCCAGGGGCACCCGGGTGGCTCAGTCGGTTGAGCATCTGACTCCGGATTTCGGCTCAGGTCATAATCCTGGGGTCATGGGATCGAGCCCCGTGTCGGGCTCTGTGCTGAGTGTGGAGCCTGCTTGGGATTCTCTCTCCCTCTGCCCCTCCCCCACACCCGTGCCCATGATTGCGCACTCTCTCTCTCTCTCTCTCCAATTAATCAATCAATCAATTTAAAAAACTGGGACAGTCCCGATTACCCAGGACAAGCTGGTCACCCTACCACCACTACTCACCAGCTGTGTGATGTTGAGCAAGTTACTTATCTTCTCTGTGCCTCATTTCCTTATCCGAAAAGAAGGCTACCATTGTACCAGTCCTCCGTTTCTAGAGACATTGTGAGCATCAAACACACTCAAGCACCTGAGCCTCCATCACAGTGTCTGCAAAGGGCACGAATTAAAGACGCAAGGAACGTGGGTTGTTACTAACGTTGGTTGTTAGAAATGAGTAATGTGACTTAACAGTAATCATTTTTCAGCCAGTGTGAAACCTGTACCTACCGAGCCAAACTCCAGTTCCCAGCTCCACATTCTGAGCCGAGGGGAAACAATCCTGCAAGAATTTCAAGGGCCTTCAATCCAGTCTAATGTGGAATTGCCCACCTGTGATCAGAAACAGGGCGAAGAAGGGTTTTGATTCCGTGTTAAAATGATAGTCCTGGCGGGGGGCAGGGGAGGGTGCCCCGGCGTTAATGCTGCTGGGAACTTGGCTCGTGCACCTTCTGTCCGCACCTTGCTTTCCTTGAACACACTTGGCCTCGTTGTGGAGCCAGGTCACTGCAGCACGGGCCTGGATCTGCTAGGTTATCTCCACTTCCTGGGCAACTCTGTCCACGGTCTTCCTCCTTGCTCATTTTCGGAGTGATGTGATTTATTTCAAAAAGAAACGGTAGGAACACATGCCCACGTGGAATGCCAGGGGATGGGGCGTGGGAAAGCCCGTGGCTGGCCTTGCCTTTCTGGCTCTCTGACGGTGGTAATGGACAGCTCGCTGTTGCTCATGAATTACCCCGTGGCTGCCGGAAAGGGGTTACGCAAACCACTTCTCTCAGCTGGCGTGAGATGTCAGTTCCCGAAAGGTCCTAGCACAAGTGGAATCAGGACCAGGGTGTGGTTGGAAGCATAGACAGCAGGCTCCTGATTCCATCCTCAACGCCGTGTCCCTCGTTGGGACAGTCTCTTGGCTTCACTGAAGGAATCAAGTGACTTCTCCTTCAGTGACCCCAGAACGTAGTGTCTGTGGCTCCAGGCAAGGCTGAGGCTCTTGATGGAAGACGCAGGGCTGAAGACATGGAGGAAAGGAAGCCCCATGCCACACTGCGTGCCCAGAGTCCAGCCCTCCCCGGGTCGAAAGGACCAGCTTTGAGAAACATGGACGAGGGTTCAAGTCACGTCTCCACTTACCAGCTGAGCAAATCGTTGGGCTTCTCTGAGTTCCTGCTCTTCCTTGTGAAACAGGGCAAGTAAAACACATCTGGAAGGATCTATGTTGGTAAAGACAAGAGTTAGAGATATTAATGGGGCGCCTGGGAGGCTCGGTCAGTTAAGCATCTGACTTCGGCTCAGGTCACGATCTCTCGGCTTGTGGGTTGGGGCCCCGCGTCGGGCTCTGTGCTGACAGCTCGGAGCCTGGAGCCTGCTTCGGGTTCTGTGTCTCCCTCTCTCTTTGCCCCTCCCCCAGTTGCTCTCCCTCCCTCTCTCTCTCTCTCTCAAAAATAAATAAACATTAAAACATTTAAAAAAAAGAATTAGGGATATAACTTAGAGAATACGGACTCCGGTGCTGGCATATTGCAGGTGATCGGTGACATTTCATGAGGAATAAGGATGAGTTTATTTGCACGTGGGCACTGTGCTAATTGCTTTCTGTGCTTTCTGCATTGAACGCCTTCACGCATCTGTGTGCTTTTTTGCATTCAAGTCTCAAAAGAGCCCTTGGTGGCATTCTATTCTATTACTACGCACATTTTACAGACGATGACCCTGAAGGCTTCGCAAGGTCACGCCCGTGTCCAGGGTCACGCGCCTGGGGCCAGGACTTGACCTCGGGTCTGTCTGGCTCCTGTCTGAGTCCCTGCACGCAGCGCCCGGCCTGTGTTCGCTAACGGCAAGCCCTCTCGCCCCCTCTCCGTGCAGTGTGCGGGAACGCTGTCTGGAGGAGCAGAAGAGGCGACGGCAGCGCGCCACCAAGAAGATCAGCACCTTCATAGGGACCTTCCTCGTGTGCTTTGCGCCCTACGTGATTACCAGGTGAGCCTGACCTGCGGGCCTCTCGCTTTGGAGGGCAAAGCAGGAGCCACGCGACCTGGAGCAGGCACACGCCTCTCTCGGACTCGCGTTTCCAGAGAGCGTGTTGGGGGCGACACACGGGACGGGTTTGGTGACAAGGAGGGCGCGCGCTTTGCCTCTTCAGCCTCCAGTTGGGGATGGTGACTCAGAACCGAAGGGGATGGTGAAAGAGTCTCCCCCTGATTGCCAGCTCATTCATCATCTAACCCTTTGGCCTCGGCTCCGGCCTCAAGAGGCAGGAAAGGAGAGGAGAGGACAGGGGAGGGGAGGGGAGGGGAGGGGAGAATGGAAGGAGGAAAACGCCCTGCCCCAGTTGGGTTCCCGCTGCCCACTGAGCACAGTGTGGCCCAGCCCCCAGGCATCCTCAGCCAGGACACCCTGGTCAACAGCAGGGGCCACATGCCGTCTGCTCTGCCACACCGGGGGTGTCCTGCTTCTGGTACGGGTGTTGTGAGCTGGTGACCTTCTCTCCCATTCACCGACCCCCCCACTGCTGCCGGGGCGCGACACGCTGGCCTCAGGGCTGTGTGTACCAAAAGCCAGCCTGCTCTAGCTGCAGAATTTCCTTCCCGTGGTCTGGCCAGGGGGAGGGAAAAAAAAAAGTATCACCCAATCAATTTTGCACACTGGAGGGGGGAAAAAAAAGCCCCATGACTCTGTATCCAAAATGGCTTAACTATTTGAGAAGTTGACAATAAAAAAAGGGATTTTGATGTTTGAGTAGGAAGCGGATGTTGAGCCTGGGAAGTAGGATCTGTGCAGGTGTGTATGTGGGTGTATGTGTGTGTGTGTGTGTGTGTGTGTGTGTGTGTGTGAAAGAGAGAGAGAGAGAGAGAGAGAGATTGTAAGAGAACACAGCCTAGCATCCCGGCATCCCCAGCTGGCAGGGACCTGGAAGGGACTCCCGGCTTCACTGGCTCCCAGAGTGGGCTTGCCCACAATAGCCAGGTCTCCCCATTTCTCCCGTCCATACTTCTACTGAGCTGATATCTGGTTCCCTGTGGTGCTGTCCTCTTTCTTTGGCCCAGGGAAGCATCTGTCCCCTCCTCTTAGGGGTCCTGCCGCCCCCCCCCCCCCCCCACCCTGACCACGGCAGCCCCCACCCTGTCTTCTCTTGGAGCGTCTTTCACTGTCTTTTCACAGATGCTTCCTCTGGGCGAAATCTCGCTTTGAACGAAGGACCTAGGACCGTCTGCAGGTCTCTGGATAGGTCTGATCTAGAAAGAGCAGAGCCATCAATTCTTCCTTCTAGAACCGTCCACTAGACCGCAAGACTACTGACATCTTGTGTGGAACTCCCTTTGTGGGGAGACCGCTCTGTGCATCGTAGGGTGTTAAGGGCACCGTGTCCCCTACTCACCCACTACTTCCCTCCTGCTCCCCAGTTTTAACAACTAGAAATGTCTTCAGACACGGCCCCGGGGATCAGCCTCCACCCTGGTGGAGAACCTTTGGTCTAGACACTCCACATCCAGCCAGGACGCCAGAGCTTGTGTAGATCAGGTTTTCCAGGGGACACGAAACCCAGGCTGTTACAGAGGTGAGAAGGTTTCTGTTGCTGTCCAAGGACGGGGCCACAGCACGGTTCCCAGCATGGGCTCTGGAACGTGCCCACTGGGTTCAAACCATAGCTCCACTCCTTCCTGCTGTGTGACCTTGGGCCAGTGATATCGCCTCTCTTTGCCTCCAGTCCCATCCAAGTGAGCAGTGCCTGCCTCTTAGGGTTGTTTTGAGGACTGATGGGATTTGAGCGTGGGCAGCACAGACCTGGCATGGTTGGTTGGCGCTCCCTCCCTCGTCCTTGGAGCCCCCACCCCCCCCCTCCGCCCACCCCTGGGCCGACCTGGGACTGGCTGGTGCGTGCAGTGAGGGGATCAAATCCGTTGTGGAGAGAGGCACCGGGAGGGGAGGGCAGGCAGGCGCCCCTCCTCTTAGATCCCACAGGAAAGGGGACCTGTGGGCTAATGACGGGAACTTGAACCCTCAGAGGAGAATAGGTAATGTGGCTCCAACTTTAAACTATTGGCTTTTTCTCTGGCTTAATCTCATTTCCCAACAAAATTTTCCTTTTTTCTGATTATAGCTCGGTTGCTCTAATGGTGCCCAGAAAATAACGTTTCAGTAAAATTGATGGTAGATTCGCAATGCAATATGCTCCCTCCAAATGGATTTGATGCATTTGGGATTTTTAAAAATATTCACAGAACCGTTCATCCTTGATGGGGATGAATGGCAACGTACTAAGGAGAAAAAGATATGCCGAGAAAACCTCACAAATACAAAATATGGCTCTGGTGAAGCTACCCTCAGCGTCACTACCACCATCTACCCAGCTGTTGCCTTTCTTTCTTTTTTGGGGAGGTGGCAAATTTTTAATTTTATTTGTTTGTTGAGTTATAAGTAACATACCGTGCTATATTAGTTTCACGTGTATAATGATTCAACAATTGTGTACATTACTCAGTACTCATCACGACAAGTGAACTCTTTTGTTTTTAATTTTTTTTAATGTTTTTATTTATTTTTGAGACAGACAGAGTGTGAGCAGGGGAGGGGCAGAGAGAGAGGGAGACACAGAATCCGAAGCAGGGTCCAGGCTCCGAGCTGTCGGCACAGAGCCCGACGCGGGGCTCAAACCCACAGACTGTGAGATCATGATCTGAGCTGAAGTCGGATGCTTCACCGACTGAGCCACCCAGGCGCCCCAGGACAAATGAACTCTTGATGCCCTTTATCTGTTTCATCCGTCCCCCCACCTGCCTTCCCTCTGGCCACCACCACTTTGTTCTCTGTACCTACGAGTCTGGTTTTTTTTGGTCTGTCTCTTTTTCCCTTGGTTTCTCCTTTTGTTTCTTAAATTCCACACATCAGTGAAATCATGTAGTACTTTTCTCTCACTGACTTATTTCACCTAGCACAATGCCCTCTAGATCCATCCACGTTGTTGCTAATGGCGAGATTTCATTCTGTTTTATGCTTCAGTGATATTCCATTGTACGTATATATCGCCTCTTTCTCCATTCGTCCATCGATGGACACTTGGGCTGCTCCCTTATCTTGACTGTTGAACCTATAATGCTGCTATGAACAGGTGTTCATATATCTTTTCCAATTAGTGGTCTCATTTTCTTTGGGTAAATACCCAGTGGTGAGATAACTTGATCAAATGGTACTTGTTACTTTTAATATTTTGAGGAACCTCCACAGCGGCTGCACCAGTTCAGTGCACGAGGGTTCCTTTTTCTCCACATCCTCACCAACACTTGCTGTTTCTGGTCATTTTGATTTTAGCCATTCCGACAGGTGTGGGGTGATTCCTCATTGTGGGTTTGATTTGCATTTCCCTGATGATGGGTGATGTTGAGCATTTTCTCACGTGTCTATTGGCCATCCGTGTATCTTCTTTGAAAAAGAAAATGTCAAGTCAGGTCCTCCGCTCGTCTTTTTATTAGGTTAATTGTTCTTTGTGTGTTGAGCTATAGAAGTTCTTTATATACTCTGAATGTTACCCCTTTTCAGATATGCCGTTTCCAGACATCTTCTCCCGTTCCCTAGTTGCCTTGTCATTTTGTCGATGGTTTCCTTTGCCGTGCAGAAGCTTTTTATTTTGGTGTGGCTCCAAGAGCTTAATTTTGCTTTTGTTTCCCTTGCCAGAGGAGACAGATCTAGAAAAGTGTTTCCGTGGCTGATGTCAGAGACATTACTGCCCGTGTTTTCTTTTAGAAGTTTTATGGTTTGAGGTCTGACATTTAGGTCTTTAATCCATTTTGAGTTTATTTTGGGGTATGGTGTAAGGAAGCGGTCCGGTTTCATTCTTTTGCACGTGGCTGCCCAACTTTCCCAGGACCGTTCGTTGCAGGCACTATCTTTCCCCCGCTGTCACTACCCTATCCGGCTCCTGTCTTAGCTTTCTTATAGGCACAAAGGAGCCATCCTAAGCAAACCTCATCCAATATGCAAACATACCCTCATTTCATTTTGACACACATTTTTTCTGGCACCTTCTCTGTGCGCAGCGTATAAAAGGCCCTGCAGAGGAGGCATGGGTTGGTGCGGTCCTGCAAGAGATGCCCTCTGAGGGGACATTGACCCTGTAGACATGGCCCTCATACCCAAACAGAACACCATGTCATGTCATCTGATAGGGACAGGGTCCAGTGGCTCTCCTGGAGGGAGCTTCCTGGACCAGGCTTGTGAAGTGGGCTCGGCTATGCAGGAGGGACAATCCAAGCAGAAGGGACAGCATGAGGCAGTTAGAGCCCTGTGTAGGGTCCACCGGTCACAGGTCCTTTTAGAGCACTTGAACGTGGCCTGTCTGAATTGAGATGTACCATAGGTGTAAATGCATATTGGGTTTCGTGGCTTGGCATGAGCATACATACGCTTTTTTGTACTGATTCCACAGTGAAATGGTGATATCTGGGATAAAATATGCAGCTAAAATTAATTTTACCTGCGTCTTTTCCCACCTGTGGCTTGCCTTCTCTTCCTATTGAACAGCACTGGTCTGTAGTCAGGGAGGTCTGGGGTATGAGTTGTGTCGATGACCTTCCTCCCAGCACCCTCTTTCCCTTGACCTCTGGCTGCTCTTATCACTCATCCATCACTGACCAGGAACCCCCTGGGATCTCCATTCCTGATGCCCTGCAAGAGTGCTCAGAACTCCCTGCCTCCCTTCCCTCCACGGTCAATGTCCTTCTCAGTATCAGAGTTTATCTAGGAGCGTATACAGAGTGGCCACATCACTGTCTCCCTCCACCAGGACAGGTGCACTGAGGCAGGGGCTCTTGGAGGGCCTGAATGAGGGGACATATCTGACCCCAGCCAGGGGTGTCAGGGGAGTTTGTGGCTGGCAGATCCTCATGGTTAGTCCCCCTGAAGTTACACCCCTCTTGGAACCACCTACCCCCTCCTCACCCCTCCCCTACATCCCTTCTGTGACTGAGGGGAGAAGAGATTCTAGTGAGATGTATTGTGTTTATGGTCACTGGAGGTCCCAGGCACACCCCAGGGGGATGGACATATGCCAATGTGCTCATCACACGTAGGGAGCTCTCTGGGCTCTAGGCATGTGTCGGGCATGGCCAGGGTCCCATCAGAACTACATTTCCACTGTCAGATGTCCACATGGCCACACAGAGTGTGGTGGGGTCGGAGTGGGGCAGGATTCACTCTCATGCTCACTCCCAGAGAACCTGCCCCAAAGTGTCCCATGTTACTGAGGGTCCAGGCTGAGAACCACACGTGGATTGCCTGCAGAACTCAATCGCTGGTAGGGCATATGTCAGATAACCCATGCAGGGAACGCAGCGCAGTCTATCCCCGCCAACACTGGCATGGAGATTGCTAGCGCTTCTGGGGGCGATTGATTCTTCTGTTCTTCGCAAGCTGGTTTCCAAGTGTAGACTCGAGCCCCCATCTCAGAAGAAGCTGAAGACGGGCCCTGCTCTGGAAATGTAGTTGAGAATTTAACTTCTCGCAGGAAATGATTCCTTATGGAGAACCTAGAGCCGTGGGTACTGGAAGTGGGAGGTCCCTTCGTGGGCGTCTCATCCAGGGAGCATAAGCCGGTGGCACCTTGCAGGCCAGCTGGGACCAAGCGTCGGTGGCCAGCCTGAGCATGTGTTGAGAGGCACCGTGAAGCCGGGCTGGGAGTGGCGGGGGCGCGCAGTGAAGGAAGGTCTCCCCTGCCTGAGGAGGTGAGACACGGGCTGTGCCGTCTTCAGTTCCTAATCTGGCACGGTGGTTTGCCAACTTGGAGATTAGAATCGCCAGGTGTGGCTCCTGGCATTGGTGGTTTCAAAGTCTCCTAGAAGATTCCAGTCATGAGTGGTGTTGAGAACCACAGCTCCAGTTCTCTCTGTCTCTCTCTGTCATTCACACACACACACACACACACACACACACACTTCACCCAGGAGGAAACCGAGGACAGGGTTGCAGGGGGACAGTGGCATCGCCTAGAGTCTCACACTGAGTCAGTGGTGGGGCTGGGCTTCCAACCTCAGTGGGCTGTCTACCAGCTCTTCAAGCTCTCAGAAAGGTCCTCCCCTGCTTCTCACTCATGTCTGTGGCTGTGGCAGAGAAGTGCCTGGCGCGCAGACATGGCTCCGTGAGCCCCTGGCCCAGAACCCTCTTACCCACCAGGGGTAGATTACCAAGGCTTGTCAATGACTGTGTTGTATAAGGACCCTCCAGACAAACAGACAAGTGGAATAGATGATAGATAGATAGATAGATAATAGATAGATAATGATAGATAGATAATAGATAAATAATATATATAGATAGATAATAGATAGATAATAGATAGGTAGATAGATAATAAATAGATATTAGATGATGGATAGATAGATAGATAGATAGATAATAGATAGATAATAGATAGATAGATAATAGATAGATAATAGATAGATAGTAGATAGATAATAGATAGATAGATAGATAATGATAGATAATAGATAAATAATATATATAGATAGATAATAGATAGATAATAGATAGGTAGATAGATAATAGATAATAGATGATAGATAGATAGATAGATAATAGCTAGATAATAGGTAGATAGATAATAGATAGATAATAGATAAATAATATATATAGATAGATAATAGATAGATAATAGATAGGTAGATAGATAATAAATAGATATTAGATGATGGATAGATAGATAGATAATAGATAGATAATAGATAGATAATAGATAGATAGTAGATAGATAATAGATAGATAGATAATGATAGATAATAGATAAATAATATATATAGATAGATAATAGATAGATAATAGATAGGTAGATAGATAATAGATAATAGATGATAGATAGATAGATAGATAATAGCTAGATAATAGGTAGATAGATAATAGATAGATAATAGATAAATAATATATATAGATAGATAATAGATAGATAATAGGTAGATAGATAATAAATAGATATTAGATGATGGATAGATAGATAGATAGATAATAGATAGATAATAGATAGATAATAGATAGATAATAGATAGATATATAGTAGATAGATAATAGATAGATAGATAATGATAGATAATAGATAAATAATATATATAGATAGATAATAGATAGATAATAGATAGGTAGATAGATAATAGATAATAGATGATAGATAGATAGATAATAGCTAGATAATAGGTAGATAGATAATGATAGATAGATAATAGATAAATAATATATATAGATAGATAATAGATAGATAATAGATAGGTAGATAGATAATAGATAGATAATAGATGATAGATAGATAGATAGATAGATAGATAGATAATAGATAGATAGATGAGAGAGAGAGAGAGAGAGAGAGGGACAGAGACAGAGAGAGACAGAGAAAGAAAGAGTCTGAGAAGTCCCACAATCTGCCCTCTGTAAGCCGGAAACTCAGGAAAGCTGGTGTGTGTACATCAGCTTGAATCTGAAGGCCCAGCCAACTGGGAAAGCTGATGGTATAAGTCCTGGTCCAAGGGCTGGACCAGGTCCAAGGGCTGGAGAAGCTGAGCTAAGACATCTCGAGTCAACCAGTGGGGCAGGGGGAAACAAGGGGCGAATTCCTCTTCCCTCTGATGCTGGCTCTATTCAAGTCGTCAACGGAATGGCTGACGACCACCCAGTTGGGGAGGGCAATCTGCTTAGATGTCTCCTGGATTATGCTCTGCCTCCCTCCTGTGCATGGAAATAACAGTCAAAACCACTGAGGCAGTAACTGGCTGACCGTGTGGAATCCAGAGGAAAAGAACCAGCCCCGTGTCTCCGAGAATAATCCTGTTAAGTCCCTGCTCTGTGCCCGGGGCTGTGCCATTCTTCGTGCCTCGATAACCTCCTCATTTCAAGATGAGGCTACTGAGGCTCAGACGGGAACTAGCCTTGCCTGGCAATGGACCCGGCCAGGGTTCCAGCTCGGGTCTGCCTGAAACCAAAGCCTGTGCAAAGCCTCACGCCGCACTGATCTGCTTCTCTTCTGGGAACATGGTGGTTCCCACTCTGCTCCCATAAGGCTGTAGGAAGGCACGCTGTGCCATGACCTGCTCAGAACCATAATGGTGCAGTTTTGGAGACGATTGGGAGCAAGCTGTTCGAGTGTCACTTAAACCCGACGTTGAGCCGCTAGCTGAGACACTAATATTTCCCATCACTGCAGTGACTGTCCCGGTGGCCTGTCTTGCTACTTCCACCCATTCCAGCCTTACAAGTGAGGACACGGGCAAGAGTTCAGGTCAACATCAGGACCCCTGTGGTGAACCCCGGGAGCTGGCAGAATTGGAACACTGGAGAAGAGAGGGGGCTTCTGCTGTGACCTCTGCCACCTTTTTGAGTTGATCAAGACCCGGTGGGCTGGGAGGGGGTCCTTCTCTTTGTCCCCAGTCACATCCGCCTGATAACTTTCTCAGGTAAGAAAGCATCAGTCTTGAGTCAAGAACCATTCGGGTCTTCAAATAGGTTCTCAGGCTTCCCTTCTTGGAGAACACAAAGTCTTCATAACTGCACCTGTCACCTGTCATTGGACACCTGTAATGCACCTAGGAGGTACCAATGCCTACCTGGTTGCACCTAGTACAGCTCTCCTGCAAGGTAAGCACTAGAATCCTTACCTTACAGAGGCTCAGAGAGGTGAGATGAGTTATCTATGGTCACAAGAGTAGTTACTGGCAGAATCGAGGGTTAAAGGTCACTGTCGAGCCTATTGGCAATCATTTAGCCTCGCAGCCATGCTACATGTCCAAAGCCTGGGGACCAGGCAACTGGAAATACAGAGATGCCCATTTGCAGGGTGGGTACCCATCTAACTTCCTATGCCCAAGCACCTCGGTGTGAACCCGGCGTAGCACCTACAGCACCCATAGGTGAAGACAGGTAGGCACGTGAGACCTTTCACTAGAAGAAGTGGTGGGTTTGCATGGAGTCACCTCTGGCCTCCCACACGGCTGACAGCAGCTTGGGTAGACCTAGACTAGGACCCAGAGGCCATCAGCTCTGGCAGCTGGAGCCATCAGTAGACTTGGTTGGCACAGTGCTGGCTGTGCAGCAAATACCTTTCAGAAAGACAGGTCCCTGAACTGTACCAACCAAAGAGCCACTGGCACCTGTACCTTGGGGCATGTCGGATGACCGTGGAGAACACTTGGAAATTTCTACCTTCACTCTAAATAGGAGTCACTACCTTCTTTTTCTTTTTAATTTTTTTTAACGTTTATTTATTTTTGAGACAGAGAGAGACAGAGCATGAACGGGTGATGGTTAGAGAGAGAGGGAGACACAGAATCTGAAACAGGCTCCAGGCTCTGAGCTGTCAGCACAGAGCCCGACGCGGGGCTTGAACTCACGGACCGAGAGATCATGACCCGAGCCGAAGTCGGACGCCTAACCGACTGAGCCACCCAAGCGCCCCCACTACCTTCTATTACAGACACTGGCTCTTGTGTCCCTCAAAGCCCTGCTAGGTCACATTTGACTTTTTCCAAGTGTTTGAGCAGAGTCTGAAGATCTGCAACGGATTCTCGTCCAAAAGCTCTAATTAAATTTTTCTGAATTAAAATTCACATGTCTAGAAGCATTTGTAAGGCTATTATCTTTGCAGCAACATATGCTTAGAAACAATTATGGTTGTCCCAAATCACCAGAGTGGGGCTTTGAAGCATTAGTGGATCTGACAGCACCATTGTTGTGGCTTTTCAAAGTCATGGAATTATGTAGATGGCAGAGGGGTTTAATATGCAGCTGGTTGTCCAGTGTTAATATTCTTTTAATAAAATGCCTTCCGTTCTCATGTCTCACGAAAATGTAAAGTGTCAGCTTATTACTTACAGGTCTTCGAATACACAAACCAGGTTCTCCAGACCTGAGGCTGACTTCCCAAAGAATGTTCTGAGGCCCGTGTTGCTTTTGGTGCCCAGTGTGCATGTGTGTGTATACACGTGTGCGTGTGCACACGGCAGTGGGGGCAGGAGAGATGATGGAGGCATGTAAGATAGAAAGAGAGGGTGCCAATTTACCACTTATTTCATTTTTTATGTCCAATGATATTTTATTTCTGTTTTTGTTTTTTAATTTTATTTAAATCCAAGTTAGTTAGCATATAGCATAATAATGGTTTCAGGAATAGGATTTAGTGATTCATCACTTACGTACAACACTCAGTGCTCATCCCAACCAGTGCTCTCCTTAATGCCCATCGCCCATTTAGCCCATCCCCTCAACCAGCTCCCCTCTGGAACCCCCAGCTAGTTCTCTGTATTTAAGAAACTGGTAGAACAGATACGTGAATTCAACAAAGTCTCAGGATATAAAATCAACATACAGAAATCAGTTGCATTTCTATACACCAACAACGAAGCAGCAGAAACAGAAATCAAAGAATAGGTCCCATGTACAATTGCACCAAAACCCATAAAATACCTAAGAATAAACCTAACCAAAGAAGTAAAAGATCTATATGCTTAAAACTGTAGAAAGCTTATGAGAGAAATTGAAGAAGCCACAAAGAAATGGAAAAACATTCCATGCTTATGGACTGGAAGAAAAAATGTCTGTACTACCCAAAGCAATCTAGCAACACCAGCATTCTTCACAGAGCTATAACAAACAATTCTAAAATTTGTATGGAACAGAAAAGACCCCGAATAGCCAAAGCCAAGTTGAAAAAGAAAACCAGCGCCAGAGGCGTCACAATTCCGGACTTCAAGCTGCATTGCAAAGCTGTCATCATCAAGACAGTGTGGTACTGGCACAAAAACAGACACTTAGATCAGTGGAACAGAATAGAGAACCCAGAAATGGACCCCCAAATGTATGGTCAGCCAATCTCTGACAAAGCAGGAAAGAATATTCAATGGAATAAAGACGGTCTCTTCAGCAAGTGGTGCTGGGAAAACTGGACAGCGACAGGCAGAGGAATGAACCTGGACCACTTTCTTACACCCGACACAAAATAAGCTCAAAATGGACGAAAGAGCCAATTTACCACGTGAAGTGTGAGAGTTGAAGGTAAAGGTCTTTGACGGTACCCTGGAACGGGGTCCAGGAGGTGGGAGGGGCAGCCTGGCGCCCACAGCCCCGGCTTCAAATCCTGGCGTTTCCACGTCCAGGCCATGTGGACTGGTGCATCACTTTGCCATGGCTCCTCCTCTGTACGGTAGGGGGAGCACTCTCAGGGGCTTGAGGCAGTGCTTGTGAAGTGGCTATCGAAGCACTGAGCCCTGGGGGACCCAGAAGTGTTGCCGGGCCTACAGCTGCCGGTATTACTGTTCCTATCCTCACCCCAGAACTTGGTTTCTTTGGGGACTCTCATTGTCGAGCAGAATTGAGACATTGGTCTCTCTGGGCATCCGGAGAATGGAGTTCTGGCAAATGTACCCCCATCCTCCTTCCAGAGGCGGGGACTGGCCCGGACGCTGGGTGGGGGTGGGGCCTGCAGGGGAGGGATGAGAGGGGAGGGCTTTCCAGCCCTCGGCTGTGACAGGCAGGACAGAGACCTGCCAGTGACCCAGATCAGAGGGTTTGTTGCCAAGAGAGAAGAGCGTGGCTCCCAGGAAGAATCCCTCACCCCCTGCAACAAATGCAGGACAAAGGGGTGTAGAAGGGGGGCGGGCACATTGGACCAGTGGAGGCGGGGGATCTGCGGGGATCTGCTCTGCAGCGCCCTGAGTCAGAAAAATACACATCTCTGTGCTGTGCTTCCGAGTTGTGAACGGGCCCACACCCTGTAGCATTTCACACCTCCCACCATCCTGGGACGCCCCCAGGGGCTCACAGAGCAACTCTGACCCGACCTGCCTCAGAGTCGCCTGGAACCCTTGGAAAAGCAGATTCCTGGCCCCCTTCCCCTCTCCTCCCCCTGCCCTGCTGATGAGAGTGTGGGCTCTCACCCCAGGGGATATGCACAAGGAACTGTGGGGGGGGGGGCTCTGGGAGGAGGCCTGGGTGCATTTTGAGCAGAGAAGCATAAATGTCTCCCCCTGCACAGGGCCTGCTGGCAGAGGTCTTTCTGGTTCACATCCCAGACAGTAAGTACGTGGAGAGTCACTTCGGTGCTTAACGGAAGGTCAGGGGCTGGGGGCAGGAGGCTCAGAGAAGAGGCCGTGCCCTCACGGTTCTGTAACCCCGGCACCCACCTTGCTGCACACGGGGCTCTAGGACTGGGGTGGGGGCTCGGTGCCACGTTGTGCTGTTAAAGGCAACAACAACCAGTCCTGCCTAACAGCCTCCTACATGCCCATGGGCTTCCTCAGGCTACCATTCACCGAGTAGCTTAAACGATAGAAATGCCTCGTGTCAGTTCCGGAGGTTAGAAGTTCAAGATCAAGGTGATGGCAGGGTTGGCGCCTTCTGAGGCCAGGGATGAGGGGGAGTTCGTTCCAGGGCTCCCCCCTGGCTTCTGGGGGTCTGCTGTCAGTCTCTGGCGTTCCTTGGCTTAGAGAAGCATCACACAATCTCTGCCATCATGCTCACATGGCCTTCTCGCCCTGTGCATCTGTGTCCAAATTTCCCCCTTTTATAGGGACACCAGGCGCACTGGGTTAGGGGCCTACCTGACTCCAGTCTGACCCCATCTTAACTGATTACATCTGCAACAACCCCATTTCCAAGTAAGGTCACATTCTGAGGTATTGGGGGTTAGGACTTCAACATATGAATTTGGGGGAGATAATTCAACCCAGGAGGCGATATAACAAAGGGAAACAAAGGACTGCTTTACACGTAAGCCCGATAATCCCTAAACTCAGGGCTCGTGGGTCAGAGCTGTCGGTAGGGGCAGGAGAGGGGAGTTCAGTAATCCACCAAGTGGAGTTTTCTTTCAGTAAAGAGAGAAGAGGCAGAGCATGGCAGGAACCTTCTAGCACGCAGTGACCTTGCCCACGAGGAGAATATGACTGATCAGAACTGGCAATCTCCCTCTCCTGGAGGGGAGGGCGCTCGGAGGGGGTGAGCGGAGCTAGACTTGGTGTGAGATGGGCTGGGGGATTCCCTCTGTCAAAGGTCAGCTGGAGGGAACCATGTGCTATCCCTGCCCAGATCTAGAATTAGAAAGAAGTCGTTGTGGCAATGTGGAAATCCTTGCCCCTTCTCGGTGCCCTCAAACAAACGGAGACTTGGAATTGTCAGAGCTAGGTCCGAGCAAAGCTAGCCACAGCAGGTGCACAGCGTGGGGCGGGGGGTCCCATGTGCACAGGAAAGGCAGGAAGTGGGTCAGCCAGCCACACCCGAGCACGGAAGGGGTGTCCCCACTTCAGGCTGGCCCAGCAGCAACACCAGTGTCCAGGCCTGTGCTGATCCAGAGCATCTCTTTGCCCGGAGGCCCTGACAAGGGCCACACACTGGCTTTTCGGAACAGGAGTCATTGTGTGTACTGTGGACGGGGGCAAGTGACAAGGTTCTGGGGAGCGCGTGACCTTGGAGAAGCGGTCCCGGGGCTGGGAGAGATGCAGAGCTCATCGGGTCCCGTCTGCGGGGCTGGATCTGAATCCCAGCGTGGCCTTTAGTCAGGACTTGGGCAGCAGTAGCGTGGAACCGGGTTTCGCTGGCTCTCTGAGCCTTGATTTCCTTGTCTGTAAAATGGGAATAATGATACCTCCTACAGGACACAGGATACAGGATAATTGGAAGAGGAGAGATTGTGCACATCAGTTGTTTTGCTCAAAGTAGACACTCAGCTGGCGATGATTATTACTGAACCAGGCAGAGGATTCAGACTTCACATAAAATCTCCGAGAAGCGATTGAAGTACATTTTATCTCTTAATTATCCAGTGGTGAAATCTTACATTGCCCTGAATAGTTTTAGCCTGTGAAATCTACAAAATAATAATGTTGCCGATCTTGCCGGATGGTTTAATGATACTTGGCTCTGATTTCAAGAATCCTCTTGGGAGGGCCAGGGATGCAAAGAACTGAATTCAGCGACACATAGAAGAGCAGACATTTTGGAAAGGCGAAGAGCAGACATTTTGGAAAGGCCGTTTGGCATTGTGTAGCGACAATGTGTTGGCATTCAGCTACTCCATTGTCATTATTAGGTGTGAATTCTAAATTCAGGGTTTTTGTCCCCTTCAAGTCCTCACTTCCCAAAATAGGTTTCTTAAAGTACAGCTTTCCCAAATGCTAACAGCTCCATTTCCCCATTCGGGCTAACAAGGACATGGGCAGAAACGAGGCCACGTCCCCCCACGAGGTCAGAGGGCAAGGGTAGCCAATGGCACCAGAAACAGGAGGCCAAATGGGGGGCTTCAGACGGGCTCGTTAAGGGGCTGTTCAAAAAAGGGGCATTGCACAGGAGGCTCAGATCCTGCCGGCTTTCTCCTCCTTCCCTTCGTGAGCTTGTCCCCACAGCCTCGGCCCGAAGCCAGGAAAAGCACGCAGGTTGGCCGCACAGAGTGACAGCCCAAGCTCAGTCCTTTCTGAAGCCGGGGCCAAACCTGGGCGGCCCACCACACTGAGAACCACTGCTTCCTGTCATCCTGCAACCCCCCCCCCCACCCCGGAGAATACAGGTGCCAGATCCCAAGGCACAGACGCTGGACCTTCCTCTCTCACAATCTGCTGTGTGACGCTGGGCAACCCCGTCTCCTCTCTGGGCCTCAATTTCCTCATTTGACAGCGGACAGAGGGTAACTTATGATCTTCAGTCTGCGGCCTTTTCTACCTTGTGCCAATGCTGCATAATGTCCAAATATGGCCAACGGTGCTGGACACAGTAGAGAAAGGAGAGTAAGGGACTTGATTTGGAGGGGGGGGATTCCATTACACAGAGGAAGGCCTTTATTTCCTCACAGTCTCACATTGGCACCATTAAATGGAGTTGTTCAATGGGCACTGGGGGACCTACAGAAAAATACCCCTTGGAAACATGGGCTGTGTCTCCCCTTGTCCCCTCCCAAAGAATGAGGGTCACTTTAGGGTACCTGACTGCTGCCATTGCCAAGGGCCCCCCCCCCCCCCGAATCCCAACCCTAGGAAGAGGCCTTCCCCATCTGTAGATTCTTCCTGATGCAAGATGTACTGGGAGCTGGCAGAATGGTTGCAAAATTATTCGCAGACCTCCCTCCCAGGCCACCTTCTCAGGAGGGCAGAGCTGGACTCGAAGCAGAGAATCAGCCTCTTCCGGTTACAGTGTAGAGATGGTCTTAATTAACTGCCTCGGTTTTCATCTAAAACCTCCGGGCCCAAGGAAGGGAAGCGACTTGCCCAGGGTCACACAGCAGGACAGCAGGCGAGTCGGAGCCTGCGGCCAGGACACTATTAGCCACTAGCCTATTTCTCAGGTAAGCTTATGCTCCAGAGTCAGACAGACCTGGGTTCAAATCCTGCCTTTATAATTTGCTGGCCGTGAGACCTTAGGCAAATTATTTAACCTCCTTGGACATCTATTTCCTCACTCGTAAAACAGAGATAGTCACATCTCCGGGGGCAGGGGGGGCAGGTGATCCAAGAAGTCACGTGTGTAAAGTATGCAGTGAGTCCGGTAGCCGGAACAAACTAAGTGCCTGGCGAATGTCCACCGCCCGTTACTGTTACTGTTGTAAATCGCAGTCGCCATCGTTGTTGTTGAGGACGCAGCCCCGGGAAGCTGAGGCTCGCCAGGAGGCTGTGCTCTCAGTAACGGCGTCCCCGTGTCTCCGCAGGCTGGTGGAGCTGTCCTCCTCGGTGCCCATCGGCTCCCACTGGGGGGTGCTGTCCAAGTGCTTGGCCTACAGCAAGGCCGCGTCTGACCCCTTTGTGTACTCCCTGCTGCGACACCAGTACCGCAAAAGCTGCAAAGAGATCCTGAACCGGATCCTCCACCGGCGCTCCCTCCACTCCTCGGGCCTCACCGGCGACTCCCACAGCCAGAACATTCTGCCGGTCTCTGAGTGAAGGCCGCCGCTCCTGCTGGAGAGTGAGGAAGGAGACAGCTGGTGAGAAGCGGGGATGGGGGGGGCTTGAGGTCCTGGGTGGGCACCCCCAGCCGCCACCCACCTGGCCGGCCCAGCGGTCCCGGTTCCCTGGCTTGTAGGGGCTCTGAAGCCTGCTTCCTGGTTCCTCAAGGGCAGAGGCTGGACTGTCCCTATTTTGCACCAAAGGATGACTGTGGCTGCTTCCTCTGGCTTTTCTTTCTGAGAAGCTCCTTTGAGGGCCTGGGCTCCCCAGAGGCTCCCCAGGAGTGACACTGAGTCCAGTCATGATCAAGGACACGCAGTGCTGGTGGCAGGTGGGAAAAGCATGGCGTCCACCTGCTTCTTAACCAGTAGGCATTGGGCTCCATGCTGAAGAAAAGAGGTGGTCTCCGTGGGACATCGGTCGTGCTGCAAGTAAGGTTGGCAGTGGCCGTTTGGCCTTACGTCTAGCATGGCTGCTGTTCTCCACATGGTCGCGGTGGCTGCTTTGACCCAAATATCATCCAGCTGGTACTTGCTCAGTTGTGCTCAGCCGGGACTCTTGGGACCCTGAGCCCAAGGGGAAAATGTTTAGCAACTCGTGGCTACCCAATTGTGGCCAAGCAGTTGTCTGAGACACGGTTATATTGGATTAAACTCTGGTCCCTCTCTTTCCCCCCAAAAGCTGACGTTTGTGTGTGTAGACAATCTTAGCATGACAATGGCTTAAATAGGCAGGCGATACATGTAATAATGTTCTTGGAGGTCTGACCTTGAAGTCACCTTCTGATTCACATGTCATAACTGTTGGAGCCAAGGAGAGGCAGGAGGAAGGCAGCTGTTTGGTGCCCCCACCCCTGGTCGTGACCTGAATTTGCAGGAGGCGTTTCACCTCGTGTCGCACACGTCTTGTCCGGCACATCCTGTGTGATGCACCCCCAAGAACTGGCCTGAGCAGGGTTTTAGCGTTGATTCTAAGGCACTGGATTCCATCATCCTATGGGTTCCATTCCTATTCTCTGAGTCTGTCAACAGAGAGTAGAGGCTGTCCCAGGTGATCGAGAAAGTGCCCTGTGCTAATGAAGGGAGAGTGACATTTTCATTGAAAACTGTAACTTCAAGAACTATGCCAATCCATTCGCAGCCCCTTCTTGATTGACTAAAAGCCAAGGTGTGTGGCCCATGCTTTCTGCCCATCCATCTTTGTTTACCATTTCAGATGACCTGTGGAGGCTAAGAACAGTTACCTCTCAGCGCTCCCTTCTGATGCCTCCAGGGTGGAAAGGATGGGGAACAATAGATTCCGATGGCTCCTTCTCTCTTCCCAGCCCTGTGTGTTCTGACCTTGGAAGTACCGAGGGGAGGACACGGTCCAACAGGGACCAACTGGGAAGAGCCCGACGCTTTTTACTGCCAGGTGGCCCCCGTATGGAAAGACAGGGAAATGTTGTGTGAATCTATTTGCAAAGATGTCTTATTCACCTCAGCTCCCCTTTTTGACAAACAGAGAGCTGATCCCGGCCTCGTCTTGCCTAGTTTCAAGGTTGTCATGCAGGTTAGAACGGGAACAGACGTAGCCTCTGATGCCTTGGCACCGTTCGGTTATAGTTGGAGGTGTGCTCACACCTGCCTGGGGGGGCCGGTGGGGCACGTCCCTTCCCAATTCCACGTTCAGGGATCTCACGTTGGTAGCTTGAAATCAGCCGTGGTGAGAGTATTTACACCAAGAAAATTCACAAAGGCTACAAGGAAGGACTTCTGCCCTGAGAGCTGGTTGTCGAAGCGTCTACCGGCACACCACTGCCCAGACGTGACTTTGTGTGTTACCGGAAACTCGCCCTGATACAGGGCACGTTGGGCTGCACGAGTAGACGTTCATTTTTGCGGCTCTTTCCTAGTGACAGGTAGCTGTTCGCCCCCGCCTTGTCCCAACGCCAAACAAGTACCAATGAGGTCGAAAACAAGTAAGGAGCCAGGAAAATATGCACAACTGAATCCGCCTAGCTCCCTTTTCACACAAATATCCTCAAACTTGGCCAACAGAGCAGTAGCGACCTAGTGGGTGAGGTTAGTAGACAGTCAAATTCAAGCAGCAAAATGTGTTTTCATCAATGTCACTTCCTCTTCCTGCTTATTCCACGTGGGCAACACATTAAGCTCCTGGAAGCAACTGGATCTCTTTTAGCTCTTCTTCAGCTAAGAAACAAAAGACGTGTCGCCCACACCCCCGTGTATCTTAAAGATACGTGTCATAACTTTCGCCAGACCCCTAGGACTGCTAAAAAACAAAAAACAACAACCCCACAATAAAACCAGTTATATTGGCATCCTGGAGACAAAAGGCCAGATAAGCTGAGAGGGTGTTTTCATTACCATTTAGACAGGCATTAAAAGCCAAGGAGAAGTAAGGAGAAAATCACCACATTGACGGGCAGCACCAACCAACTCTGTTATAATTACCTTTACCTGGATGTTGGTATTTATCCATACGCAGTCTATAAAATTTTCCCCTGGCTTCATTTTTCCCAGGCGAATTATCTACCTCATTTGGTGATTTAATTTATCAAAAGTAACATGGGTTTCTCAGGTAAAACACTCAGAAACAGCGAGAGCAGGGGGCCTAGGATTACTTACTTGACTTTAGTCTAGCATGAGGCGCAAGGTTCAAGGCCCAGACTCTGGGGGACAGCCGGACCAGGTGGGAGAACATGCCAGGAAGCTTGGAAATCAAGCCTGACCTGGAGGGGCCATCTGATTCCTAACCCTACACTTAAGGGCTCTGTTTCTAGCCCTACATGATCGGAAATATAGGTTTAATCCCAGCCCCTGGTGGCTTTTTCAGTCACTCTGCAACTATTCCAGCTTTTTCTTACACTTCTGGAAGGAGGTAATTTCCGAGCCCTAAGACCCTCTAAAGGAACTGTTAGCTCAGGTGAGGGTCGTGGCTTCTAGGGTCTGTATATCACATGCTCAGCTGACCTCCCAAAGATGTTTCACTAAGAGCCAACCTGTTTTTACTAAGAAATGGCCGGGTCATGAGGGAAGTTGACTTCAGCCACCTGATACCAATGGAACATTCCTTGTGGGACTCAGCTCAGCCTTCTTTTTCTTAAAAAAAAATGTTTTTTAAACATTTATTCAATTTTTGAGAGTCAGAGAGACAGAGCATGAGCAGAAGAGGGGCAGTGAGAGAGGGAGACACAGAATCCGAAGCAGGCTCCGGGCTCTGAGCTGTCAGCACAGAGCCTGACGTGGGGCTCGAACTCATAGACCGTGAGATCGTGACCTGAGCTCAAGTCGGATGCTTAACTGACTGAGCCACCCAGGTGCCTCTCAGCTCAGCCTTCTATCACCCTGAGCAGTAAACCTCTCTCCTCATGTTTGTGAGATTAGTTTTCTTTTTCATGGTGCCTTTCTCTCTGAAAGGAGACAGAAGGAACAGACCGTGCCCATGGTCTGGTTGCCACCCTTTTACACACATGGGAGCAGGTAGCCAGTGCTGTGGTGTGGCCTGTGGCTGTGCATTTCTAGAATTTAACCCAAATGCAGGATAACCAGTTTGCCTATGGTTTTAATGAGGATATTTTATCAGGTGCCAGATATTCCCTGCATCAGCTCATATCCTTTGGACCACGAGCACCACAGGGAAGAGTGAGGTCCTGGATACATTTGTGGCTCCCACCACCTTTGTGCAAGGTCTAAAGCACCCGGAACAGAGCCTTTGGCTCTTGAACTTCATTATCCACAAGCATCACCAAGGGCGCTTGTTCAAAATGCAGATTCCTGTACTCCCTCCTCGGAGATCTGTCCAAGAAAGTCTGGGAAGGACCCGGGATTCTGCATTTTCAAACATCAGTGCCCAGGGGACTGCTGCGGGCGGCCTCCCCACTCTTCCCTGAGAAAGGTGATCTTGGACACCGGGATAAAACTCTGTGGAAAGCTGGGCCTTCCTAAGTATCTCCGCTTCAGTCGGCCTGTATCTCTCCCTAATTCTCCAGATAGTTCAGTCTGCAGCCTCATTCAAGGGCTGACTCATTTTGTTCTCAGAGCCGCACACAGAGTGCTCATTCCACGAAATTCTCAAAACCTGTCTTCGGAAGACTCTGAGGGGCCAACACAAGCTGCCACCCGCCCCTCCGAAGGTATTTACGAAGCAGCCTCTTCCCATCCGGTGACACTGTGTTCAGGTCGTGAACACAGATGTACGAGGCTGTTGGTAGAGGATGTCAGCACTGGCTGGCTCGGGGCCAGGACGCTCGGTTCGAGAGAAGGAAGCCGGTACTCAGAGGGCCCCACGGGGACACTTGCTCGGGTCCCGACTCCACCTCTGCCCCCGGCAGCCTGGCCGTGGGAGCCGATGGCATCTGGCCCCTCGGCCGCTAACCACAGTTAGCCCGACACCCTTCCCACCCTGCCTCATACCCCGGGAGTGGAGCCAGGCTGAGGCAGAGCCAGAGAGAGACAGCGCTGAATGCCAGGCTCTGGGGGTGGGTCTGCTTTGGGTTCCCCGCTTCCTCCAGCAAGGCTGACCCTGCCGGGTCCCCCGGGAGCAGCTCCTGGTAATGACAGTGGTCCATAGTCCTCTAACAGCTGGTGTGCCCTACAGAGTACGTACCAGGCCCCATGCGGAGTGTTCTGGGGTGGTGTTTCCATTAACCCTCATAATAATCCTAGGATGCAGGTACTCTTAGTGTGTCCTTTTCAGACATCTGGGACAATCTGTGAGTCCCGGGGCAGCAGGTAGAGACTCTTGAGGGGCAGCACAAAACAGAGGCCATGGTCTCCAGGACGGTAGGTTGGTGCCAATGGGGAGTCTCCAAATGCACCCAACTCGGGGCAGCTGCGGGCGCAGCGGGCGTCTGTCCGTCAGCAGCACAGAACACCCTTGCCTTCCAGCTTCTGTGCTAAACACCCACACCCACCAGCTGGGCCCTGGGGCCCCTCCCATCGTCTGGCCACCACTTGCTCGGAAAGGACTCCCGCAGACTCCTCTTTCTCTGTACCTGTTTCTAGGGAAATGGGAGGGGTGGGGTGGGGGCTGGTGCTGAGCAGCATCCTCTGTACCCGGAATTTATGGCTCACGGGCCCTTTTCAGCCACAAGAAGCCTACCTGACTCGGTGTTTCAGGTGTCTGAGGGGCTCACCGCCAACCTGAATTTTTCTGAAAGCCTGAGCCAAGAGCCTTTATGACATTAATAGAGCGGAGCACTGTCCCGGCACCAAAGTCAGCCTCTTCGTGCCCTGAAGCCAGAAGGGTTTTCATGGAACACCCCGGTGTTGGCTTAGGACCCCGGGCCGAGCTGGCCACGAGGAGAGGATGGGCGCAGGCGGTGTCCTTGGTTTGCTGTTAGGGGTTCAGAGGAGGAACTTGGCTGGGAGCAGTGTGGTTTGTAAGCTTCTTCACGTCTCCAGCGGGCTCCCACTTTCTCTCCAGGCCAAGTGGCCTGTTAGCCCGGAAAGAGCCGGTCCACCCCTTAGCCAGCTGCCCTGGCTGCGTTGTTGGCCAAAGCCCTGGCCTGGAAGACACGCGGGGGCCTCGGGCCTGCTGCTGCCTCTGCAGGGCGGATGTAGCCACGAAGTCAAAGCCCTCCTCATGCCTCCTTCCATAAATACAGGGTGAAGGAGCCAGACCTGGACCCTTCTGGAGGTCGGCTCTCTAGGAAAGAGAAGTCCACGGCATGGGATTGATTGCCCATCTTTCCAGGGAATCTGTATCGGGGGAGGGACGTGGTGAGAGCCCAGGGTTTTGTGCAGCCTGACCCAGACATCACTGAGCAGAAGCAGTGATCTTCGGGAAGCAGGGGAGTCCCAGAAATCAGAGTCCTGGAGCAGTTCAGGGAGTGGCACGTGGCAATGGCAGAAATACTTGCCTGTCACTCCTCACACATTTATGGAGCACCTTCTGTGTGCCCAGCCCTGTGCTGTGTCAGCCTCTGGCGGAGACAAGAAATTATAGTGTAAGACGGGGCTGCCCCGGGGGGGGTGTGCACCCTGCTGGGGGGTGCAGAGGAGGGCTGAAGCTCTTGGCCAGTGGGAAGGGCGGGTCTCGGAAGGATTTTTAGAGGTAATGACGTCCGCCCAGAACTTGCAGTCGGCAAGAACATATGACAGGACACAGAGGGGACGTGAACATGCCTGGGAAGGAGTCTAATGGGCTTAGAGCTTCGTGTGTGTCCGGGAATGATATCGGGTGAGCGCCGAGGACAGAAAGTGTCTCCCGAGAGAATGAATGTGATCTGTGGCCCATGGGAGATGATCCAAGTCTTGAAGTTAGGGAGTACCAAAATCAGGTCCCTTAGAAAGAGAAAACGTGGGGGAAATCCACATGCATTGAGCTACCAGAAAAGAAAAGGAAGAGAAGGAAGGAAGGAAGGGACAACGGAAGGAAGGAAGGACCAAAATGCATTGCATTTATTTTGAGGGGCATCTCCATTTACAGTGACTAGGTGGGGGACATAATTCATTCTTCAGAAACCACCCACATTTGGCCAGGGAACATCCCCTGACAACATACCTGAGTAGGAACAAAGGTACATCTTCGGCAGTGCACGTCCACGTTCCGTGTCAGTGCAAGGTCCTCACGGGCTCTGCTACATACCCCCAGGGACAACTGGAAGAATTCACACAACAGAAACAACCATATTTGCAAAAGTTGTCCTCGGGTTGCATAGCAATGCAGCCACACTCCCTTCACACCCACACCGTCTCCGGGCTTTGTACAGTTGGCTCGTGCAGTGCGTCATGTAACTATGTCTCTGGCATTTAAAGGTCAAACATTTTGAATCCAATCAATCTTAGCAGTGCTGTCGTTTACCGCATTTACCAATATTTAAGGATTTTTTAAATAATTGAGATTTTCGACTCCAAAGACTAGGTGTGCACCTTTGGGAATGCGTGTGCTTTTAAGAACACAGGCTCGTGGTACTTCCTGTGTCCTTTCTCCCGGGGGCCCGTGACTCTGTAGCCAGTATCTTCCTTATCCCCTGGTGCAGAAGAGTTGTTGCACCACATTTAACAGAACCTACAGTCCATGTTTCGATAGTTTCAAAGAACCTAAAATCTGTATGTGGACACAGAAGCCCACTCTGGGTTGTGAGAGTCAGATTATCACGATCAAGGCCCTGCCTTCAATAACACCCCATCCTGTCCGTAGGGAATGTGCTTGGGAGAGCAGCAAATGCCATCACAATGGCACACCATTGACCGGTTGACCAGAGCCGGTCCATTTCCTAATGACCAGAGCAAAGCGAGGGCTCATGCCTGGCTAAGATACCAACCACTCAGCCCCTAAAGGCTCAGCTCACCGTTGCCTTGCGTTCAAGTCGTTTAATACCAAATCTTTGCTTGAATTACTTGTAACCAAATCCCATGCTCTAAAAACCTCCTAATGCCAAGTTCCCCTGAAAACTGATATCAGTCCAAACCTCAACAATCCTGTTTTACAACAAGCATATAAATAGAATCTCTTCTGGAACATTTGAGGGACGTTTAATGCGGGTGGTGTCTCACCAAGCCCATCAAGATTTCCCCCAGGGGAAGCCTGCTTAACTGCAGCTCACAAACAGCTGTGGAAGTCTGGTGACATGTCGTAAAGGTGCCTTGCCTTCCCCTCATTACCACATGGGGCATTTTTCTAAATATTGGAACAGGCCATCTTTACTTCTGTAGGCTCATCTGGGAGAAGAGATTCAAATCCTTGCCATTTGGATGTGCATTACCCATTTTGGTGAGACAGTTTGTGGGGGGACATGAGTCTATCCCTCTGTTGTGGTGTCGTATGGAGGTCGGCCCCCACCCTGTTCATCCTCCCTGATGGGGCATGCCTGCCTCCCACACAGAGGCTTTACCCTGCTCAGTGCCCAATGGGGGAATCATCACTCCTCTTAAGCGAGAGGAGACTAGTTCAATTTTATCCTGAGAACTCTTGGAAGCTCCACATAACGAGAGCAGCAAAGTCAAATTCTTTGCCTTGCTTGAGTTTCATAGATTTCATTACTTTCTGGTGTCTGTGCAAAGTGGGGAAGGGGACTTACACCGTCCATGGCTTGGGGCATCCAGAGGACAGACCCGTAGATGACACAAGGGGGCCTACGTGAAAGAAACCTAAGGCATGTGCCACTTAATTTAGCATTCCACACGGAAGTGTACTTTATATTTGGACACTTGAAAAATACTTTCGGAGACCAGGATTTAGACAAAGAAGAGATATTTCTTTCCTGGAGACAAAGCGATCTGCAAACGACTGGCTCCTGTACAATGTTCTATCTCTAATGTCAGACCCATAGGAAGATGGGTGTGTTTATGTTGGAGCAAATATGCCCATAAACCTGTGCGCCCGTGATTCTGTGTGCCCATTAGCATCCTCTGTTTGTTAACATTGTAGCTTTAACTTTATTTTCTCCTAATTTGTTAAATGGAAATATAGCTCCATTAAAACACACACACACACATACACACACACACAGATTATTCCAAGCCCTCGCAATGTGGCAACATTGCCTTTCATGTAATACACTTGTCAGCACTAGTGTTCTGTTGCAATGGGACTCAAGATTTTTGAATCCAAGGCCAACGTCGCCTGCTCTGTTTACAATGGCTTGTGTTTTGTGAATACATATCAAATGTTGTAATATATTTTTATGATAGAATCGATAATTAATACAGGGAAAAGTATATATTGTGATTCTGTCCAATAAAGCCTCCGGTTCTAAAATCTCGTCCACGGTGTGATGACCTCGTGGTGAATACGTTTTTATTACGTACAAGTTAATTATCAGAAATGCTGGCTTTCCGTAACTTCAGGCTGGGCCGTAAGTTTACACAGCTTTTCTCTCCTGTCTTCCTGTATTGTGTTCTCTTTTCTCTCCCCTCTCCGCTCCCCAGATGCCCCTGGCCCTCACGCAGCCTTCTGAGGGGTAGGTCTTCATCCTTTGGGGACACCTCTTGCCTTCCCAAGCCCACAGCAGCCACCCCCTCCCAAATACACCTGGCTAGAAACTGACACCATGTGACTTTGCCACTTGGGGCCAGTTCCTTAGGCTTTGCTAGATGAGTAATAGCTGACAGCAACCAGGTATCCTGCAGTGTTCAGTCTCCCCAGCACCCCCTCGAGAGCCCACAGTCCCTGCCCTGCCCTGTCCTCGCCGTGGCTCTAGAGGCCTCAAGAACGGCCACAAGGCACTCACGAGGCTATGATTGGGCCTTTTCCTGCCCTGCGGGGCTGAGCTGAACACCCACCTGTCTCGAGGCGGGCTGGGGTGGCCTCAGGGGTGTGGAGTGTGGGTCATAGCCCAGCCCCCAGGGGAACAAGGAAGAAAGAGGAAGGAATTGGGATGTCCCAGCCAACTACAGCCTCGTCGCCACCAGGGGACATCTCTGGGATCGGCTCCGGGAGGAAACACCCTTATGCTGACTACGGGTATGAAGAACTTCAGATTCCTGAGTACCTACTGTGTTCCAGATCCTGTGGCAGATATTTCCAAAGCATCACCTTTTTCCATTCCCTAATACTCCAAGGAGGTTGGTTTTATTCTTATAACTATTCTACAGTTGAAGAATTGTGATGGTTATTAATGTCCTGTGTCACAGTGACCAGATCACGGGGTGCCCAGGTATGAACCTCATCTCTGGGTGTGCCTGTGAGGGTTTTTCTGGAGGAAATTAGCATTTGAATCAGCGGGGCTCAGTAAAGCAATTTATCCTCCCAGTGAGGGTGGGCCTCACCCAGTCCCTCCAGATTCTGAATAGAACAAGAAGGAGGAGGAGGGAAGAATTTGTCCCTTCCTTCCGATTGAGCTGGGATATTGATCTTCTCCTGACCTTGGCTGCCTGGTTCTCAAGTCTTTGGACTTGGAGAGAATTACACTGCTGGCTTATCTGGGTGTCCAGCTTGCAGAGGGCAGATCTTAAGACTTAAGCTTCTCAGCCTCCATAATTGCATGAGCCAATTCCTATAAGTGTGTGTGCGTGTGTGTGTGTGTGTGTGTGTGTGTGTGTGTATCTCCATCTTGTCGGGTCTGTTTCTCAGAGAACCCTGACTACAGGGTTGGAGCCGCTCACGCAAGTTCCTACAGCTGCCACGTGAGGAACCAGCTCCAGCTCCACTGGCCTCTGATTCTGCAGGGACCCCACAGTCAGGCTGGTGGGCTCCTGGGGAAGCATTGTCCTTCTCTATCAGTTTCCACACTATTTACTATTTCCCTCTTTGTTGCCTTCCGACAAGAGTTAAGGCAAGAGTAAGAGGACGGACAAGAGGCACGTTCCATCCCAAGCTTCTTTCCTCTCTCGGCTCCAGATTTCTCATCTTCAAAAATAGGGGCACCTGGGTGGCTCAGTCGGTTAAGTGTCCAACTTCGGCCCAGGTTCTGATCTCACAGTTCATGGGTTCAAGCCCCACATCAGACTCTGTGCTGACAGTGCAGAGCCTGCTTGGGATCCTCTCCCTCTCTCTCTTCCCCTTTCCCACTCACACTTTTTCCTCTCTGTCTCTCTCAAAACAAATAACCTTAAAAAAATAAAGCTGTAGTGTAAATCAGGCATATAAACTATGAGAAATAAGCCCACTGACCCAATCAAAGGAGGGATGCAGAGATTCGGAGGACAGTGAAGCGAGGCATCAATCAATGTTCTTGCAAGACTGGGTGTCTGACAGGCACACTTGGGGCAGTTACAGCAGACAATTTATCTCCTAGCATGCAAGTCCCTCCCCTGGTCCCTCACTGGCTGAGTGCTACAGAGGTAAGTCCCTCCCCTGGTCCCTCACTGGCTGAGTGCTACAGAGGCAAGTCCCTCCCCTGGTCCCTCACTGGCTGAGTGCTACAGAAGCTACTGCCTTGACCGGACATCTGTGCCCACATAAAACCAAAAGTAGTCTGACTGGAACAAATGTACATTCCCTGGGGTGATGCAGAGACTTTCAGTCCCTCTTCCCTGTTCTTGGGCACATGCTCACTGCAAAGCCGGCAAACATAAGCCTGTGAATCAGAGAGGAGAAGAACCACGAAGTGAAGTGTCTAAGGGTTTGGGATTCCATTGGGGGGGGGGGGGTGCTTGTTTGTACATATTTCCAATAGGTTGTAAACCTATTGGAAATTAGACAGCACAGCTTTTATTTGGTTTTTTTTTTCTAATTTTTTAATGTTTATTTTTGAGAGAGAGGGAGGGAGGGAAGGAGAGAGAGAGACAAAGAGAGAGAGAGAGAGAGAGAGAGAGCAGGGGAGGGTCAGAGAGAGAGGGAGACACAGAATCCAAAGCAGTCTCCAGGCTCTGAGCTGTCAGCACAGAGCCAATGTGGGGCTTGAACCCACGGACCAGGAGATCACTACCTGAGCTGAAGTTGGATCCTTAACCAACTGAGCCACCCGGGCGCCCTTTATTTGGTATATCTGAAAATGAACCCTCTCTCTTACTTCTCACATAAATCAATGGAAAAGAACAGAGAGTCCAGAAACAGACCCACATGTATATGGTCAGTTAATTCTGACAAAGGTGCTAAACCATTCAGTGGGAGAAAGGAAAGTCTTCCATCAGTACTGGAGTGTCTGGGGTATGCACAGAAAGAAACGATGAACCCTCACCCACCACCCACCCCATGCACGAGCTCAACTTGAAACGAATCATACACCCAAATATTGTAAAGACTAAAAACATGCAGCTTCCAGAAGAAAACAGAGGAGAGAATCCTCGCTACTCTGGGGCAGGCCAAGACATCTTGGATGTCAAACGCATGACTGTGAAAAAATTGAACCACACCTCATCAAAAAAATTTCTTTTAAATACCATTAAGAAAATGACAAGCTCCAGAACGGAGGAAATATTTGCAGCACGTGTGTCTGGCAAAAGAATTGTACCCAGAATAGATCAGAAGAAAACCCAGTAGCAAGGGGCAAACGCTTCAGATAGACGCTTCCAAAGAAGATAAGCACACGGCCGACACGCACACAGAAAGGTGCTCAACATCACGAGCCTTCAGGAAAGTGCAAATTAAAACGGCCGTGAGCTACCACTGCCCGTGGCAATACCAAATGTCGGGAAGAATGTGGAACAACAGAAACCCCCATACACTCCTGGCGGGAATGCAAAATGACATAACCACTCGGGAAAGCAGTTTGGCAGTTGCTTATAAAGGTAAACTCACACGTACCACCGGGTCCAGGCATTCCACACCCAGGTATTTCCCAGGAGAAAGGAAAGCACGTCTGTAGAAAGACCTGTACGTGAGTGTTCATAGGACCTTCATGGTCACAGTACCCCAAAACGACTCAAACATCCATCAGCATGAGTAAAAAATTGTGGTTATATTCTGTAGGCTTCCGTTGATATGAATTAGTTAAAAAAAAAAAAAGGCTAATCTATAGTGGGAAATGTAAACGGTTGAGTGGTGGGGTGCCTGGGTGGCTCAGCCAGTTGAGTGTCTGACTTCAGCTCAGGTCATGACTTCAAGGGTTGTGGGTTCGAGCCCCGCGCCGGGCTCTGTGCTGACAGCTCAGAGCCTGGAGCCTGCTTGGGATTCTGTGTCTCCCAGTCTTTGCCCCTCCCCTCCTTGCACTCTTGCTCTCTCTCTCTCTCTCTCTCTCTCCCTCTCTCAAAAATAAATAAAAACATTTAAAACATTTAAAATAGGATGTAAAATTACATCTTCATTTCCACTAGCCTCCAACTGAAATTCAACATTGCCTTCAATTATAAATAGGTGTTCCCCTGCCTATGACTTTGCCACCAATAGAAATCACTTTATAGTTGTTGCAGATATTTGAAATAGTGTTTAGGCTCATCTTTTAAAATGATGGCAATTCTTAGACTATCACTAGATCTCATCATTAAATATATTAATAACAAAGCACATACTTTATTATGCTGCAAACGTAGATTTTAAAATATTTTGGCAACTACATTTTAATACAATTGGTTTACTTTGAAATCTTATGTATTTTACTTCATCCTTTTTTTTTTTTTATTTGAGACAGAGAGAGTGCACATGAGTGGGGGAGGGGGCAAAGGGAGAGAGAGAGAATCTCAAGCAGGCTCCACACTCAGCACGGAGCCCGGCGCGGGGCTCGAACCCGCAAGCCACGGGATCATGACCTGAGCCAAAGTTGGACGCTTAACCGACTGAGCCACCCAGGCGCCCCTACATCCTGCTTTATAAACGGACTTCTGTCTGCGGTACCCAGTTAGAGAATCCCCAACTTAGCATGTGATTTGGTCATTTACCCCTGGTGTGAAGTATTTCATCAGACCTCTTTTTGGTTAACCCTGAGATTCTCCTCTCCCAACAGGCACGTGGAGAAGGAGGTGGGGAGCTGAGGGGTGCAGGGAGGTGGGGGGACAAGGAGGATGTGAGAAGCATACAGAGAAGAGCCAAGGACAGACTCAGCAGGTGCTGGGAAGGCTCTCCTTGAAGTTCTAGGATGGGCTGGTTTAACCTCCTTTTTTTTTTAATGTTTATTTATTTTTGAGAGAGAGAGAGAGAGAGAGAGAGAGAGAGAAAGGGTGAGCAGGAGAGGGTCAGGGTGGGGGAACACAGAAATCGAAGCAGGCTCCAGGCTCTGAGCTGTCAGCACAGAGCCTGCTGTGGGGCTCGAACTCATGAACCGCGAGCTCAGGACCTGAGCCGAAGTTAGACGCTTAACCGATGGAGCCACCCAGGCGCCCCAAAACCTCTCACCTCTTTTAAGTAGCCCTTCAGAAGTGGGGCACAAGGAGGAGCATTTCGTGGGTTCAGCCAAGGTCTGGGGCACTCGCCCAAAAGCTGGGGGACGGGTGGGTTGGATGAGTCAGGAGTGGGCATGAGCTCCTGTCGGACAGTCCCCAACCTGTGAGCAGCCCAGCTCTCCCGGGGCCGGCTGGACACAGGGCAGACCTGGTCTCCACAGCTCCCGCCCCAGGCAGGCCACGTGCTGAGGGCAGAGTCCACCACTCAGCTGTCTGACCCCCTGGTTCCCACCGCGTCCGCCCTGAAGAAGTGCCCCCCCACCGGGGGAAAAAAAATACAAAGGGGTGGTTTCCTGCTGACACTTGTCACAGATTTACCCTGCACTGAGGCCAGAGAGGGGAAGGGATCCAGCTTAGGTCACCCGGGAAGCAGGTGGAGGGGCTGGGAGCAGCAGGCCCACCCTCGCCCGCTCCTTCTCCTCCCCAGACGGCTCTGAGAGGCTTCCCCGGGCATGCGAGGGAAGGACAGCATCGTGGGTGGGTACCCAGGTCCCCGCCTTGCGGAAACACAGGAGCCTGGAGGCAGAGCGGGGACCAGCAGCTAGAGGTGGCAAAACCATCCTTCGGGCCCTAGATTAGTGTTTCCTAAACCCGACGGCGTGTCGGAACTGCCTGGACCGATCATTCCAAACACAACCCATGGGACCAGCCTCAAACCTGCGCAATCAGAGTCTCTGCTGAAGATCTGGCCTCTGTACCATCCAGGAGCAACCCAGATGGTTCCAGTGTGTGGCCAGTTTGGGGATTGTGGCACTGAGCCTTTCAGGAGTGCCCTAGGAGGAGGTGGGATCGAACCCCAAGAGCCCCTGCACTGGGCTCTAGCTGTGGGAAGGGGACCAGGAGAGCATGACTCTCGGAGATGAAGAATGGACCCGAAATAGGTGTTGGTTCAAGAAAAATCTAAGCCTTGATCTACTCCTTTCTTTTTGTTGTCTCAGTCTGAACCTAAGGAGGATGGTTGGGGGCATTCATTACACACACCATTATTTTATTTATTGAGTTAGTTAGTTATTTTAGAGAGAGAGATTGGTAGAAGGGCAGAGGGAGAGAGAGAGAATATTTTTATTAAGTTGATTTATTTATTTTGAAAAAGAGAGAAGGACTAGGAGAGGGGCAGAGAGAGTCGGAGAGAGAGAATCCCAAGTGGGCTCCACTCTGTCAGCATAGAGCCCACTGCGGGGCTCAATTCCACAAACTGTGAGATTATGACCTGAACTGAAATAGAGTCAGAACACTTAACTGACTGAGCCGCCCAGGCGCCCCAAGAAAGAGAATCTTAAGCAGGCTCCTCAGCACGGAGACCAGTGTGGGGCTCGATCCCACAACCCTGGGATCACGACCCGAGTCAAAATCAAGAATGGGATGTTCCACCAACCAAGCCACCCAGGTGCCTCCACCATTATTTAAATTCTCCAATTCTCTCCATTAGATTTAAAGAAAGAGTCTATGTCTTACTCCTGTCTGCATAGGAAGTGCTCAGCCGAGATCCAGGTACACAGCAGGCACTAGATAAATGCCTCTGAAATTGAATTCCCATTATTAGCTACACTGCGTGAGGGGCACTTTCATGACTTTCATGACTGATTTTTCTGCCGCCTCTTGAGTTTCTGCAGGCATCCGGGGTTGCTGAGAAGACTGTATTCCAAGTCAAAATATTCATCATGACACATGCTCCTTGAAATTTCCACAGTCCCAGCCATCACCCCATGATGTGCTTGGGCAGGAAAACTAACCTCTCCTGGAAAGGCAGCCATGTAGTTGCTGAGAAACTTAACGGAAGGCCCTGGGGGAGGGGAAGGGGGAAAGAAAGTTACAGACAGGGAAGAAGGCAAACCATAAGAGACTCTTAAACACTGAGAATAAACTGAGGGTTGATGGGGGTGGGTGATGGGCATGGAGGAGGGCACCTGTTGGGATGAGCACTGGGTGTTGTATGGAAACCAATTTGACAATAAATTTCATATAAATAAATAAATAAATAAATAAGTAAATAAAACATTGGAAAATGGAAGGAGGACTTGGGGACCACCTATGGCCCCTCCATAAGTCATGAGAAAACAAAAAAAGCCGCGAATCCTCTTTTCCAGCCGATTTGCAGCTTCTTCAAAACTCCCCCGACATGGCCTATAACATTCAAGGAAACGTCTTATTATTTATCCAACAGTTGTACTCTCGAAGTGACTTTCTCCACGACATGTTAGCAAGCAGGCGCCTTTTCAATGACAAACAGTCGGGGAGCTGGTAAAATGCTCCCTCCCACACTCCGTTCTTACGGTGCATTTAACAAGACTAAATTGGTCCAGCCCGCTCGCTTGTTGGTTTTTTCCTTCCTTCTTTTAATGTCAACGATCAGCAGCTCGAACGGATGTTCCTTGAGGGCTGCACATCTATTTTCACAGCGGAAGTGACTTGCTCGGAGACACCCACGCGGCCACCTCCGGGAGCTGCTCTTTGTCCCGGCAGAAGACGGCCAGAGGGAATGGAATCATCCTCCATAGGAAGAGGGCCTAGAAGCAAAGTGGTTTACCTGTCCTGTCTGGAAATACTTCGATGGTAGCACCAATGTGATGGACTGAGGAATTAGCTCAGGTGTGAGAGAAGGAGGGACCCAAGTTGCGGGATTCCAGGGCTTTCACCCAAGGGCAAGGAGAAGGACCGAGCTTCCACCAACTTGGTGTGACGAGAGCAGGCTGGGTGAGGCGAGGGCAGAGGCTCGGCCTGTTGAGTGTAGGGTCACTAAGCAGCGTCTAAGTGGGGTGTCCAGTGACTTGGGACTCACCGAGGTAGGGAGGTGGAGCCCCACCTTCTCCTCCCCTTCTCTGCTCTCTCTCCTCTTCGAAGAGCTCTTCCCCGGTTTGCCGACTGACAAGCGCCGCCTTGTTTGGGAACGAGTCACACCCTGGGTCACAGGTCACGCCCCGGGTGAGGCGAACTTTAGGGGGCTGCAAGTATCAGGAAACGGAGTCAGTCTAGGTTAGGAAAAGGGGTGCGGAGCGGGGAGGGTATTGTTGGCTTGCGTCACCGAACCAGAGGCGGGAGGGGAGGGGCAGGCGGGGATGGCAGATCACAGGGCCATCAACTCCCAACAGGAGTGGGGTCCCTAAGAAGGTGTACCCTGGGCGGTTAGAAGGCACCAGCCTCAGCAGCAAGGGAGCTAACAGGTCTCTGCAAACGGGGGTCCCCAGGGGCACGGTGGTGGCTCCGTTCTTGGGCTCTCCAGCCAAGCGACAGGTGCTCACTCGAAGTCTGGCCAAGAAAAAACAGACCCAGATGCCTACGTGGGGCACATGTGCCAGAGACACGCAGATACCTCCTCGTCTCCACCTCTTCTCCCAAACCACACGCTCCCTGCGACAGCGAGAAGCCCGGGCTCCAAGAGACCGAAGTCACAGCTCCCACCTTCGCCGCTGCAGCAGACCGCGTGCAGGCACCCAAGCCAGTACATTGAGAGCACTGCAACTAGGATGCAGCCTAACCTCTGATCTTGAACGTTACCAGGGTGCCAAGTAGACAGCCGGGCTTCGGCACGGAGGCCCCGTTAGGAAGAGGGTTGGTGGTCGGCCAGCCTAGAGATTCCTTACATCATCCAGGACACGAGTGACGGCTCTTCACTGGGATTTCCAGGAGTACTTTGTCTTTCATAAGCGAGGACCCTCTGTGCACACGTGGATATGTAAGACCAAGCCTCTAGCATACACACATTTGTGTGTGCGCGCGCACACACACACACACACACACACACATCTCATGACCTGTCCCTGATCTTACAGAAGAGTCTCCAGGACTGCTGGGCTCCTGGCTGCCCGAGAAGGTGTCAGAGCTTCCGAAGCTACCTCTGTCTCCATCCCGGTCTCCATGGAAACCTCGAAACCAGACAGGACTAGGCCAGGCT
The DNA here is from genome assembly GCF_024362965.1 of Panthera pardus. Lineage (NCBI taxonomy): Eukaryota > Metazoa > Chordata > Mammalia > Carnivora > Felidae > Panthera > Panthera pardus. The sequence continues at coordinate 78,684,488 of NW_026526788.1, forward strand.
GAGTTATTTGTCTCCTAAATGAGGAGCTACCACAGAGGCCAGTCCCTGGGGCAGAGAGTTAATAAGACAACAACTTTTCAAATAGACAAGCACAACACTTCTCTGCCTCCGAATACTGGGGCCACGTAGCCTAGGGACGGTCCTTCAAACAGAGCCAAATATACTTCTATGTATATATGGCCAGCGCTGGGACCAAATATGGGCTAATGTCTGCAGTGGAAGGGTTCTTTTAATAATCTATAACTATAGTTTTGTGATAAGAACAAATATAAAAAAAAGTAACAGCCAGCAATCGTTGAGCACTTACTGTGTGCCAGACACTGGGTAAAATGCTTTACCTAAAACTATCTCCTGTGATCTGCTGAAAGATTGATCTTCCTGTAGTTATGTCAACCCTCGCAGATCCCCAAATGCTTTCATTTCCTCCCTCTGTCGGGAGTCCTCTGTGGCTCAGTCATAGCGGGCTGTTGCTTATACTGAACTGGCTTAAGGCAACAATCGTGTCGTTATCTCTCACAATTTTGTGGTTTGCCTGGGATCAGAGGGCAGGTTCTTCTTCCCCCTGTCACGATGGTTGGCCTGCAGCCATCCAGGGGTCCTACGGGGCTGGAACGTCCAAGATGGCAGGTGATGCTGGCTGTTGGCTGAGAGCTCTGCTGGGGCTGCTGACCAGTGGGTCTCTGTTATCCTCCATACGGCTGCCCCATGTGGTTCAGGCTTCACAGTGTCACGAATGAACTCCGAGAACAAGCGTTCTAACGGGAGAAAGCCCCAGTGTGCAAGTGTCTATCATGCCCTGCTTGTCATTTCGTGATTGGTATAGAAGATCATAGAGTATGGGACTCTTTGAGCTTTTTTTTCACTCACATAATGACCTTGAGGTTCACCCAGTCCGTTGTGTGTTACCAAGAGTTTGTTCCTTTTCATTACTAAGTAGTATTCCACGGCATGGATATACCACAGTCTTTTTTATCCATTCACTTGTTGATGGGCACTTAGGTTGTGTCCAATTTGGAGCTATTACAAACCAAGCTATGATGACTAGTTATGGACTCATCTTTGTGTGAACACATGCTTTTGTTTCTCCCGGGTAAATAACCATGAGTGGAATTGCTGGGTTAGTTAGTAAGTCTATGTAACTTCTCGAGGAACAACCAAATGGTTTCCAAAGTAATTGTACCATTTTACATTCCCGCGAGCAGCAGGTGAGAGTTCTAGGCCCTCCACATCCTCACTGATATTCAATATGGCTGTTTTTTTATGTTGGTCTTTCTCATAGGTGAGTTGGGGTTTCTCATGGTGGTTTCAGTTTGCATTTCTCTCCTACCTAATGAGGTTGATTATATTTTCGTGTGCTGGTTTGCCCTCCCTATATCTTCTTTAATAAAGCTTGCTCAACTTTTTGCCTATTTCTTTAATTCAGTCGTATGGGTCTTTTTCTGGTTGAGTTTAGAGTGTTCTTTATATATTTGGAAAACGTGTTCTTTGCCAGAGACTTGGCAAAGATTTTTCTCCAAGGAATGGATCACAGACGTAAATGTAAAACCTAAAACCATAAGATTTGTAGAAGAAGAAGGGAAAATATTTGTGAGCTCAGGTTTTAGATGTGAAATCAAAGGCACGACCCAGAAAATGACAAATGGATAAACTGGGCTTCATAAAATTAAAAACTGCTCTCCAGAAGGTAAGTCTAAGAGAAAAAAAGGTCGAAGCTATTTTTATTAGATTTTATAAGCGAGTATATTGAGTCTCATGAAGATTAAGTGATTTGCCTAAGGTTACTCCTTGGGATGTGAGGATCCAGACCTGAACCCAAGTGTGGGTCATTCCAAACTGCATAGTCTCTTAAATGGTTTTCCTCTAATATTTCCTTAGAATGTACTGTGCCCCAGTTATTCCTTTAATAAGTGGGATCATGGGGCACCTGGGTGGCTCAGTCGATTGAGTGTCCGACTTTGGCTCAGGTCACGATCTCACGGTTTGTGGGTTTAAACCCTGCATCAGGCTCTGTGCTGGCAGCTCGGAGCCTGGATCCTGCTTCAGATTCTGTGTCTCCCTCTCTCTCTGCCCCTCCCCCGCTCATGCTCTGTCTCTCTCTCTCTCTCTCTCTCAAAAATAAATAGACATTCAAAAAAAATAGTAAGTGGGATCAACCACTTTAAAGCACTCAGAGAGGATGAAACTCTCCAAAACATTTTCAAAATCCAAAAAGAAGAAAAAAGAAGATATACGTGTTTGGGGAGAGAAAAATTAAGAACTCCGCCAACAGACTCAATGTTCTATCCTCTGGAACCTGTGACATGATAACTCTTTCAGCCCCTTAGCAGGAAATGGTGAGGTTTTCTTTAGAAAAATGGTTTCCAGCCAAGACCCCACAGGTGGTCCCTCCTTCGCAGGTGCAAGGCATTCTCACGTGTCGGCCGATGGGGAAGACCAGATCTTTAAGTCGAGGCCATGAGAGTTGCCACATAAGACTTGGCTGGGACACTGATGGTACCACAGCAAGACTCACGGGGCTGCCATTAGAAGGAACCAGCCCCTCCCCCTCTCCCTTTCCTTTTCATCCTCAGAATGGAGGCGACCTGACCTCTCTCGGATCACCTGCTGGGTCCGCCAGGGTCGGGCCCACAGGGATGAAGGTCAAGAGAAATACAACAAATCTCGGTGTGCACCCACCCAAGCCTTCCCCACATGGTTCCTGTGGATTAGAACCAGGGTGAAAATAAGCACCAAGGCCATCCTGAGAGGACAAAAGAGAACTCAGGTGGAGCCCTCGAGGAAGGGGCTGATGGGAGGGACGGAACCAGTGAGCAGTTCCCTTAGTCTGGAAACGTCAGGAGGTGTTGTGGATAAACACGACAGGAGGCGAAGGGGGTGAGGGGCCATCATTCACAAGTGCTGCTGCTTTTGGAAACACCAGTGTTTTAATCAGAATGACACCAACATCGATGGATTTTCACAGGCAAATTTTCTTGGAGAAGAACCCACAGTCCCGAAGAACTATCTTCCATGTGTCAAGCACTTTATAAACATCATTATATTTACCTGGCAATGTTGGTGTTGTGATCCACATTTAAAAGACAAGAACAGGGGCGCCTGGGTGGCTCAGTCGGTTGAATGCCCAACCTCAGCTAAGGTCATGGTCTCACAGTTCGTGGGTTCCAGCCCCACATCGGGCTTTGCACTGACAGTATGGAGCCTGCTTTGGATTCTCTCTCTCTCTCTCTCTCTCTCTCTCTCTCTGCCTCTTCCCCCCTCACACTCTCTTCTCTCAAAAATAAATAAACAGTAAAAAAATATATGAAAATAGTTCATCCCGGAGAGGTTAGGGTCTCAGACTTACTAAGTGGTGAATCCAGAGTCAAACATAGCCGTTCCAGTGGGCCTCAGGGAGGTCTGTGCCGTAAGTGGGATAAAAGACACTGGTATAAACCGAGTGGGTCCTTGGGGTCATGCTGACACGGCCCTGATTAGCACTGAAGCCGGGGTGGCAGGAGCGGAAAGGCAGGAGTGGAGGGAGCAGGTGGGGGAGGCCGAGGGGGAGGGAGGGGCTTCTGCAGGAAAAGGGAAGCACAGGCTTCTGGAGTCTGTGGTAACTGTGCCCACACCTGCCCTGCTTGGGCGTGAAGGGCGGGTGACAGTGTGATATCGTACAGGGCCTACTCTCTACTGTGGCCATTCCAAGCCAGCCGATGGCACGGCAGGAAGCGGGTGACCTCTGGGTCCTCACGTGCATTCAGATTCCTGCACTGGGACCCCAGGTTAAGCCCATTTGCTCCTGGGAACTCTGGCCCAGCATGCGGTCTCTGCCGGTATGCTCCCCCCAGTCTTCCCGGACTTGGCCTTTTGTTGAGAACAAACATGGTGCCCAGACTGTCCTCAGGAACCCAAAACTCAATGAGTCCCAGGCCCCCCTGGAGATCGGCTGGTTCCAAAGCAGAGACGACACCTGATCTCCCCGCCCTAGATTATCTGACTCCAGGCATCCCTTAACACCACTGAGACATTTCCACCAGGATTGTTCAAAGCCGTGTCCCCAGTTCCTAGGCCCGACCCCACCCTTGGTCAGGTCCAGGGAGATGAGAAGAGAAATCAGCAGGTGGATGCAGGAGGACAGGATGACCTACCCCGCCACTCAGGACTGTGCTTTGATCCCTTACTAGACCTTCAGATGAAGTCCTTGTTCAGGCCTTTCTATAGCCCAACGCAGAGTCAGTCATCGTGCCATTGCAAAGTGCACTTGTAGACAGAAATTCTGTGTTAAGAAAGGAAGCCCGTGGCCCGAGTTTTGATGGCAGAAACGCACTACTACAGGTTCAAGGGTTTCTTCTCGTTTTCTCAAACACAGACTCGGGAAGGACATCCCACCAGCGAGGCAAAGGCTCATGAAGAGATCGATGGGATTTGGAAAATGCAAACAAAGAAAGGCATCTGCGAATTGAAGTTGCGAGCGGGACCCGAGCCAAAGAAACATGCCATCTGTGTCTGCTCCCTTCACATCCAAGAGACCCACGTCCCTGCTGCCTCTCCCACAACACGGCATGTCCTTTAGGGTCACTAAATGCCAAAGGGAAAGGGCCTTCCCCAGTTCTCAGCAGGGCAAGCAGGGAGAAAATGGGGTGCAGGTGCTATCTGCCCGCGGGTGCTGTTTCTGTAGACCCCACGCGGGGGGTAGTCTCCTTTAGAGACGGGCATGGGCTACACCCAGCAGGGAGGGAGACAAATTTCCCGGTGAGGCTTGTGGATCTTTATTAATCAGACTCAGAGACAATCTAGTGCTTGAAGGGAACGGAGAGGCCTGGTTACGTGAGATCACTTACAGGTATTTGCAGCGAGGAACCAATCACGGTGTTCCTGCTGCTCCCCCGTCCAGTGCCTGCAGCAGAGTGGACATGTGGCCCCAGTGACACAGTGGTCAACAGAACATCAAGAGTCCCTGTCTTCACGGAGCTAATGTGGTGCTTTTTCAGCCTGGCAATCCCTCTTTTCTGGGGACAGCACCCCGGTTTTCCTTCGCAGAAGCGCCCGCTCCCCCATTCTCCCGCACCACGTTCTTAGGACAGGCATGATCCCCCTTCCCAGCCCCGGATGGGGACGCGTGAGCCAGGCCTGGCCCCTCAGACTACTGCGTCCCCTGTGCCCAAGGAATTGGGTCAGAGATGGGCATGCGATCTGGGAGATAATAAGAAACAAACAACGTGGATGGATCGGGAGGGTATTCTGCTAAGTGAAATAAGTCAGAGAAAGACACCATCTGATTTCACTTATAATGTGGAATCTGAAAAACCAGAACCAACAAACAAAGAAACAAACAAAAACACAGACTCTTAAGCACAGAGAACTGGTGGTTGCCAGAGGGAAGGTGGGGGGGAGGGTGGTGGATGCGGGAAACAGAGATACAGACTTCCAGTTACGAAATAAACGAGTCACGAAGATGAGAAGGAAGCCTATCTGCACGCTTTATCATATCCTTCATTGTGTCATAAGCCAGTAAATGTCAGCAAGTGTTTCTCTGAGTTCTGCCAGCCATTGTGGCAAAACATCAAACCCCAAGGAGGAAGTCATGGGAACCTCGATTTATAGCCAGTTGGTCAGAAGTGCAGTTGGCGACCTGGGACTTGGAACTGGCATCCAAAGTGAGGCCGCCTTGTGGGTTTGGGACTTTAATTTGTTGTATCTAACACTAAACTCCATTAACAGGTGGACGTCCATCTAACAGATAGATGGTGCCAGAACCGAATTGGATTGTAGGATACCCCGCTGGTGTTGGAGAACTGGTTGGTGTGGACAAAACCCACGCATCTGGTTCCAGAAGTATTTAGTGTGAGGGTAAAAGAAAACTGCATTTTTCCTAGACACAACCCAAGTTCAGAGAATCCTGGTCAATCTGAAGACCTGCCTGGAATTATTAGGGAAGAGGAGTTTTCCTCCCCTGCTGTTGTCCAGCTGGTAGAATGGAAGTCCGGCCCTATGAAGATTCACCTCTAATAATACATGTTGAGAACCCTCTCGCCATGAAGCAACTTTAGAGGAAACCAGACACAAGAGATAGCAGAGAGAGGAGCTGCGTGACATCATCTGGGCCCAGATCCAGCCATGCCTGATGTCCACATACTCCCAAAGTTTCATTTGCATTAGTCAATGAATTCCCTGTATCTAGAGCCCATTTCAGTTGCGTTTCTATCAATTGCAACTGAAAGAGCCCTAACCTGTGTGATAAAGATGACCCTCTATACTCACCGCAAGAAGAACTACTCTTGACGAGCCAAGTCAAGGGACAAATCAAATCTCTTCCCCTCACTGTACCTGTTTTCTGCTTACTCAGACCACTCCCAGTCATTAGTTCTCTCTTCTCCACTCCCCCAAACCAGCACTGCCCTCCTCCCCGACGTGTACCCCACCTTTACTCCCAATACCCCAGATCTTTCTACGTTGCCAGCCCACTCGGGGTAGCCACCTGGCCCCCATCCCTTTCCTTCAGAATCATTTTTGGTGCCAGGAAGCCAGGAACCACAGTTCTAGGAGAGGCTTCTCTCCTACCTCCTTTCCTGGCCCCAGGGGACCCCCTTTCTTACCTGCTTCCCTGTCTTCCTGCCAGGAGAGGAGATCAGACAGAAGCAACATGTAGCATCTTACTGAGCTTTTCGAGGTCAGACAAGGCCAAGAAATGCAGAATACAGCTTTTCCCGTTAAGAATCGGCAGACAGCGGGGGTTACAAACAAGTTTGAACACGGAAGATCCTTTATTTGAATTGCTTGGAGACCGATGGGACTTGTTCCCCCTAACAGTTAATAAAAATCACCCCAGGGGTACTGGATGGCTCAGTCAGTTGAGCATCTGACTCTTGATTTTGGCTCAAGTCATAATCTCACGGTTCGTGAGATAGAGCCCTGCGGGGAGCCTGCTTGGGATTCTCTCTCTCTCTTCCTCTCACTCTGCCCCTCCCCCCTTCAAAAATAAACGAACTTTAGAAAAAGAGAAACATTTAAAAAAAATCACCCCAGGGGCGCCTGGGTGGCTCAGTCGGTAAGGCACCCAACTTCGGCTCAGGTCATGATCTCATAGCTTGTGAGCTCGAGCCCCACATCGGGCTCTGTGCTGACAGCTCAGAGCCTGGAGCCTGCTTCGGATTCTGTGTCCCTCTCTTGCTCTGCCCCTCCCCTGCTCGTGCTCTGTCTCTGTCTGTCTCTCAAGAATAAATCAAACATTAAAAAAAATTTTTTTAAGTCACCCCCAAAGTGATCTTGGTAACCTCATGTTCTCTTAGAGTTTGTATCTCCAGCAACACTGTCTTGGGGACTGGCTTAAGCTGTCCTTGAGTTAAATGCTTTGTTTCCAAAGCATTAGATCAGATCCGGCAAGTTCAAATAAAGATGGCCTTGTTTCCTAGAGCTCTTGGTATGATTTTAGAGCCTTAGGTCACAAGCACTGATTCTCCGGGTGTGGGCCAGGGAGGAGGAAAGAAAAGAAAAGGAAACATTAACAGAGTGGTTTCGAATCAGAAGTCACAAACTTGGGCCCACAAACCAAATCTCGTCTCAGACATTATTTTTATTTGAATTAGTGACCAACAGACTGATTCCACAGAAGTCCTGAGTTCTTGCTTTTCTTCAGAAGTCAGCAGATCTGGTAATGCTGAGCCGCCTTTCGACGCGGTGCTCCGTAATTCTGGGCTGGGCGAGCCCGCTGCACAGCTACCTGCTCCTGGCCTGGCCCGCTCGACCGCCGCTCGCGTCCTGAGTCTCAGCTTGAACGACAGCAGCTTGGTTTTTCCTCCCACAAACCAGCCGCCTGGCCCAGGAACCTGCTGGGCAAACAGGTGACTCACCTTTTAGGGAGAGCAAGGGGATTTGTGGAAACCACTCCCACTAACACCTAGTCCTCCAGGAGGTTTGGGCTCTGGGGTTTGGGCTCTGGGAGGGCAACCCCTCACGACACGGAGGCTGGGAGTTGGCAAGGATGCCAACAGAAGGGTACCCCTAGAAAGAACCTCATACTCTCCTACTTCCTTTCCTGGCCCCAGGGGACCCCCTTTCTTTAATATTTCTTTAATATTTACAGTTATTTTTTTAAGTTTATTTTTATTTACTTAGAGAGAGAGAGAGACAGCGAGCAGGGGAGGGGCAGAGAGAGAGGAAGACAGAATCTCAGGCTGTCAGCGCAGCGCCCGACTCAGGGCTCGAACTCACAAACCGTGAGATCATGACCTGCGCCGGAGTCAAGAGTCAGCCACTTAACTGCCCGAGCCACCCAGGCGCCCCTCGCCTCCAATCATTTCTCAATCACCCGATTAAATGCTAAATCCAGAACTCACGTCAGGAACGAGCACGTCAATCAGCCTCTGGCATTTAGGCTGAGTGGGATGATTGGTAGCTGGTCACTGGAATGTGGGAGCTGATCCCCGCTAATCTTTCAGGAGCCTGACGCATCCCTGGAAAACACATCGTTTCTTTGTAGGACACGGCTACTGTCGGTGGTGTTTTCCTTCCCACAGAAGGCGCATTCCTTTTTCAGAAGGATATCAGTTGTTTTGTGCGGGAAACATTACGTGACACACAGATACCGAGACACTTGAATAGGCAAAGGACTAGAAAACGCATTCTCGTCGGTTATACCGCCCAGAACAGGTCCACTGTACTGGGATGGTCCACGAGGGCCTGACTGATCCTGAGCCCTTGAAGAGTCAGGGCCTTGGATTCTGTCCTATCTGATGGGGGGGCAGGGCAGAGGGATCGGCTTGGAAACACCAGGGGCCAGGCCTAGCTTCAACATTTTTAAGGACTGACAGGGTGACTTAGACGCGTTGGACTGGAGACCCGGCGTTTCCATTGGAGCCCGAAGCATAGAATCCCTCTGAGCAAACCCTACGATGTCTGAGATGTTGTGTCACTACCCCGCCCCCCCCCGCGGCTGCTGCCCTGCTCCAGACCTTTGTCATCTCTCACAGGGGTCGGTACAGCAGCTTCCAATTGGGTCCCCATCCCCCCAGTCTTCTCCTCCCAGTGTCATCCTTCCTGCTGCCGTGAAAACTTTCTTCCTAAAACACAGAATGAAAGAACTGGAGAAAGACCACTCATCCTTGGCTCGGCCACATGAACGCGGAATCCCACCAACTTAGCACCAGTTTAACCCCACACTCCCAGTTCACTTGCTTCCCTCCAGTTACCAGGGGTTTGGGATTCCTTGAAACCAGCCGTGTAACAGGGAGATGAGGGGACAGAGATGACTGGGGTCTCCACCCCTCCGGGGCACAGAGGGGTGAATTCAGAGCATCTTCCGCTCAGTCGTCACGTGTGGGGGGCAGTTTCCTGGACCCACTTCTCCGCCATGACTTTCTGGGGTTGCAGGAGCATTTAATGGCTCATGCCAATGCCTCCACGCGCACCTGTCACTGAGCTTTACCCTGGCCTCCTGCTGGAAGCGTCCCCTTCCAGGCTCTGCGCCGCTTGCTTCTCACCCTCGGGCCCTCCTCTGACACCCAGGAGCCCATCGGGCATCCTATCAGCCCCAGCTTCCGTCTCTCAGGTGGGCCCTAGCAGGAAGCATCCAGATTTTTCTCAAGATCCCTGGGGGCATCCACCATTGTCTACGGCAGTGGCCTCCTCTTGGCTTCCTCCCACACTCACTTTCCTGCCCCCTTTACTCCTGCTTCCTGGGGTCACCCCACCCCACCCCCAAATAAACTCCCTGCACCCAAGTTTTCATCCCAGACTTCAGCTTCACAGAACCCCAGACCAAGGCAGACAGCTCGACACAATGTCCCACGGTCGACACTTTCTGCCCCAAATCCCCATATTGCAAACCGTCTTGCAATTATCTTTTTACCAAATGCTATCTTTGCAAAATTACTGCTTTTTGATAAACCGAAAAGAGCTTAGGCAAGTTCCTGACCATTCTCAGGCCTCATTTCCCCATCGACAAAATGGAAATGATCACATCCACCTTCCCTAATTTCACCGCTGTCCTGGGAGACAGCACTGGACACACTAACGTGTGAGAAGCGGTTGCAAAGGGACCAAAATGCGCCAAATTTGGGTTTGCAATTAAATCCTGCAGTTTCTTGATTTAAAAAAAAAAAAAAAGCCTCCTTGTCCTTCTTTCTTCAGAACTGAACAATTTTTCCATTCCACGTATTAAAAGAAAGGTTTCCAACATGGGTATTTTTAGCCTGAAGTAACCACTCACCGAAATGGCCCTGTCATTTCTCAGCAAGAAGCTGCGTTCCTGCTCGCTTGTATTTCTTAGAATTGGGCATATACCCTTTGCTGAGTTCTCCATGGGCACCCACAGTGCCCTGCGTAAAACCTGATCCAGCACCTGAGGAGGCCTGGCATGAACCTGCCCTTGCTCTCCTCTTGGCCATCATCGGATTTTTTCCCCTCCCTAATATGCCCCTCCCTTACAAAGCCTCACCTATAATGCGACATGCGTGTCCTTGTGCCACTGCACAGACTGTCCCCTCTCCCCGGAGAGGCCTGCTCTTCCCTCTCCTAGTCTGCCAGGCGATGTCTGGTTTATCTTCCAACCACAGCTGCAGGTCACCTGTCCTGCCCGACATCACCCCAGGTCGTCAGAGAGAACGGGCCGGTCTCTAGAACGGCCATCAAAGTGCCGGTGGGCCGGGTTTTGCCTGTGTTCCAACATCCACCCTGCGTCCCAAGGGCCTCTCAGGATGGGCCCACAGCAGGCACTCAGTAAATGCTCTTGATGACAAAGCTCATCTTACGACAAACCTTCATTTCGAGGGAATCCGCGAAGGGCAAGTCACGAGAGTTTCTTCATAGAAGAAGGTAAGATAATCCACGTGGTGGTCGGAATGGCGGGGTTCCATTTCCGTGTAGGATGACTTTGCATTCAAAAATTATATATAACGTTTATTTTTAAGGGAGAGAGGGAGAGACAGAGAGAGACAGAGACAGATTGTGAGCAGGGGAGGGGCAGAGAGAGGGGGAGACACAGAATGTGAAGCAGGCTCCAGGCTCCGAGCTGTCAGCACAGAGCCCGACGCGGGGCTCGAACCCACACACTGCGAGATCAGGACCTGAGCCGAAGTCGGACGCTTAACCGACTGAGCCACTCAGGGGCCCCGGATGCCTTTACATTTTAACTATAAAGCATCCTGGGAGGTACAGCGGATACTTTGGTCTCTTCCAGTTCAAAGTCTGCCCCAAACTTCCCCTATGTTCCTCTGTCACTCCTGAGGGCTGAGCTCATTGTCGCTTGGCCAGAACCCATGACAACCACAGGTCTGTGTTTTCACACTGGGTGGGGTTATGCATTCAAAGGGGGGAAACTCTATTCTCTCACCCTCTTGAGCCCCAGCTCAGACCTGGGCGGGGCTTCACTTGGATTCCCTCTTCATTGTGCAGGGCCGTGGACCCAGCTGAAATCACTGGTCCAGCACTGCCATTGGTGGGGGACAGGGCTTGGTTTGTGACCAAAGAAGCCATCGCTGACTCAGATCTTAATAAAGTGGCCTTGACGCCTGTAGCAAAAGGTGATTTTCAGGGAAGGACTTGGACATCTCTACAACTCTGGCCTTCCAATCCTCAGGAGCACCAGCATCCCATTTTGATCTCGAATGATCCCTGATACGTAGATAACAGGGCGTCAGCACAACAGACCAGAATGAACTAGAGAGTGGCCCCAAGAACCGACCCAAGGGCTGCACGTGGGCAAAACCCAGTAGTTGGCAGCACATCGGAAGGCTGTAAATCCTCAACACGTACTCCCAGGTGCTAAGCAAACACATTTGGTTTAACCCCTCCAGCCTCACTTCCCCAGCTGCATCACGGGGCCGACTCGAAACCAGGGGGTCGCCGAGAGGGACAAATAAAATACCGGATGTGCAAAACCTCTGTAAACTGGAATAAAAAATATTTACCCAGTGTTCCTTAAAAAAGAAAAGAAAGAAAGAGAGGGAGAAGAGAAAAGAAAAGAAAAGAAAAGAAAAGAAAAGAAAAGAAAAAAGAAAAAAAGTCTAAAAGTAACAGAATCGATTTTTTAGGAAGTGACTGGAGTAATGCAGGATTCCTCATTTCCTACATGCTTCTTCTGTGTCCGCACCAGGCAGCATGATTTATTTTACCGTCTCCTTCCAGATCATCAGAGATGCTGTGTGGTCACCTTTGCTGGCCCGTTTCGCAGGTGAGAACACTGAGTCTGAGCAAGGTCATGTGACTTGCCTGGAGTCACAAAGGCAGTGAGCGGCAGAGTCTGAAGTCAAGTCCATTTCTTTCCCCTTCCGGTGGCTGAACTCCCTCCCGCAGACTACGTGAAGACCACCTAACCAGGGATGCTTATTCAGAGCTTGTTAGAGCAGGGGGTCTGCAACCGTCTCTTGCATTTCGGCACTGACTGGAAAGCAGGCAGAAAGGTGGGAAAGCTTCGTAGCAGGAAAAGGGAAGGCTTCAGGTAAGCCCTGATTGGAGGCTGTTGGCCTGGGGAAGCTGGAGGCTGGCTAACAAAACGTAGGGTATCCTACGTCGTTGGCTAGGGGAGCGTATTGGACTTTTCGCTGGTAGGTCCTAACTTGGAAGCAGGGACAGAAATCCGGAAGGTGTCGGTTACTGATCATGTCCTGGCCACTTGGGCTGATTGCTTCAAGGGTTAACGTTTGACTTCCTCACTATACGAGATAGAAGTCTAACCTCCTCCAAGTCTGACTTGTAGACAGCAGGCTGGTTTCCCGGGCTGGATTCCGCAGACTGTGGGTCAGATTTCTACTTTTATCTCTGGTCTGGCTGTCGTCCATTTGCACATTCAGTTTCTCACTCCCCTCCACCACCTGACTCGAAACTTACACCCTCTGAAACAGGACACGTTTCTTTACTGGGGGTTTAAGAGAACACAGGTTAACTTGATCCCTAATGGGGCAGCTGAATCAGCAAAGCAAACACCCGTGGCGGCTCATTACCTTTCTGTTAACCCAAAGAAGTATCTTGAGACGTTCTTATCGGTCAGCCAGAAGGTGTGAGGCAAAGTTTGGAAACGTCATGCTCATGTTCTCTGCAGGTGCAAAATCACCCGGGGTCACTGAGGAAGATTCCCCGGGCTGAAGGTCCCCACTCAAATGTGTGAACTCAGCGGCGTTCGCAGCTCCAACGAGGTCAGCGGCACTGACGCGTCTGATTCTTGCTTTATAATCCGTAACAGAGGCTGCTGAGTTAGGAGGTAGTACCCAGCGACAGCTTGAGAAACATTAGCAAATAGCAGGTGAGGATGTTCATAAGGGACCTCAGTGCATAACGGAACATCTGAAAACTGAGGCTGAAAATACCCCCAACGACACGGTTCTTCTTTTTTAGTCCCAGTTTAGCATGTTGGCTTTTGGTTTCTGGAGTTCTGAGGCAGATTAAATTAGAAAAATATATGCAAAAATGTTCCTGAGTTCAGCATTGCTTATGGGTTGGAGATGCTAACTTCTGCATCGGAGAGACCTGAATCTGAGCCTTGCGTCAGTTAGGATAAAGACCTGCTGGAGAGAACTTAAAATCTCCTCTCGCCGTGGCGGAAGCGATTAGGTTGGAAACATCTAGAGGGAGACAGCAGAGAGCTGATATGGTGGCACTTCGGTATCTGCAAGCCCCAGGCTCTCCCATCCTCGATGCTTGGTCTCCATCGTCAAGGTCAATATCAAAGATGGCTGCTGGGGTGCCAGCCTTCGTGTCTCTGTTCCAGGCTGACGGAGAACAAAGAAGAAAAGACATGCCTGCCTTTTCTTCTCACTTCTTAGAATTTTCATATCTCATTATCCAGAACTTCTTTATAGCCTGCTGCCACCCCTGCCCCTATTTCTATGTTTAGAAATGTAGCCTTTTTCTTGTCCATATAAAATAACCCCCGAATATACCCAGGGTTCAGCTACTAAACGTGAAGCCGAGATTAGGTAGACCCTAGGGGTGGGCTCTCTGGATGCAGCTTCTGAGGAAAGGATTCATATAGAAGGGAGATTTATTGGGAAGTGATTCCAGGAAAACTCGGGAGGGGCATGGAGACCTTGGATCAGGAAAAGGATCTAAGGTAGGACGTGACTGGGTTTTTTTTTTTAATGTTTATTTTTTGAGAGACACAGAGAGAGACACAGCGTGAACAGGACAGGGGCAGAGAGGGAGACACAGAATCCGAAGCAGGGTCCAGGCTCGGAGCACAGAGCTTGAGCTCTGTCAGCACAGAGCCCGTTGCAGAACTCAAACTCACGAACCACGAGATCATGACCTGAGCCGAAGTCGGACGCTTAACCGACTGAGCCACCCAGGCGCCCCTCGGATGTGATGTTAGCTTAAGCCCATTCCCACCAAGGGCAACCTTGACCCGTCCCACCGAGAGCTTTGGGACAGCATCGGTTCAACTCATAAAAGTCCTATCGTCCGTCATACATTTGATGTTTGCCTCTCTCCAGAGGGCATTAATACATTAAATTAATTAAATTAATACATTAATACATTAATACATTAAATACATTTAATTTAATAATTTAATACATTAAATTACAAAGTCTCTTAAACTAAAGGAATGTGGATCTGTTTGGCTTACGGAGATAAACACTTGTAGAAATCGTTTCCTAGAATTGTCCGAAAATAAGAACGTTATTCTAATCTCCTAATACTTTATGTGACTCTAACTTAGAAGCATTTTAGGAACCCATACAATTAAGGTAACTCTTTGGCAAATGAGACTAGTTTAATCATTTTAATTTAAAAAAATAGCTAGGTCTTCTCTACTTTATTAATGCTATATATCATACGAGCTACATTTTATCCTACCAGGTATGTTTTTCTCCCTGGACTTACTCCCTTCGGCTGATCAAAGAAGCTGACATCTTTCCTAGCTAATGTTTAAGGCGATGAAAAATGTAAAGCTGTGTTCCACTCAACTGAATCTTTCTGAAAAACTCTATTTCAACAGTAATTGTGTTTTGTAGTGTGTCAGCGTGAAGTTACTTAGGCACCAGTGATCGAGAAATACAACTGTGTACACGCTTCTAGTTTTCAAGCAAAACACTGGTTTTGTCCCGAAGCAACATTTCTCAGATTTCTTTTGGTCTCCAGATGCCTTTACCTCATAGAACTTAGGGAAGACCCCCGAAGAGCTATTGATTTTAGGGTTAGAACCGTGAATGTTTTCTGTATTGGAAATGGGAACGGAGAATTTTTTAAATGCTTATTTACGGACACATTTAGAGGCAGCACAAGCAGGGGAGAGGGGTAGAGGGAGAGAGAGAGAATCCCAAGCGGACTCCACATTTAGCACAGAGCCCAACACGGGGCTTGATCCCACGACCCTGGCATCATGACCTGAGCCAAAATCAAGAGTCAGGGATGGGACGCTCAACTGACTGAGCCACCTAGGTGCCCTTGGCTTGGTTTCTAAAACCTGAATTCAGAAACTCTGAGTCTCCCTACTTTGCGTGGTCATGTAATTATTTGTACAGGTTCAGTAGGAACCTGTCCTGCTTTTACTAGGATATGATTGGAAAACATTGGTTATGCAACAAAGTTCTTACCTAGAATGTCACATTTGAAAATGATGCTTATTGATTTGGTACGGCCATGGTTTTTGAAAAAAGAGCTTTAATGAGATATGATCCGTAGCAGACAATTCAGTTAAAGGATACAATTAATTCGGTGGTTGTTCAGAGAGGTGCACAGTGAGTTTTAGAACATTGTTGTCACCCCGAAAAGAAACCCCGTGCTCCTTAGCCACTACCCCACCCTAGTCTCCCTCTTCCCCCAAATCCTAGGTACCCACTGTCTGTCCCTATGATTTGCCTACTTGGGACAGTTTGAGTAAAATGGAATCATACAACATGTGGTGTTTTGTGACCAACGTTTTTCACTTCGCATAATGTTTTCCAACTTCAACCACGTTGTAATATTCTCAGTCCTTTTTATGGCTGAATAATATTCCATTGTGTGGATAGTGTTTCGTGTATCCGCTGGTAAGTAGATGGACGTTTGGATTGTCTTTACCTTTTGGCTAAATGAATAGCGCTGCTTTGAACATTCCGGTACAAATTCTGCATGGACATATGTTTTCATTTCTCTTGCGTGCGGACCTAGGAGTAGAATGGCTGGGTCATGCGGTCCCACGATGTTGAACATTTTGGGAAACGGCCAGACTGTTTTCTGAAGTGGCTGTACTTTTCTCTAAAAACAGCCCGTTTTCATTTCTAGATCTTTTCGATGCTGACGATTCGAGCGTTTTAAATTTATTAGCATTGATTATACCTCCACAACAGCGCTGAGAGGCAGGGATTATTAAATCCATCTTAGGGATGAGGCCGCTTGTTCAACATTACTCGGATAGTAAGAGGCAGGCCTGGGATCAAGCTTAAGCCCCTTCAGTCCCAAAGCTCCGTCCCCTCCCCCTCCCCCTCCCCCGCCCACCGCGCTCCTGGGGCTCTGGATCCCACTGCCCCCCAGGAGGTGCAGTGATTGGTGGGCTCTTTCCTCCCTCCACGGGCCTAGGGATGCCATGGAAACTTCCTCCATGGGCTTCCCGGGTCTCCCTCCTCTTCTTGCCCCCACAAATCCCCAGGCCCTGTGCAGGGTGTTTTAGATGAACTGGCAGAAAGTGCAGAGCCGGATCCTGACGTCCTAGAGGCTCTCCACCTGCCTGAGCTGGAAGGAGACAATACCCAGAGAATAGTGGCCTTTGCTGTGTCCCCCCTGGCCCGTCTGGGGTGGCGGGGTGGGGGGGGGGGAGGGTCTGTCAGCAAGAGCACACGCCTGGGGAGGACGAGACAGGGGCAGCCAGGAGGTCTCTCCTGTAGCTCTGGGGTCATCTGTGCCCTCGGCTCACCTCCTACTGCCTCAGTGGTGGCTCACCTGACGCAGGTTTTGACAGCCGCCGAAGGAGTGGCTCGGGTTAGCTTCCAGATTCGTGATTGGTTAAAAAAAAAAAAATCAAAGCAGATGGTCTGTGCCTGCCCTAAGCCTCAGCTGCCTCATTTGAAAAATACACGACAGGCACCTCTAACGCAGCCGTGGGGACGAGACGCCGTGTCCCCGGTGCCGGGAACGCAGTACCGGGAGACAAACACTCGGCTTCTCGTCTGCATCTGGGTGCTGGCGGCGTGCCGGGTGCCGGGCTCGCTGCTCACAGCGGAGGTCCCCGTCGTGTGGGAAGCCCGCTACTGTGCCCGCTCTGTGGATGGGAAGACAGAGGCGCGAGGTTACGAGGCCGCACGGAGGGTTAAGAGGCAGAGCTGGGACTACAGCTCGGCCCCCCCGGACCCCAAAGACGAGGCTCTTGCACACCTTGCTCTGCGACAACCTGGAGGAGGCTGGGCTGGAGCCGACCCCCGCGAACGGACAGACGGACGGCTCGGCTCCTCCGCACCCCAGCCTTGCTCCCGAGAGGGGCCGGGGGGAGGCTCGAAGGGGCCTCCCTCCTGCTCTGGGGACAGAGCCCACCAGCTGAGCCGCCAATGAGCGTGCGTGGAGTCACTGTCCCCTTCCTCCGTCGCGCTTGTTCTGGCGACAGACAACAAGAAACGCCAGGGTGGTGCTGACCTCCTGCAGCTCAGAAAGCCGGCCAGGCCGCCAAGGACACACAAGCGGCACCTCTGATGAATGTCACCAACCGAACATCGAACGGGCCCCGGGGAGTGGGGACGTCGCCTAGGCGTTAGGTCGTCTGAAGCAGGCGCCGAGCTGTGATGCACATCGTGCGCAGAAGCAGGCCGGGGGCGGGGCGGGGGGCACACCCGGGACTTAGCGCTCAGCTCCTGGGCCAGCTGATCAAATGAGGATTCCAATCCTCTGTCATCTGACTCCCGAAAGGCACCTGTGCCTCCCAAGGCTTCCATCACCGCCTGGGGGGCTTGATCTGCTCCTCAGAAAGTCAGCCAAGGGGCGCCTGGGGGGGCTCAGTCGGGTGAGCGGCTGACTCTTGATTTCCGCTCAGGTCATGGCCTCATGGTTCATGGGATCGAGCCCCACGTGAGGCTCCGTGCTGACAGTGCAAAGCCTACTTGGGATTTTCTCTCTCCCTTTCCCTCGGCCCCTCTCCCCGCCTACTCTCTCTGAAAATAAACAAACACTTAAAAAACGTCCTGGGCAGCTGCTCCAGCACCAAATTACACCGCTCTACTGGGACGGAGGAAGGAGGCTTCTCCCTGGGCCTCAGTTTCCCCATCTCTAAACCCAGGGGGATCGGGCTAGGCTGGGGATGGAAACGCATCCAGAGACGTTGCCCCGTCTTATCCCACTGAGCCAGGACTCTGTCTCAGAATCCTTAACACACCGCTTCAGGCAACTACCACCGATAAATCGGAGCTGGCTTGCGAGAGGAAACCCGCCTGCCGTCCCTGGACGCATTTGTCCAGAAACATCCCTCAGCTCTAAAGACCGGTCATTCTCCTCTGTACCCCACGTGCTTCACCCCTCATTCCCTTTGTCTAAGTTCCCCTGGACTCCTGCTGCGGTGGCTGGGAAGCTGGGGCTGTGTTTACGTAGCAGGTGTAGACGGGCAGGAGAAAGAGCGCCCGCGGCCCCAGGAGAGGTTCTCCCGGTGCTCAGAGCGCGGCTGCAGAATCAGGCTGTGGGAGACCAGCCTCCGCAGCTTTCTGGCCGGTCCCGCTGAGGGGGGCTTTGAGGGTGGCGGCTCCCCCCACCCATCAAGGCCTTGGGTTTACTCTGCAGGAACGGATGAGGGAGCAGGGAGCTTGCCGAGTCCAAGGCCACGCAGCAGGGGTGGCGCGGCCCAGAGCCCACAGAGCCCACGCCCGCAAGCCCCAGACTGCTGTTAGCGGGCCAGGGCTGACGGCAGGCCTGCAGATGGCAGAGAATGTCACAGACACGCAAGCCGAGTCACTGGCAGGAAGACTGACTCATCTCAGCACCAAGTGCAGGGACCTGACAAACCCAGTCTGCTGAGCTGACACGCTTGCCGCGGTTAGTCCTTCCGCACTGCCGCGCTGGCTTCTCGTCTCAAAGGCTTTATTCCTATCACCACCCACCCCATCTAAGGCTGCCAATTTTTCCGACCAGTGGCTCGGCGGAGAGCTACACGGGCTAGCGTGGCGATTAAAAGTGAAACTTAAATTACCGGAAAGTATTCAGCGCTAGAAATTCTGGCCCTAAGTGGCACGAACCACATTTCAAGTGCCCACTGGTCACATGCGTCTAAGTGACTGCTGTGTGAGATGGCACGGAATAGAACATTCCCAGCATCCCAGAAAGTTCTATCGCACAGCCCTGGCTTAGAGCCAGGGCCAGCTAGCTGCGCCCCGGCTTGAGGGTTCAAATCTAACTGCCATGCGTTTTGATAAATCAAGTTTTGTTTGAGAGAGAGAGAGAGAGCATGTGCAAGTGAGAGAGGGGGGCAGAGGGAGAGAGAGCCCACGAGAGAGAGACTCTGAAGCAGGCTCCACGTTCAGAGTGGAGTCTGATGCGGGGCTCAGTCCCACCACCCTGGGATCATGACCTGAGCCGAAACCAAGAGTCGGGCGCTCAACCGACTGAGCCCCCCCAGGCTTTACAAAGTTTTACTGAAACACACCCATGCCTGTCCCTTTGTGTTTTATGCACGTCTGCTTCTGTGCCACCATAGCAGGGTTAAGTAAGTGCGACAGAGACTGGCCGCCGAGCCTGAAATGTTTACTATCTGATCCTTTAGAAGGCAAGTTTGCAATCTCTGGTGTAGACTGTCAGAAAGTCGCATCCGGATCGTTTCCGGAAAGAGGCTCACCGACATCCCCGGCAGTCACTAGGAGGTCCCAGGTGTCAGGGCGCTTTTACCTAGGCGCACGGCTCTCCTGGGGAGGGGGCAGGAACACATGGCTGTCCGCACCCTCTACCAAATTTGGTAGGCCCACGGGATACCCCTCCCCGGGCAGGCTCTTCTCTGGGGGTGCCTGACCTCTGGGAGAGGCAGTGGGGCGAGCCCCTGGGGTGGGCGCGGGTCTGCTCAGGAAAACCACACGCCGGAAAGATGTCACCATTTGCTTGCTTTATTTTTCTTTCTTCCCAGGTCAGTGAGGCAGCAATATCAAGAAAAAGTAGACAGGCTGTGTTCTTGGATGGTCATCCGACAACCCCTCCCAAACCAATAATCCACAGATAATCCTAGGAGCTTTTCATCACTCGTGGCCTAATTTGAAGGTCTGGCATCCCACACATCAAAAATAACTCCCTTGGAGATGTTAAGCCAACTTACGTGCACCCATTTCCGTGAAAGGGGGCACATCTGAGGCAGTGACAGGGCTGCCGGTGATCTGCCTCCTGGCCCTTCTCAAGTCCCTGCAGATCAAAGAGGGGACCGGGCTAGATGCCGGGCTCCCTCCCGCTCCGCCCCCAGGGCTGCTGGACCAGCAAGGGGCCCGGGGGTTCTCTGTGGACCCTGCAGATGAGCCCCACTGGCAGCTGCCGACCAATCACTGGTGGACTAGCTCAGCCTTTCTCTCCTTTTAGAAACACTGTCCTTTGTTGAAAGGGAGACCGAATGGATTCTAGAGGCTCACCGCTGCTCACTTGGTAATGTCTCCATTGTCCACAGAGGGCAGAATCAATCTGCAGCAGCTTGGAATGCCCCGGGGCCAGAGAGGGTGGATTCTCTCAGAGGGCCCAGAAGCGTCTCAAATGGTAACTTCTGGGACAGCAGGGCCCCAGGACGCTGTGATTGGAGCCCAGCGAAATGCAAATGCGTGAGGGGCTCTTGCTGGCATGCCAGCAGGGGAAGCCTTGGCTTCCCTTCCTGTGCGGCCAGGAGACCCTGAGCGGGCAAGGCCCCCTCTCTGTCTCCGATTCCCAGGCTGAGCTGCTGAAATCTCACTCCTACCAGCCTTTCTGTGCTGATCTGTCCAAGTTATTTGGAAAAATGGAACAAAGAAACAAAAATATCCTAAGCTTTCAGCCCTCCCCTCGGGGCCAGGCTTGCAATGCACGCATTCTCCCAGGCCTTCGTGAATTACAGAGAAAAACAGCAGGGAGTCCTCTATGGAGCTACGGCTGGGGGTGGTTTAATTTGCAAGGGTCCGGGACAGGCCTCAAGTGTTGGCACGTCCCCCGCGCTGCCGTCTCTTCCGCCCGCGCAGCTTCAGCCGCCTGGCTGGCAGGCTGACGGGCTGCTTCCCAAACTTTTCCATGATCTCCCTGATCCGGGCCAGGTTGGTTTTGCTGAGAGTGAAGTCACACCGTGTGGCCCCCATGTCGTAGCCGACCATGCAGTTCTTGGTGGACGAGGTGAACCCTTCCGCCTTGGCCGTGACCACGTACTCCCCGGGGTTCAGGAGGCGCCAGTAGTCCCCATCGCTGGCTGTGAAAAGAAAGCAGGGAATTCAGAGGTTCTCTTCTAACACAGCTATACCAGCAGTCCTGTTACTCCGGGACCAGCCTCCCAGCCGGAGAGAGACTCAGAGGCAGGCGGTGTGGAATCTGAGCCCCCGCCGATGCAAATTCTTAATGCATTTTGGGAGCTGAGATGTTTTCCTCTTTGGAAGCCACCTTAATGGTTTCACCAGGCAGGGGTTCGGGGTGAAGGCTCCCCGTGGTGTTAATACTCGTGACTGGAGATGGAGAAATGATCACTCACACTCCTTCCTCTGTGACAATACACACCATTCATTACCAAGCTGAGCTTCCAAATGGCATGCCCTCGCCACAAAATGCCATCTTGAAAAGCCATCAGTGCCTGGCTTCCTGGCCTCCCTTAGCACGGCTATAAATACAGAATAGGAATTCTTTCAAGGGGTGGGAGTCTTCACTTTCGAAAAGAGAAATAAAGGACCACAGGGGGCCAGGGCCAAGTGATCTGGGAGGAGGCGTGGTATCTGCACCCCATTCCATGGCCCTCATTCTTGGCCCGGGGGCCAAGAGAAGCCTGAAGCTTCAGGGGCAGTGACATTCACCAATGCTGCAAGCCTGAGCTCCTGTCTCCCCAGGGACACTGCTGGTCAGTCACCCCATAAGCACGTAACGGGACCCGTGTCCTAGCTCTAGGCTAGATCTCTGTTGCGTAGATGGGTTCCGGGCCAAGGCTCTCCTCCCCAGGAGCCTGCAGCCTGCCGAGGACACGCAGACCCCCGACGTTAAGAGACTTCAGGGCATGGGTAACCAGTGACCCCGCAGAGGACGTGGTACCCGGAAGGTCAAGGCAGGCACTGATCCACTGAGTCTCCAAGCAAGCCTTTAACACACGTTGTATGATTACTCCCTTTTCTACCTGAGTAATCTGGTGCCCAGGGAGGCATAAAGTCCTGCACAAGGTCGCACAGCTAGTAATCAGCAGGTTAGGCTCTCTCTCCTATGGCAATCTGAGTGTCCCAGCTGCTCTAAAGCTTTGGGGCCAGGAGAGGACGAGGAAAGGGGCTAAGGAGGCCCTGGGCAAGGCTCACGTGTCTACACAAGCCCTGAAGTCTTCCAAGGGACGGGAGAAAACTCTGTGTGCGTGTGTGAATATGTATCTCCCACAAAACATAACGTTTTGAAGCATCAGGTGTAGAGGATAATCTTTATTCATCTGAGACACACGGATGCAATTAAGTGAGCTCACGAGAACACCAAATGCCGTAAAAAAACGAACTATGCAGGCAGTTCGGCCTGCTAACTGGTAAACAGGACTCAGGGTGAGAGGTCGGGGTGCACACAACGCACGTGGCTGGCTCCCCGGCTTTCTCAGCGCTGCGCCCACCCTATGTCTTCCTTGGGTGACAATGCAGGCTTTTCAACCAAATAAAAGGCCATCTCATGCTTTCCAGGAGGCAAGAGCCCGTCAGGGGTTCCCCGAGCGTCACAATGCCATCCACCCTTTGAGACCTCCCTCTGGGGTCCCGCGGCCCCCGGGCAAACCTGAACGTGCCACCCCCTTCACGCATCTCACCTGTCCTACCAGACCGCGCGTCCTTGAGTGTGAGGCTAGGCCCTGTGCTAAGCTGTCGGCTCCTTGAGAGCCTGTGTCTCACTCCTCAACACTTCTAGTGTGTTTCGTACGGTGTGCCCTCCGTGAATGCCTGGGGGATTGAATGTGGTAAAGAGAAACACACACATGGAACCCAATGTCTTATTAACACGTGAACTTGAACTTACTAAGTCCTAACTCCTGTGGATGCTTTTTCCCCTGCGAACACCAGACGGATGTGTTAAGGCCAAGAGCCGGCCGCCCGGAAAGGCTGTCTGAGCGGCTAGAGGCCTCTGGAGGCGAGACCTCTCAGAGTGCACCATCTCGAGAGTACTTTGGGTCATTTTGAAACACCCCAGGGAAGGGGGCAGGGTCCTCACCAAGGGAGGTGCTCACTGAGCAGAGAAGGGGCAAAAAAACAACAACCCATAATTAATAAATGCTGATGGGCACCGCTAAGTGTATAAGGAGGTTTGTAAGAAGGGATTCTTCTTCCTCCAAAGCAGAAGGCTCCCTCCTCCACATGGTGGGGGCCTCCTTCTTCTCATGTCATGCTACCCTGTTCTTGAACCTGTCTTTTGAGCACGGTCACATGGACAGCTCACATTGCTGCATCCCAGGCACTCAGAACACCTCCCACTGGTTCCCGGAATGGGCCAGACACGTTACACCTCAGGGCCTTTGCATATGCTGTTCCCCCAACTCCTGTGCTCTTTTATCCTTGAGATGTCTTTAAATGTCTAAAGTTTGTTTCTTAATAATAAAGCCAACTTTTTGTAATTCAAAAGCAATGAGTTCTGTTCCATGCCTCTAGGGGATGAGTCTTCCAAGAAAATCCCCACCGGGTCCTCGCAGGCCACTCCCCTTTGCCCCCCACCCCCTCCAGCCACAAACAAACCCCACGAGTTTGGTCTTTAACTCTTGATTCTAAACCTCTGTAATTACTGTTTCTTCCAACCGAAATACTGTTCCCTGTTCTTCCAAAGACCAGCTTGTGCTCATCCCTTCAGGGAGGGAACCTTCTTTGGCTTTCCCACCAGTTTCTATATATCCTCCAAATTCTTTCTGGGCTATCATCATAGTCTGCAATCACCTTTTAAATTTTCCTTGGCAACTACTTATATGTCTCCCCCCACTAGAATGTACACTGTTTGAGGTGAGGGGCATATCTGTCTCGTTTACCACAGTATCTCTAGGCCAGCATACAGGAGGTGCTCAACAGGATACGTTAAAAACGAAACCATGGCAGGGGTGCCTGGGTGGCTCAGTGGGTTAAGCGTCCAACTGCGGCTCAGGCCATGATCTCATGAGTCGTGGGCTCGAGCCCCACATCAGACTCTGGGCTGACAGCTCAGGGCCTGGAGTCTGCTTCAGATTCTGTGTCTCCTTCTCTCTCTCTGCTCCTCCCCCCGCTCGCACTCCGACTCTCCCTCTCTCTCAAAAATAAACATTAAAAATTCCACCCCCCCAAAAAAAATGAAACCATCGGGAATCTGTTTCGATCCACGGAATCAGAATGAGGTGGGCCAGCTCTATAATCTATAAGTTTCCATTTCAGAAACATGGAAGAGGCCTGAATCTCTCATCTGCCTGGCAATGCACCCTCTCCCCCGGAAGTTCTTGCATCGGCTTTCCCCACGCTTACCCCCAGGGCTCTTGTTATGTGCTTCCAGCCCCGACCCCTGGTAAAGTCTAGAACCATCTACCTTGTGAAACTCAGGGATCAGCGTGTTAGGTCACTACCCCTATCACTGGGTGAGCAGGTCTGTGTTCAAGGGTGAATGTTCTGCGGAATTATAGGGGGGGGGGGGGGGGCGCTTCCACAGCTGGCATCGCTCAGCACGGTGGACAGAAGGAACAACCCAGGTGCTAACAAATGTCCACTCGTTAGCAGGTCAGGTCAGTGCCCACCAGACAGAGGACGCTCAGGGGGCTTTCTGAGCCAGGTGTTTGGCCAACATACTTATTACGTGCGTCTAGAAAGCATTCGTACTCGCTTCTCTCTCTGTGAAATTCAATTCCCCTGTTTAGTTTCTGCAAAATCCCTCCGGAAACAAAACTTGTCAGGTCACAGAAGCTCAGAGAGAAATCAAGGCAAATGCAGGGCTTAAGTCGAGCACCGAAAGAGGCTGAAACCAATATAGTAAAGAGCCATGTGTGAAGTATGGAGTTTATGTATCATGAGAATACACTGGGAAATTATTTTCGGGGGGAAATAAAGGGAGATGGGCAGGCGGGTCCCATCGGCTCATCGAAACCATCTCTGTGATTACAGGGGCTTGAGGTTCAGAGCTCAGTAGGCATAGCACTCTCTTCGGGCTTGTGGGGTCCCTGGGACTCTTTCTCTCCAATTCCATTTAAAACCCTCATGTTTTCTCACATTGTGTACAAAGCACGAATTGTCCCAAGAATGTTCTAGGCTCTTTTATGAATCATTCTTTCACAGGAGCTTGTTGGCAACGTTTAAAATACAGTCCCTTCTGTTCCTAACGATCTCCAGCACCTTGCGTAACACCCGGCCCATCGCAAGTCTGGAATCTGCGTGCTGAATGCATGAATGAGTAAGTGAATGAACGAAGGAACCAGCGGCTGCCCGGGAGGGGCCTCGATGTACCAAATGCCACGCTGCACAATGTGAAACCTCACGGGCAGGGGCTGTAAGGTCCTCAAGCATGAGGAGGAGGGAGTTTCAGAAAACAGGAAGGCGAGTCATGGCATCACACCGCGTGGCATTTCAGCTCCATTTCACCCACTGAAACAAAAATCGGCTTGGGGAGCCCGGGTGGCTCCGTCGGTTAAGCGTCCGACTTCGGCTCAGGTCGTGATCTCGTGGTTTACGGGTTCGAGCCCCGCGTCGGGCTCTGGGCTGACGGCTCGGAGCCCGGAGCCTGCTTCCGATTCTGTGTCTCCCTCTCTCTCTGCCCCTCCCCCCTCACGCTCTGTCTCTCTCCCTCCTTCAAAAATAAACATCAAAAAAAACCTTGAAACGATAACTGGCTTTCTGTAGCAGGCACGTCGGCAGACGGCCCGTCACTGAGCAGCACGTGTGTGCAGCCTGAATCCCAGCCTACTCCGTCCGAAGGCCCCAGAGGCTTCGGTTCCTCACGGGTCAAATGGGAGCGTGTGTTGGAAGGACCGGGTCTGTTAATGCATGTGAAGGGTTTGTGGAGAAAAGGCTCCTGTCCGCTCAGGAGGGGCAGCACAGGGGCAGGGGCACTGCATTCACAGTCTCAAGCCCCTGGCTCAAATCCCAGCTCTGCCATTCTCTCCGCACTCCCGGAAACACCATGCCGTGTCCATTCATTCGTTCAAACTCATCCCTTCATCCATTCATCCAACAAATATTCATTAAGCACCTACTGAGTGCAGCCTGCACTTCACCGAGGCACAAAAGAGTCAAGGACGCCTGGTCTGGAGCAAGCGGGGGAGAAGCAGGAACAAAACAGGTGCCAGAGGTACGGGCTTGGCCTGCAGGGTGTCAGAGGCCGGCGGTGGAGACGCTACGGGAGGAGAAAGCTGGAGGCTCAGAGGAAGCAGCAGGTGGTAGGGGCAGGCGTACGGGGTTAGAAAACGTGGCCACCGTGGTGGGCCTCGTTGACACGGTGACATCTGAGCAGCGACCCGAAGGGGACGAGGAAGGAACCGAGGGGTTCTCGAGGGAAGGAGGTTCGGGCAGTAGGAGGGGCTGGAGCGAGGACCCCAAGGTGTGGCCTGAGTCCTCGAGGGAGGAGCCGGCGGGGACTACCGAGGACAGCAAGCACAGGGCAGTGACTGTTTGACCGAAACGGAGACTCAATGATTTTCACTTTTAAATGGGGACGGTCCTGGGCAAACCAAGATAGCCGGTCACCCCAGGAGAGGTTTGGGAGGTAACCAGCAGCCTAATCCTGTATGGCCACGCGCGTGCCCTGAGGACTTTGGGGTGCCCCTGTGGGGTTCGATAAAAGGGTGATATGACCCAGTTAGCTGATGACAAGCTTGCCCTGGCTGCGGGGCTACGAGGGCAGACACAGGAGAAGCCTGCCCGGGGTACCACGGTGAGCCTGGCAGGTGCCACGGGTCGGCCCGGCTGGCAGCTAAGGAGGAGGTGAGCGGGCATAGATTCTGTATCCATGTGCTGACAGAGCGGGGGTTGTAGGGCAGAACCAAGGCAGAGCATCTGTTCCGTATGGGCACCTTGTGTATCATCCCAACTCTCATCGGCTTTACAGGTGATAGCACGCGGGGGACACGGGAGGAAAGTGAACTTGACCCGGTTTCCCTGGGATTGTCCCCCATTTTAAATCTGAAGTCACACATCCTGGGAACCACCCCCAGTCCCAGGCAAACCCAGACCGCTGGCCGACCCAGCACAGCGTAAGCCCCTGAGCCAAGGGGTACAGGTCAGGCCACACCAAACACCTGCTGAGCTGGCCTCATATCCTGTCTCTCCCAGTTGTTCAAGCGTGTCCGAGGGCTGAACAGGTCTTTCTCATGGCGATCACGATTTCCCTTCTCCTACTGCTGACTCTGTTCTCTGTGCCCAGGTAGGACCTGTAGTAGGTTGAATGATGGCCCCCAGAAGGGTCCACATCCTACTACCTAGACCCTAATCCAGACCCTGCGAATGTGACCTTGTTTGGGAAAAGGATCTTTGCAGGTATAACTAAGGATCTCAAGATGAGACCATCCTGGATGGCCTAGGTAGGCCCTAAATCCAATGACAGGTGTCCTTATCCGAGAGAGAGGAGACACAGGGGGAGGCCACGGAAGATGGAGGCAGAGACTGGAGTGATGGGGCCAAGGAAGCTCAGGGGCACGTACAGCCACCAGAAGCCGCAAGAGCCAAGGAGGGATCCTCCCCAGGGGCTCCAGAGGGAGGACGGCCCTGCTGACACCTTTGGCCGCCATAGCAGTGAGGGAATAAATTTCTAATTCTTTAAGTTTGCAGTCAGTTGTCTCCCCCCCGCCCCCCCCCCCCCGCGGGAAACAAACACAGGGCCCGGTCCCAATGCCTCGCTCACTACAGCTGACACCAAAGCAAAGCAAAGCACATCCGCCTACACTATGACGCACGCAGCGCTCCCCAGAGTGTCCCCGGTGGACAAAGACCTCTGTGTGCAGACGCACCGTCTCCACCAGAGCCCCTGCACACAAGCGGATTTAGGCTTCTCGCCAATTCTGTTCCCTGCGCACCTGCCACGACATCATGCTGCCCACACTACCCGTCAAAGTCAAGGTCAGTGTTTCCTCATATCCCACCGAACACACTGAGCGCCACCCCGGGTGACGACAGCCCTGGGCACAAGGGAGAGGCTTCGTGGGTTTCACAGCAGCACGAAAGCCCTGAGTGAGCAGGGACATGCCTGGGGCTGGGAGTCAGACGCCTGAACCCAGGCCCCACCCGCCAGTGGGTCCTTTAACATCCCCCCCCCCCAGTGGGTCCTTTAACATCCCCCCCCCCCCCCACCGAGCATCTGGTTTTCACATGAATGAGGGAGACACCAGAAAGCACAGGCTGAGAGCCTTGCCTCCCAGGGTCTCCACGGTTAAGTTTGAGGCAGGAGACAATCGTTCAGCTCTCCGTACGAAGTTTCTGGCATGCAACACGTGGTGTTGACCCAAGAAAAATGCTTCAAGGAAACAGATATTTCCTACCGAGAGACAGTTCATCTACACTCGCGGTTACCTGTTCGGATGTCGTGGTTAACACCTTCCACGGAGATGATGGCATTGGGAATTCCTTTTCCGTGGGCGTCCCTCACCATGCCTTTGATGCCACGATGGACCTGCTCAGAAACACGACAGGAAACGGTGAGCTCACGACTCGCTCAACCCAACACGCACAGTGAAGACGGCTGTTAAGCCGAATGCCAGCCCAGTGCCCCCAGGAAGCCTCTCAAAGCCGTATCTAGCTCGAAAGCTCCCTGGCTGTGCCTGCATTTGGTGTGCAAATTTCTGTATTCCTTTTGGGTCCATGTACTGGGAAGTCTTCCCCTGAAGTTCAATTATTCCAGAAGCTTAAAAAATTTTAGGAGCTTAGATGGCTCATAAAAACCACACCCGGTTAAAATGGAATTTAATTTTTTATAGGCATGTTTATTTGGACTTCCCTAATCGATAATGACTTAATACATAGACCCAATGACGTAAGAGTCAGAGAGGAAAGAAGAGAGTCAAAGGCATTCCTATAATGACATTGACATTCCTACATGACATTCCTATAATGTCGTATGTCCACAGGGCCCTTCTGCGGATTAGCTGTGTCACATGACATGTGTCACTCTGAAACTTGTACCTCAGTTTCCCCATCCGTAGAATGATGTGACAACCCAAGCCGGCATACCATCGTTTCCAATGACACTCTTTATACGTATTACTGTGCCTGTGCATTTTATCCACAGCAGGCACCTTGGCTACACAGGATTACTCCAGAATAATCAGAACCTTCTCTCCTTTCACGGATGAAATGAGAAAGAGCCTTCCCTCACAAATTCCAGGGCGCAGACAGAGAGCGTTCACAGCTTTGCTAGACAGAACAGGCTCACACCCCCTGTGCCAGGCACTGGGGGCTGCACAGAGTCTCTGGGGACCCTGGTGGGGCAGACTGGGACGCTAGCCCTGCCCGAAAGTTTCTTCCCCCTCACCTACAACAACCCACAGGAAGGGCGGCCTCCGTGTGCAGTCCTGCAAGCCTCAGGACCGTCCTTCCAAATGGATGGGGATCACGGTGCAGTCACATAACTGAGGCCCAGTGTTCGTTTTTGTTTATTCCTCTGGTTTCCGGTTAGTCTGTTCCTTAGTGGGGCGTGGATGTTAGTGGATTAGTTGTAGCACCAAACGAGAACTGGTTTACTCAGAGCTGCAAGAGGGGCGTGTCCCTGAGAGCAGGAGGAAGGGAAGGCGTGTGAGGTTCCCAGCGTGCACAGCGGGGCTTCCTCACCAGCCGCAAGCAGAACCCTGGCAGGTGCCTGTGACACCCTCCCAGGGAGCACCCCGTCACCTGCAGCACGTGCGAGGGGCACAACTGCGTCCCCCCAAATTCCTGGTGAAGTCCTTACTCGCAGGAACTTAGAATGTGACTGTATTTGGAGACAGCGTCTTCAAAGATGTGATGACACTAAGGTGAGGTCACTGGGGTGGCTCTGACCTTCCCTTATAAGAAGAGGAAACGTGGACACACAGAGACCCCAGGAGTGTGTGTGCACAGAGGAAAGACCACGTGAGGACCCTGGGAGAAGACGGCCACCTGCCAGCCAAGGAGAGTCCTCGGAATGAAACCAACCTGCTGACACCCTGATCTCGGACTTGCCTACTCTAGAACTGTAATTTCTGTTGCGTAAGCTCCCTGTGCGTCTATGCTTTTATGCGGCCCCAGCAGACGAACACGAGGGGTCCGGGCACGCTGGCTCGGACACGTGTCACCCCTCCCTACAGGGCAGCATCCGGTCGCACTCGCTATGACCCAGTGCGGGCAATCAACGTGGTCTTACACAGCTCACCTCGTGGGGCTGAATCAAGTGCAGACAGACGATGGTTCCCGCCAGCGCTGTTTGTGGCCGGCCCAGCATGACAGCCACCGTCCGAAGTGTGAACTCGGTCTCGGGCTTTCAGCCCCCTAACCGACCCCCGTCCTGAGCCGGCCCCCAGCACAGCACATCTCAGGCCATCCGTACCTGCTCCATGAACACGATTAAGGACTCCCGATTGTTCTCCCACTCCTCGGGCAGCTCGCTCTCGTGCGGATACTTATCACAGCCCACGTAGATGGACAGCTCGAAGCAGTTTGTGTGAAGGTAGCTGAAGTCATTGAGACCTGCCGAGCCAACCGACACCACGGTCACTGAACGGTGCTCAGAGTGGCAGGAGGGAGACGGCGAGAACGTTCAAGAATGGGGCTCAGAAGACTTCATTTGAACAGGGACGTATCAAGCACCTACTACAGACCACAGATGACAGCAAGCGCGAGGGGAGGGGATGGAGGTAGAGGGGACGACACGGCCGGGATGGTTTATGGGGAAGACAGGCATATACAGGAACAACTCTGACAAGAGGAGGACTCAGATTCTGTTTATTAAACTCAGAAATAGCTTAAGATACGATTTTTATGTTTTTTAAGTGTTTTTATTTTGAGACAGAGAGAGAGAGCGCTCACACATGGGCACGCATACACACATGCTGATGGGGAGAGAGAGGGAGAGAGAGGAGAGAGAGGGAGAGAAAGGGAGAGAGAGGAGGGAGAGGGAGAGGGAGAGAGAGGGAGGGGGAGAGAGAGAGAGAGAGAGAGAGAGAGAGAGAGAGAGAGAGAGAGAGAGAGAGAATCCCAAGCAGGCTCCACACTCAGCACAGAGCCCAATGCGGGGCTTAATCTCACGACTGTGAGATCATGACCTGAGCCGAAATCAAGAGTCAGGACGCTTAACCGAGCCCCCCAGTCGGTTTTAGAATAATATATAGTTTTAGAATATATATAATTATAGAATAAAGTGACATGAGTTAACAGTATGGGTTCTAAGCGTTTAAGTTTCTCTCTACAGTTAGGCTGCCCCGAGCTGGCCGTTTTCCTCCCTAATCCACACCAACAGCTATCCCTACCACCCTTTGCTGAGTGCCACCCATAAGGCCAGGACCTGTGGTCAGCACTCTGTATCCGCTGACGACAAGCCCGGCAGAGAGGGAGGCAGCACAGCACAATTCTACAGACAAGAAAAATGAGGGAGAGAACAGCTGCGAAACGTATGCAGGACCAGGTCTTAGAAAAGAGCCAGGGTCAGGCTTTGAACCAAGACCTTGCTCTGAGAACGTGACTGTATTTGAAACAAGCATCTCTAAAGACGCGATGAAGTTAAGATGCAGTCATTAGACCTCCAGAGCTTGGCCGGAGGGGGCTGGAGGACAAACACCCCCACCCACTGAGCCCCGCGGCAGATGCACCTTGCGCATCCTGACGCCATTGCAACGGGACGGGAAGCGCCCAGCCCGGCACGGAGTCAGTCTCTGCACTGGGGTCCTGGGGCTGCTGTGACAAATGACCACAAACTGGGGGGCTTAACACAGCAGAAATGTTTCTTCCCATACTTCTAGAGGCTGGAAGTCCAACATCAAGGACACGGTTGGCAGGGCTGTGCTCCCTCCCAAGTCTCTAAGGGAGGAAACTCTCTTGCCTCCTCTAGCTTCTGGTGGCCCCCGGCTTGTGGCCACGTCACCCCAATCTCTGCCTCTGTCTTCACATGGCCTTCTCTGCTATGTCTTCTCTTCTGTCCCTTATGACGACATTTGTCAATGATTTAGGGCCCATCCAGGTAACCCAAGATGACCTCACCTTGAGACCTCTAACTTAATTACACCGGCATAGACCCAGTCTTCAAAGAGGTCATAGTCACAGGTTCCAGAAGCTAGGAAGCAGGGATATATTACTTTTGGGGTGGGGGGGAGGGGGTCACCATTCAACCCACTACAGCACCCAATATTTGCAAAGTGAACAAATGAATGTTAGGGGGCACTAAGCTCTTTCCAACATTTTCGTCTTGGGGGAACAGGGTGATCAGGAAGGACAGGGTGCAGCTATGACCTGTGTGACCCCAGGCGGCACACGCCCAGCAGGAGGCCCCTGCACGAGCTCCCCTCATGGGTTCTGAGGGCCAGGACTAAGAGATCAGAGGTCGGGTGCACTGGGTTTCCCTACAGTGACTGAGCAAAGGAGCAGGTCCGGCTTGTCAACCAGCCTTGGTGCTCGCCACGCGTCTTCCCTCCCTCCCGCCTCCTCCCGCCGTCACGCTCAGTAGGAAGACCGGATTAAAAGTCGGGGCCCTGGGTATGTTATCAATCTGCTGCCTAATCGATTGCTCAAGTCACAGCCAAAACGGCACTCAACATACAGCCACTCTCTCTGGCGGGTTCCAGACGTGAACCGGTCACGTGTCACCAGATTAGCTTCTGACCACATTTGTGATAAAACGAGGACAGGGACAGAGAGCTGAGGTATGGAAGGAGTGGGTCCGTGCCACATTAACGGAACATCCTTCGCGGGGGCCTGGTCTGGGTGGAGAGGGTTGGTCAAAACGCCACATCGACTCATTCACTCGAACCCGAAGTGTGGAGTTACAAGAGGGCACAGCAGGCCCGACGAATGCCATGTTCCCTGGTTAGCACGGGGAGCACACGCTGAGATGGCCGAATGCCGCTGTGCACGTAACATTTTCATTACCCCCTATCTTTGAGGCCTTGCTGGTACGGAAATGAATCGGTGCCACGTACGAAACTCTGGAGTGGGTCTGCCACCTTGCAATGTGCCCTCGAAGCACTCTAAGTGCCAGCAGAGTCGGTGAGATGCTGAACGGCCAGGAGAAGGGTGCAAAAGCTTGAACCCGGCCACCTCTGCTGCTGGCTTCTGGCCCGTGAGCTGAGAACATTCCTCGAGGAATGGCTTCGAAAGCGGAACGTGTGGGCAAGGAGCTGGGGCGTGACCCACACAGTCCCCACAAACCCCGTGTCCCTGCCGGGTGGGCGAGACGTTCCTCTCTTCGCCTAGAACCCTAGTGTCACGGCTTCGTGGAGCACGGAGCCGTGCGTCCCGTAAGGCCCGCGTGCCTGTCGTCAACTCCGCCCGTCCTTCATCGTGGGGCAGGGGATGCAAGATAGCAGCCCAGGAACAAAGGGGCCGTGGCATCGCTCTGGACCGGAAACACACACACACGACAAGCGACGTGTGTTCCGAGCTTCCCCGAAGCCTGCTCTCCACCGCCCCATCTCCGTCAACTAATGCCTGTCAGTCACCGCTAATGAGTGAACAAGATCCGCACAAAAAGATGGAGCGGAGGTGGAGGGGGAGGGAAGGAAATTAGAAGTCACATTTCATCAATCCACAGCGAGATGAATCGGCACACTTCCCCACACGGCCAGGAGGAAGCGGGATGAAGGCTCGAGCCGCCACGTGGCTCTGCACACAAGTCCCTGAAATAGTGGAAAAAAATATAACCGATAGGGAAAAAGCAAATGCTGCCTTCGTGGTTGTGTGGCGGCCAGCTTTTCGAAACCTGGGCCGGGTCCGTGCCGGATTTAGACACCGCAGCCATGGAAAATAAACAGATACTTCGCGTAAAGGTGGCTGTGGGTTTCTGGGGCTAGAATTGGAAAAAGCAACAATGGTTTGTGGCCGTGAGGTTACCTTGCTCGACAGGGATCTGCCTTTATTCGCTTTTTATTCTGTGTAGGGCAAAACTATGATGGGGATAGATAAATAAAATACCTCTGTGGGGGAGGTAACCAAGAAAGAAACGGCAAGATGTCGGTACCCGTTAAAAAGTGGCCACAGGAACAAATCTATTCACTACTTGGAAATTTTTCTTTTCCCAAGCACGGACACGTACCGGAAAAGTATGTGAAGGCAGATACCGGCAAGAGTCACGGCTGCGTGCTTCTGATCGGTTACACAGAGAACACACCCGCACCCACGCTCACACCAGCCCCCATGCGAGCCTCACGACAGCCCCAAAGGGCCTATCACCTTCATCGTTCGCCGTGCCCATTTCACAAAGGGGAAATACGGGGGTCAGAGAGGGAAAGTAACTTGCCCAGGGTCACACAGCATCTGAGTGATGAAATGGAATTTGAATCCAGGTCCATTTGACCTGGAATATTTTTCAAATTCATCGCTGGGTTGACCACCCCCCCCCCCCCCCGACCCAGAGTCAAGAAAATAGGCAATGACCATTCTGCTTGGGGTCCTGCCATCCCAAAGCTGAGGGACCTTAGGGAATGTGACATCCTTATCCTTCCACATTTGGGAGCCCTGGGCCGGGGCAGCCTGGACACAGCAAAGAAAGCTTATCCTGAAACTGGGACTATGGCGTCCTCTGGGGCTGGTGTGAAGGAATTCCCAGAGTCCCTTCTGGAAGCTTCTCTGGTCCTGTGCGGATGCCAGAAGCAATACCACCTATTCCCTGCATCGTATGCAGTCGGGCTTCGACCAAAGGCTCTGCTGTGCCCGGGAGGCCGGTCTACTGACCTCCAGAAGACAGGAGATTTGTGAAACAGCGATCACGCCATGTCAGGCCTCAGGAAACACCTGCAGCGTGGAGTCGCTTCACCCCTGAGCATGGGATCAACGCCCGGCCCCTCCGGGTACCTACCGCAGGGGACGCCCCACTAATGGGAACAGCTCCGGGTGAAAACACCCTGGCTCCAGTGCCAACACCAGCGTGCTGTCTGTCCCTTGGCCGGGTGTGCCTTTTGGTCCGATCCTTCATCCAAGTGTACATTTGCTCATCTCTGACCCCCTACAGAATCCAAATAGCTCAGGAGCTAAGAGCGGGCCACAGGGCCAAACAGAGAGATCCCTCGTAGTCACCAGGCCCCGGCTGTCTCATTCATAAAGTGGGGAGTAGCCACAGCCCCCCAAGACCACTGGAAGGATTAAGGAGCAGTCAACGTAGAGTGCTGGCACCCTGTAGATGGCGGACCATGGTCGCTATTATACCCATGACAAGTGGTAAGGGAGGGCTGGGAGGGGACGGCCCGTGGGTCCCTCCCTGTCCGGCTCCGTGACGACAGCAGGGCTGCCAGAGACTTACTTCCGGCAACGGTGTGCCAGGAGGCCCCGTTGACGGTCCCGTCCTCTTTCTGGAAGTCTTCCGTGTGGCACACCCTCCTCCTGGCGTCGGTCATGAGGCGGTGCGTGGAGGCGTAGGAGTAGGCCAGCCAGCGGAACACGTGGTCGTCGGGCGTGGGGCTGTGCTCCTGCGTCTTCCACAGGGACCGCACCATGTCGTAGGGGTATGCCACCACCAGCTCGCCGCCCTGCAGGTTCCCACCCAGCACGAAGGGGATCTTCTCCATCCAGGCTATGACGGCCCTGGTCTCCACCGCCACCTGTGAACAGGGCGAATTTACACGGGGCAAAAACGGGACGGGGACTGCTTTCTCTCCCTACCTTCCAAACGGGGACACAGTGGAAAGAGCAACCGTTTCGCGGAACACTTTTAGCAAAACGTAGAATTTCAAAAATCCGTCCGGGGAAGACCGAGTTTTGTGGAAATCGTGGATTACACAAAAAAGATACATCGAGGGAAGTTTTCTTTTGGTAGGAATATTCCAGTTTGACGCACGGAGGGAAAGACAGAGTTAGATTGTCAATACTCGGCAAGTCCCGTGAGTTAAGGGGCCAGGGATGTTCATCCGCGGCCGCAAAGCACAGAGAAAGAGAAAGCCAAGACCGTCTGTCCCTCGAGGGAAGAAACACCTAAGAGAGAACATCAACCCGGAATATGACCAAGCCTCCCATCCAGGGGCCAGCAGCCTATTCCTGTAAAGGACCATATGGGAAATGCTTTAGGTCTGGAAGGCTCTGTGGTCTCTGTCCCAACTACTCAACTCTGTCCTTGTAGCCAGAAGCACCAGAGATGATACGCGGATGAACGTGGCTGTGTTCCAATAAAACACCACTTACACAAACAAGCCTGGGGAGCAAGAGGCCCACCTACGGGCTGTAGTTCGCCAACCCCTGTTCTGTGGAGCCTAGTCTGGTCTCGATCTCTCTGCCAGTTTACAGAAAGCAGAAGAAGACGTTACGTGACATGGCAGGTATTCAGTCGGCAGCACCCAGGCAGTGGAAAAGGCTCCAAGATGATGTAATCTGCTTGCTTATAACTTAGTTGTTAGAAGAGAAGCAGCGACGTGGGCAAGAGGATAAAAGACAGCAAGCGAAACGGCAGAAACCTACAGGGTAGGGGAGACTTGAAAGACGCAGCCCTCCATCACGATGAGGGCCCTTCAGTTGGCTCCTGATTTAAACCAACTATGAGAGAGAGAGCGATGGAGAATGATAATAGGGAAAACGTGAACACTGACGGGATATGTTATAATACCAAGAAATAATTTATTTTGATATGATCATGGGAATCATTTATGGTTTTAAAAGAAGCTTTTAGAGATACTTACTGAGGTATTTGCAAATGAAATGATACCACACCTGGGATTCACCCCAGTAATTCTGGAGAGGGGGAGAAAGTGGGTACAGATGTAGATGGAAGGTGAATCGACAGGCACTGAGGTTGAGACGCACATGGGGACCCTTAGAGCGTTCTAATTTTCTATGAATGGCATTTTTTATGACAAAAAGTTGAAGGAAGGAAAGAAGGAAGGGAGAGAGGGTTAAGAGGAGGGGAAGTGAAGAGAAGGAAGGAAAGAAGGGAGGGAGAGAAAGAAAGAAAGAAAGAAAGAAAGAAAGAAAGAAAGAAAGAAAGAGAGAGATAGAGAGAAAGAAAGAAAGAAAGAAAGAGAAAGAAAGAAAGAAAGAGAAAGAAAGAAAGAAAGAAAGAAAGAAAGAAAGAAAGAAAGAAAGAAAGAAAGAAAAAGAAAGAAAGAAAGAAAGAGGAAGGAAGGAAGGAAGGAAAGAAGGAAGGAAGGAAGGAAAGAAAAAGAACCGACAACATTAGATGCAAAAATTAGGTTGACAGGGTCAAATACTGCTCATGAATCTAATTATTTACCCTAAGTTATTGACTCCTATGAAGACAGTCCCAGCAAAATAAAATCTGATAATGGAAAAGAAATAAACACTGGAAATGGCTTAACTGTGCAGCACAGAAAGTTGATTAAGGAATGAAATTGACTTGATAGGATTCATTAAGTTTTGTTTTTGTTCCTGAACACATCAGGGGCCCTGGAATGGACTAATCATAGAACTTCGCTCAATACACCATATCATCATTGGTCCACGCTTGTCCTTCTCTGTATTTTAATATAATAAACACCCGTGAACCCACCATCCATGCCCCAAACCAGATCTTATAGACAATTTCTATGTAATATGTGATTCCGTCCCTCCCTTCCTCCTGCTTCCCACTCAGGGGCAACCACTGTATCCTCAATGATATACGATTCTTATTCTTTCTGTTTTGTTTTATCCTATATGTATATACCTAAAAATAGATTATGTGGTTTTACTTGCTTTCGATCTTAAAAAAGAGGGGGTAGCCACACTGTTGTCTTCTGCAATTTTTTTTTAAAAAAATGTAATGTTTGTTTATCTGGAGAGAGAGAGAGAGAGGAAGGGGCAGAGAGAGAGAGAGAGGGAGACAGAGAATCGGAAGCAGGCTCCAGGCTCTGAGCTGTCAGCACAGAGCCTGACGCGGGGCTCAAACCCATGAACCGCGAGACCACGATCTGAGCCGAAGTCAGAGGCTTAACCGACCGAGCCACCCGGGCGTCCCTGTCTTCTGCAATTTTTTCATCTCAATGCATGTTTCGTGATGCACCTGCACGGTAGCATAAAGCTACAGCTCAATATTTTCCACTTCGGTGCTAAGATCTCATCATTGCTCTGTCCTTGTGATGACGGGCATACAGGTAACTTTCAATTTTTTGCTGTACTGAACAGTGTTGCTTTGAACTTTGTTCTGGCATACACGTGCTGAAATGTATCTCGCACAAATCACCAGAAGTGGAACCGCAGAGTCCTAGCATATACACATGTTCCACCTTACAAGATAACCAAATTATTTTCCAAAGTCACTGTGCTAATTTATACTTGCACCCACAACGCATAAGAGATCCACTGGCCCCAAGTCCTCTCCAACGCTCAGCTACTGTCAGACTTCTTAATTTGCCAACCAGTGGGTGTAAAATGTTCTCTTTTTTGCATTCCTTAGTACTAGTAAGGCTGAACATATTTTCATGTTTATTAACCATGTTTCCTCTTCCACAAATTGCCTCTTCATATCTCTTACCCATTTTTCTATTGAGCAGTTTATATTTTTCTCATCTGTTATTCTTTATGTCTCTTGAATTTTTAATTCTTTTCCGGTTATTTAATTTGCAAATAATTTCTCTCAGTTTTTAGCTTCCCTCTTACAGTTTTTAAATTTTTGATGAGCAAGCTTTCTTATTTCGATGTAGTTGAGTTTATTAATCTTTTATTTTATGATTAATGTCATTTGGAATGGCTTTCTTCACTCTGAAACTAGCTATCTATATGACAAAGTTTCACTGAGAGATTTTACCGAGAGTGATTATTAAATCTTATCAAATGATTCTTTCTGCAGACAAATCACTTCATATTTTTTTCTTGTTTTTCTATCATTTCATTGATTCTGCTCCTATGTTTTGATCACAATCTTTATACATTGTGTGTGTGTGGGGGGGGTGGTTCTTCTGTTATTTGTTTGCTAGTTTCTTTAGCTCATTTTTAGCCTCTCTTCTTTGGAATATAATCGTGAAAAGATACAAAACTCCAAAAAACACAGGAGGGTTTTGCAGCTTTCCACAAATTTTGATATGTAATATTTTCATTATCTCTGTGTTCTAATTATTTTTTAGTTGCTAGTATAATCTTTTTCTTTGACCCATTATTTAGAAGTTTTGGGTTTGTTTTTTAAATTTTCTAAATACATGCTGATATTTTCATTAACCTTGTTACTGTCTTCTAGTTGAACTATATGATGGTGAGAGCATCACGGTCTGACTTCTATTCTCCGAAACTGGTTGAGATTTCCTTTACAGCCCAGAGCATCATCTATTTTTGAAAATGCTCCAGGGATTACTAAGGAGAATATGCATTCTCTAACGGGGGTGTAGGATTCTTTCAGGTCCCTGTGTCAAGCCTGTCGACTGCTATTCAAGTCTTTACCTTGCTGACTTCTTATCTAACATAGCCACAACTGAAAAAGGTGTTAGTGGTGGCAGATCTATGTAATTCTCCCTGTGTTTCCAAAACACAACAAGCTCAAAAAGCGAAATTCTAGTCTTAAAGCAAAGACTGAAATCCCAGGGTTTCTAGGACCGTGCTGAACTTGTTCCTTGTCGCTCATGGCCACAGGGCCAAGGACGCTGGCAACCATATTCCAATTCTGGTCCAAGAGTTCCAAAATTATAACATCATTTGAATTCCCAGCTTTACCAGACATCATTAGTACGCTAGTTTAAAAAAAACAGGGGGTGGGGGGTGGGAGGAGGGGATTGTGCAGGATGGAATTAGGAAATAGAAAAGAGAATGCAGAAGACTCAGAAGCCCTGAATCCTTTACCCCCAGTAAGCTGCCCCTGGGCATCCGAGTTACCCCACAGGGCATCGCCACGGTCTGTCCACACTGCTTGACTGGTTGCTTCTTGAAGGGTCTAGATAACACCACCCTGTGCATCCCTAAGTGAGGCAACCATGCTGGTCTTCTTCCGCTGTGGGCTGGAGCCCCGAGGCAGAACAGGGGGGCTGCCTTCTATCCACTCATCATTTCTCTTTGGATTCCTCAGGAAGAGAAGCCAGTGCTTGGTATCTGTATTTTCTTTTTTACCTTGCAAAGTGCTGCCTAAAACACAGCATTTTCCAGCCTTCCTCATGATAGGTTGATAACATGTTTTGACTAAATTCTGGCCAATGAGATCAAGACGTAAGTATTATGTAGAAATTCTGAGAATGCCTCTTAAAATTAATCAATGAGTCTGAAAGGAGGATCTTTATTGGTTTGTTTTTTTTCTTAACTCTTTCTCTCCTCTTCCTTCACAGACATGGCAGCTGGAGTACCGACTGCCATCTTAGATTATGACCTTGAGAATGAAAGTCACACGCTAACATGGTGGAGACAGACAGAGGAGTCCTTGGTTCCTGATGATCACGGGGCTTCCGTTTGGCTGCTTGGCTTCTGTCATCTACCTTTAGGGTCTTTCTATGTGAAACACAAACAAACAAACACCAAAAAAACCCCAAAATGTCTACCTCATTAAGCTATCGTCATTTTGGTTTTTCTGTTGTTCCCACTGAACTTACCCCTAACTCAAGGCAGATCTCTTGAAGGACACACACACTCAGAGGTCAGGGGTAGAGGGGTAGATTACTATGGGCAGGGCAGGCAATAAAAGGCACGCAAAATTTTGTGCAAAGTCTTTCTTCTACAACACGCTCTTTGTGAGAGAACACCTGAAAATTCGAGGAACGCCTTTCTCATTGAATGCATTTTTCCTTCCAAAGAAGCACAACATGAAATAATCCATGAAGACTTATGAAAATAAAAATAAGGTATCTCAAGCAATCAGGAAGGACTGCGGCCAATTCCAAAGCAACTCCATGGCACCACCAAAGCTCAGGGCCACGAGGACGGTAATGAACGCGCACGATGCAGGGGAAGGGTGCGGGGCGCTCTTTGTTGTCGGAGCCCTGTGTGGTTGTAAAGAAATATGATTCGATGATTTCTCTTTTATGAAGAAGAGCTGAAAATACCAACGTTAAAGGTAGTTGCTCTCTAGCACACTTCCCCACTTTTGGAGAAAACATGACAGGAAAACTGGCGTTGTCTTGTTCTTAAATGTCAGATTCTCTACCAACGCCAGTGGGTGTTCACCGTGGCCTTCCTCGGCTCTGCACGTGGGGTATTTTTACTCACCGTGGCATTTTCAGACAGAAACCACTCAGGGATCGCAATGTAGTGATTGGGAACTTTCCTCGGGAGATTCTGTCGGTCCTCTGCCTCCCAGAGCAGCGTGTTCAGGTCAGGAAAGTTGTTGTTGATGTCGATGCCATCGTGGGTCCAGCGCCCCAGGGACCAGCCGCCCAGCTCCGAGCCCTGGGAGACAATTCCGAACATGAGGGACCCACAGGGGCTTCTGGACTCTTCTCACACAAGATGTCTCCATCTCTATGTCCACCACCCATCCCCATCTGGGTGGATCTCTAAGCCTCTACACATCATCTGGCCCAAAGATGGCGCCCAGAAGGGAACACTGAAGCATTTTCTATTACGACTTGGTGGGTGGTGAGTAATACAGCCAAATCCCTCCAAGAGGGAGGGCATCACCCCTGCCACATGGCCGAGCTCAAGAAGTATTACGCCCCTTCCTCCTCCTTCCCTCCCATGAAAGCTTCTAGAATGGTCAGATGAGGAACTCTGAGGAGGGATGACTCTAAGAGTCTGGCGTTGCAAAATCAACCACCACCACCGCGTCAATGGATTCTCTCTGCCGTGCCCACGAGTCCGGCTCACAAACCCCTAACCACCTGGCCTTGGCAAATCTGGGACTGAGAACCCCTCACCAGCTCTGCACCAATAAACACAACCCAAAATCTGTACTGTAAACGTTCACGGGACGGGTACCCAGTACCGTTTCCCATTTTATTCCCAGATAATACAAACAATCCTCTCCATATAATTCTACAGTATGTATAGTCAGTGACCTACCACATCCTACGTCACAGTTAGAGCCTGAAATATAAACAACAGATCAGAATCACACACACAACTCTCCTCGGAGCACTGGCAAACAGGCAATAATAGAAGTGAGGGCCTGCCCCGATGCTGCGCTCGAACCGTGCTATTTTTATTCTAGTCTACTGCTGTTAGTGAAAACGTGCCAAATATCATCCTTCACGTTCACTTTTCCCACTCGTTGGCGGGTCTCAGATCCCCACGATTCTCAATCCCTGCTTTGCGTCTTTCCTACACCCGCCGGGTTCCCCTGGCTCAGCAGGGAGGCGCTCAAAGGAGAGCTAATGACGTGTGAGTGAGATGGGTGCTCTGCCGGCGGGGGCCTCGCCGCTGCCCTGGGCACGCGGGGTGGCATCATTACCCCTTCGTAGGCCTTCTCGTAGCCATCGGGGTTGAGGGAGGGGAGGATGTGGATCCGGGTCTCCTCCACCAGGTGGACGATGCGGGGGTTCCCGGCCAAGTACTCCTGACACAGGAACTGTAGCAGCAAGAGCATCAGCTCGCGGCCCAGCACCTCGTTGCCGTGGGCGCCCGCCATGTAGTGGAACTCTGGCTCGCCTTTACTCCAAGACGGGAAAAAACACAGGTTCATATGGATGCTTCTAGCAAAACAGCCCTTACCATTTAGGGTAAAA
This sequence comes from Panthera pardus, assembly GCF_024362965.1. Classification (NCBI taxonomy): domain Eukaryota; kingdom Metazoa; phylum Chordata; class Mammalia; order Carnivora; family Felidae; genus Panthera; species Panthera pardus. Next base: position 78,727,137 of record NW_026526788.1, read on the forward strand.
AAAAAAAAATCCCTGACAAATACTTACAATTTTACTCTACCTCTTCTTACAAAAACCCCCACCCCAGGGCGCCTGGGTGGCTCAGTCGGTTGAGCGACCAACTTCGGCTCAGGTCATGATCTCACCGTTTGTGAGTTCGAGCCCCGCGTCGGGCTCTGTGCTGACAGCTCAGAGCCTGGAGCCTGTCTCGGATTCTGTGTCTCTCTCTCTCTCTGCCCCTCCCCCACTCATGCTCTGTCTCTCTCTCAGAAATAAATAAACATTTAAAAAAATTAAAAAAAAAACAAATACCCCCTCCCCAAATTGTATCAGTACCATTTTTTTTTTTTAATTCGCCAATAGTCAGGTATAGAAGAAAACGTGTAGAAAAATCATAGATCAGCAGGGGAAACAGGCACTGACGCAATTCTACAAGGGGGCTGCCTTTGACTTTTCCCCTATTAACAGCTCAGCTTTCCCGGTGTTGTGTTTATCAGTGCCGGGCATAAGCTGACAATATTTTTCCTTCTCTCACCGGCAAAGCTACTGCTTTTGAGGAAATGTGATTTTACCCGCAGATAAAGCCCTCACCCTTTCAAAGAAACTTCTAGGAGGAACTCCTGAAATAATGATGAATTTAGAGCTGAATGAAGCAGACCGGTCCCAGACTTAAATATCGGTGGGTTTCTAAAGGACTCGCGGATTTACCAAGAAGAAAACCCAGAGAAGTCCCTCTGACCCAGATGAGAATCCGGGTTCGGGAAAAGGCTGAAAATAGGAAATGTGTGAAAACAGAACTGAGATTTAAAAAGACATTTAGGGGACCTCCTCTCACTTGAGCCCTTAATGACCAGGGAGTCCAGAATTTTCTTCGATAAAAGGATTCTGTCCTGTCTCTGGCCACTGTTTTCTTTGGTTAGTGTGACTGGTCTCAGAGCTGGAGGACAGAATTAAATGTGGTTCATTTGGAGAAAAGAAAGGTATCTCTTGCTTAGATGAGTCAACAGCCCGTATCACAAGGTAAGAGGTTCACAGAACCAAAATTTGCAGAATCTGCCTATGTGAGGGCGGTGCATGGACAGCTCCTGGCCTATTTCATGAATGTTCTCGCAGGGGTGAACCATCTCCTTGCTCTTTAAGAAGGCACCAGACAGGGAGGGACAGGTGCATCACAGAGGGGCCACCTCACCGACTTCGTGCTCCCCAGGGTGGTCGGAGATCTCCACGGCATACAGCTTCAGGCCCTGGTGGCTCTTGCCGATGTTGTAAATTCTGGTGATGTTGGGGCACATTTCGTTCACGACCTTCATCAACTGAAAAGCAAAATGCAGTTAAGGCTCTGAGCAACGATGGCTATGCATTCATGGCGAAGGGCTCCCAAGACGGCCACCTGCCATTCCCCTCCCATGGCCCCCTGCGTGCCCTCCCCTCCCCCCAACACCAGCGCTATCCCTTCTGCCTGGAATGTTCTCCTCCAGTTGTGATTATCACCTCCCTTGAGGATGGTATTACCATTTTTACTGTGGTTTCCTGTGTTCTTGTTGTTTCCTCGCTAGACTACAGATCCTTTAAGGGACACACTGTGCCCTGTATCTCCCTATCCCTGCCTAAATAAACATTTATTACTGAATATCAATTTTTCTCATAACTTAATGAGCATCTCTGATGCCAGGCTGAGGAAAGGGACAGCGCTCCCACCCCCCTGGAGCTCACGGTGCAGCAACAGAGGGTAGTCATTTGATGACCCAATTCACGGGTGCTAAATGAAGGGGTCCAGAGAAGCCATGATAATGGGGGTCATGTGGTTACAAGGGGGAGGAAAGCGGGCCTTGACAAGGAAATGCAAGGAAGTGAAATAGATACGCGTTATTCCCTGGATTTTACTTTTTTAATTGTTTTTAAAAGAATTTAATTTTTTTTTGAGACAGAGAGACAGAGAGAGAGAATCCCAAGCAGGCTCCACACTCAGTGCAGAGCCCGGCACAGGGCTCGATCCCACGACCCTGGCATCATGACCTGAGCCAAAATCAAGAGTTGGATGCTCAACAGACTGAGCCCCCCAGGCCCTCCTGAATTCTACTTCTGAAGTCAAGGTCGTTAGATGAACAGCCTCAGCGGGAGGGGGCGGGGGGTGCACCAAGCTGCCAAAGGAGGTAAGGAGGGCTCACCTGCTGGTCACAGGAGCACAGGCTGCCCTTACGAGAAAGGAGAAGCTGATTATAAAGGACCGTTGTCCGCAACAAGGCCAAAGCAGAAACTCACCGTCAGTGGAGGACCAGCATGCAAGGGACCCATAGCTTCTACCCCCGTCACCATGAGGGACACATACATCGTGCAGGGCTGACGTGGAACCACATGCGTCGCACCCCGCCTTCCCCAGAAGCACAGTAATAATATCACTAATAATGTCAACGATTCTATTTGTCACGCATCTGTTTCCTCACTGAATTTCACGATCACGACCGCCAGGGGAAGTAGGTAAGGCAGAGGTGATTGTTCCCCCTCTACAGATACGGAGACTGAGGCCCAGAGAGACACTGAGCGATTTGCCCGGGGTCACCCAGCCGGTACCAGATGTGGCCAGGGCTCTGGACTCCGAGGGCTCTTCTCTGTCCTTGAAGGTGGGGCAAAGCAATCGACACCGGCACATCTCTGCGGCCCGTTTTGTCAGCGGCACACCACGACCAGGCTGAAGACGGCCGCGGCACAGCCACCATCCGAGTCGGGGCCCCACGTGCCAGTCCCTGCAGACTGTGGTCCCCCTCAGCTACCAGCATCGTCCTCAGGAAATCCTGATCGGCACGTGATCCACTGGCTTGGTTCAGATCAATGACTATTTCTGCACTTGGGTCATCCTTAACTAGGCAACAAACGCCGCCATCCAGCACAGAGCCTGGCTGTCGTTTAGTGCCTACCCTCCTCCCCCGTTCAATCAGAGACAGAAGCAATGTGCCACCTGTGTTAGAGATCATGACCTCGACGCCGGAGAAGAAGAACCTCCACCTTCCGCTGAACGCACACTTCGCCGTGGAGACATCGCTCCGTAGGGCACGGCCTCAGCCAGGACTCAACAGTCACCTCTTCATACCCCGCCCATCACAGTGTTTTCGTACCGGCCACACTCCCTCCTTGTGTTGTGGTGTCACGGGCACCCCCTTCTACACACGGCAAAGAGGACACGGGCATGTAAAGAATCGCCTTCATGAAGGTTCTTTACAATTCCCTCTGCACAGAGAGAAATTCTCTCTGAAATGCCAGGGAGGTGCCTCCAGAGGCCACCAGCCCCGTTAAAGACCTGGCAGGGGGTCCACCTTGCTTATTCCTGAAAAGGGTCAAGGATGTCTTACTGGAGTTGGAGTCTTTTTTTTTTTTTTTTTTTTTTTGAGAGAGAGAGGGCACCAGTGAGGGAGGGGCAGAAAGAGAGAAGCAGGGCTCACCCTATATGGGACTCAAAATCACAAACAATGAGATCATGACCCGAGCCAAAGTCAGGTGCTTAACCAACTGAGCCATCCAGGCACCCGGAGCTTTGATGGTTAATGTGACAATAAGGACTAGAAATTCTTCCTGGCCTGAGAGCATGCATTCTTAGCAGGGGTGACATCACCCCACCCCCACCCCCCCGGAGGTGAAAACTGGTCGTCAGGGGCTAAACATCTTCCAGATCACGATGCTTTGTGGCTCTCCAGAGCTCAGCGCTACCCAACAAAGTCTTACTCATCAGTATTTCATATAATGGGTGGAGGATAATTGAGACGGTGTCTAAAAAGCCTCATGGGGTGGGGGGGTGACAATGAAACCAGGCTGAGAACGATCAGCTAGAGAGTGCCTGGCTTTGCAGAGTCCTAGCTTCATCAAGACTCTGCCTCCTCACCCCAGATGGGAATACGCTTTGCCAACCTCGTATCTACTGAATCCTAGGTTCTGCTGCTTCCCTCCTCTGCAGGAAGCAGAACTCGAGGCCCCTCCTCCAGAAATTCAGTTTCCAGCAATATACGAGAAGGGGCGTCTGCATAAAGGATGGGACAGTGACATGCTCGGTGGCACTTGCTGTGATGCTGCAGCCTTTCCCCGGGGGCACAAAGCTGGGAGATGTCCAAGCGCTCGAGGGCAGGAAGGCTGAGCATGCCGTTCCCACTCTCTGGAACGTTCTGCACCAGCATAATTACAACTATGAGGACACCATGGAAAATGGCCCGTGATCCAATATTCACTGAGGAAAGCAGGGCCAGATGACAGCCATCCTCTGATCAAAATCGTAGGAATTCTGCGAGCACAGAAGCTGAAGCACTGGATGGGGACAACTGGCCGATTCTTTAGGGTGTGGGTTCAAGGAGGACTGACCTTGAGCCTTGGGGTTTGCATTTGGTGCTGATGCAAAATGGCTCCTCCAATGAGTGAAAACGGTTTTGAAAAGGGCGGGGGGAGAAGAGAAAAAGTCCTCTTGCACCGGCTTTCTTCATTTGCCTGAGAAACAGACACTTGGTCCCCTGGAGAAGGAACCCAGAGGGAGGGGGAGGGACTGAATGGCAGTAGGAGCATCCCACGGGTGAGGAGGTGGGCTCGTCCCGATCTGCAGGCCGTCGCCCACCGTCACCCACCCCCAGGGTAGGCTCGGCCGCTGTCCCACGGCCTCGTGCCCCGGCCCCACCGTCGCCGCCCTGGAAATCAGTGCCACGAGCTGGCCACCTTCCAACCCATGTCTCTGTATCACAGCCCGCTTACGGTCAGCCTACTCAGACTTCCTGTGCATCGAGACCTGGCTGCACCACATCCAAAGCCAGAGTCAGAGCATCAACCGTTGCCTCCAAACCACTTACTCTCTCCCTTTGTGGATGGTACCCCACCCTCTTCGGAGGCACGCCAGACCCCGCCTCTCCCCAACTCATTCCAGCAGGTGACCTAGGACTAGTCAGTCCTGCTCAGAGAAGCCTCTCTCTCATCCTTCTTCAGGCCCAGCGGCCTCTCTCCCGGGGACTGTGGCCATTCCTGCCAGTCTACTCCCCACGTGACTTCCAGGCTAATCTCCCGGAAACACTACTCGGCCACGTGAAAACTTCCTCTGATTCTCAGACTCAGTGCAAAAGCTTCTCCCAGCAGACTGTTCCAGAAACATGCCATTCGCTCCTACCCCCCTACCTTTGCCCTCGCTGCCGGGGGTGCCCGCCCTTCTGTCTTCACCCGCCCAAGGCTGGCCAGCGATGATAACCGACCCCATCCGCAACCAAATCCCTTCCCAACCAGGCCAACGGACCAGTCGCTTCTCCCTCCTATTCCCCAAATATCTCCCCTGGAAAGACCTCCAACGTACATATTTATCTGGTACACGTTACGAGTTTATGACAAAGTGGCAGGGTTTCTGCCCTCACGGTCCCAGATGAAGGAGGCTCGTACAAACAGGTAACTCAACAATTAGAAACCGTGACTCGTGCTGTAAAGGCAGTAGCATTCCTGGAAGGGTGAGCTCACTCACGACACCAGGGACGTGCAACCTGCTCTCTGCTCTCCCTTTCCCTCCCCGTCCCACCCTCCGGCGCTCCCCCTGTGGGAGAACAGTGCCTCATAAGTCAGTGCTCTAGAAATATTTCCTGCACACATTCTCAGCATTTTCCCCTTCCAATGCAATATGTTTTTCTATTTTCTCTTCTCTCGTCCTGCTCCACTGCTGTTTCTCTTTTTTTGTGTTTGTTTGTTGGAAATGTTGTTCTCAATACTAGGATAAACTAACAGTTTTTTTCCCCCGAAGTCGAGAGATTTCTATAGTAACCTCGCAGACTCCATACGGGGAATTGCTAAAAATGCTGGCTTCTTTTTCATCCCCAGGAGCCAGGAATGCAAATGGCAAATCGCTTCCGGCTTGAACGCTCTTCAGGATTGATAGATGCTTCCCTGAATAGCTTCCAGTGGAGCGCTGCGGGGCCCTGGGGTCACCCAACACCACCTGCAGGGGCTGCATTGACCACTCCCCGGCTCCTCTTGGCTCTACATCACCACGACGATGGTAAGCAGAGTCACCCAGGGTAACAAAGCACACTCCACTAGCTCTGCTTTTCTGGAAGGGCCCCGATCTTCCACACAGAACAACTATTTAAAGACACCAGCATGGCGCCCGGGCGGCTCAGTCGGTTGAGCGTCCGACTTCGGCTCAGGTCATGATCTCGCGGTCTGTGAGTTCGAGCCCCGCGTCGGGCTCTGTGCTGACAGCTCGGAGCCTGGAGCCGGCTTCGGATTCTGTGTCTCCCTCTCTCTCTGACCCTCCCCCGTTCGTGCTCTCTCTCTGTCTCAAAAATAAATAAACATTAAAAAATTAAAAAAAAAAATAAAGACACCAGCTACCCAGACTCTGTGCAATAGCTCATTTTAAGTGCATTTAGATTCATTGCTTTTGACGTTAATTGCACCAACTGAGTTGACATTTGCCTAGTTTCTGGGCTTGCAAAGATGTCCAGGGAGCGAAGCTGAGTTAACACACAAGTGCTCTGTAGAACAGAATGGTGACCAGAGTCCTCGTATAAATGCCGGAGAATGCAGAGCAGCAGGGACGATGCACAGACCTCAAGTCCAAACACATCTTGATTTCTGAAGAACAAGACAGCAAGACCACCTCTTCAGCAAGCCCCACCTCTAAGTCTGTGCTGACAGGTGTCCGGAAGCTGTGTGTGAGCGTTTCAAATTAAATGACATTGAGACGAACTGGGGTTTCTGGGTTCCCTGGGATGAGGCGGGGAGCCCTCTCAGCTCAGCCTAATTGCTCTGACCTCAGGAATGTCCCCTGCACCGGCCCTGGGTGGCTGGCTCCTTCTCTCAGGACCCAGGGCCCCTTGCTTTGAGCCACGTTAATGTGCCCTTGGTGAATCCTTGTTCTGTAAATGTATTCATGAGGCTATCTGACTGTTCAGTCTCTTCAAACAAATTCTTAGGTATCCAAGTGTTTCTCATTCGTCAGCACCCCCTGAGTTTTCTAGCACCATGCTGGGGGCAAAGGCGGAACAGGATTTCACACGCCGAGCACTCAGCATTCAGGCTGCTCTTAATTTAGCCTGACCTGATCAATGGCTGGACCCTTCCTCCTTCCAGGCCCAGTATGCAAATATTCTCCGCAGCTCAGAATTACTTGGTTTCTGTAACTAAATCTGGGGACAGTCTCAGCTGGGATTGACTTTTGCTCCTAACGGCATGAAAGTAATAAGAGTATAAAGGCATCAACCAGTAATTCTCAAGCCTGGCCGTACATTAGAAACCCAAGGAGAGCTTTTCAAAACTTAGACCCTCCAGACCCTTCTCCTAAGGGTTCTGCTTTAAAAAGTGGCCCAAGGTAGGGTTCAAGTACAAGTATTTTTCCAAATTTCCCCAAGTGATTCTGTTATACAACCCAAATGGAGGATCAGGGAGTCTGAATACCAAGGGGTAGTGTTATATATTTCCTTGGTAACTGGGTTTCCCCATCGGTAAGGGAAGGATAACAGTCCCTGCCCTCCGGGGGTGGTGAGGAGACTGACCATGTTAATGCAGGTAAATTGCTAATATAGTAAATTGATGTAGGTTCTACAATGACTATTATCAATGTATTCTAGATCCTTTTCCTTCTTCAAATGCCTATGACCAACATCCACAAATCAGTGTTATCCCTTAAATGCACAGTGAGTCTTTTTTTTTAATGAGAGAGAGAGAGAGAGAATGTGAGCAGGGAAGAGGGGCAGAGAGAGAGAGAAAGAGAGAAGGCAGTCTCCACGCTCATCACAGAGCCTGATGAGGGGCTCGATCCCATGACCCTGGGATCACCACCTGAGCCAAAATCAAGAGTCGGACGCTCAACTGACTGAGCCGCCCAGGTGCCCCAAACACACAGTGATTCCTAAGAACCCCTGTGTTAAATCAGAAAAGTCTGGCTTCAAATTCTGTTTCAACTATTTGCTGCAGGGGGAGCCTGCCTCTGGTCACTGGAACCCCAACAAGGCATTCTCAACCTACAAACTACAAGCATTTAGCGTGGCTTCAGAAAACCAAAATGATCCTTCAGATGCCTACGCCAAACACATCATCTTAATTTCTGGAAGGAAACACACACACACACACATGCACACACACACACAAGCAACTATGTCACAAGCATATGATGCAATGCTCTTTGAGAAATCTGGATCTCACCTGGCGCATTTCCTTGTAGTTGTGGTGTTTGAAATCAAGGTCGTCGGTGGTGGTCATCTCATTCCGTCGGTGATAATAGTTATTTGGATCTGGGGACAGAAATACGATTTTAAATTCACTCACATCGTCCTATTCCTTGTGGTGGGTTCTGTTAGTGGCCTGATTCGTGTGGAGACACAAGCTAATCTCTAGCTTCAGCACATATGCACAGAGGGGAGAGAGCCAACGTTTGAGAAGTAGCTCAGGAGTCGGAGTTAGCCAGTGGTGGGAAGTGCGGACTTAGACCCAGAATGCCGGGTTCAAATCTCCGCTCTTCTGCTTAAGTGCTGTGTGATCCTGGCTAAGTCACTGGAGCAGTTTCTGCCTTGGTCTCTTCACCCCTAAACAGGGAAGAAAGGTCCTTCTCTCGTTGGTGTTTCCTTGCTTAATATTAACTGGGATCACTGATGTGCCTGGCAAACTCTCAGCACTGAATGAATGAATAAGTGAATGAATATCACCGCTATACACATGAATGGAAACTTCTGGAAGTGTGGTGCACACTATTAGTTACTCGCCCACCATCTAGTCCCCTTCCACCCTTCCTAACAGAAACCCAGTGCAGTTTGGGAATCACCCTAACCCTTCTAGGAAGTACACCTCATATCCCAGCTCAGGGGGCCAGTGTGACTGGTCTCAGCCAATCAGAGCACAGCATCTCCTGGCCTCTCTTACTGGTCCAGATGGAAGGGAAGGACTTTAATGGTGCAGAGCAGGAGTGAGTGAGAATCTCTCCGTGGTAGAGGACAGAGAGAACCCCACGAGCATCAGGAGCCAACGAGTGATGCTACATCGGATCCCAACCAATCTCCCCTGGCACTCCCAACCGCATGAGATATCCAATTCCCTTACCCACTAAGCTGGGCGGGGGAGGAGGGGGGTGGGGGCGGGCGCTGGGGTTTCCGTTGTTGCAGCTGGAACACCCCAACAGGCATGATCAGGCTGTATTAACGCCGGTGACCCATGGAGACTGGGATTCGGAGGTCTGGGGAGAGATGTCTGCTCTTAACTTGATTCTCTACCCCATATAAATTGACTCTTTTCTTCAATCCACATAAGCCGTGTTGTTCACATAATTATGAGGACAAAGGACCCTCAAGAAAGGACAGGCTGGGGAAGAAGAGGAGTCAGGAGGAGGATAAGGGGGAGGGGCGCTCAGTGGGCCTGGAGGTCTTTCTCTGGACGTGACCTACAGCCAGCCCCACGGCGTCTCCAACTGGAGGATGAAGCTGGAAATCCTAGCCGGCTCCCAATGTAGAGAGAACACGTTGCTTTAGTCAGGTTGCTCTCCTACCCCAGACGCCGTGTGGGCAAGGCTGGAGCCACAGCAGCTGTGGTTTGATCCAAGTGGCTCAAGGGGTGACTCCAGAGGCAGTGGCCGTGGCCGTGGCGGGTGACAGAGGGACGGGCTCCGAGCGGTACCGGAGCAGTGGATCCTGATTTGTGTCACCAAATGTGGTCCTCAGACCAGCACTCGGGCTGCCTGTCAGACCCAGCCCAGACCTACTGAATCAGAATCTGCACGTAAAAACAATCCCAGCTGATTCTACAGATCAGAAGTCTGAGGAACACTGTGTTAAAGTACCAAGCACCCCGCCAGCAGGGACAAGGCACTCGATACACATGGCACACAGCTGCCATCAACTGAACCAGCTGCACGATGTCTGCGTCCCCAGAACCACAGGTCGTGACGGCCATAACCGACCTTGCCAGGGTTCACTAACCATTGGCTTCACGCTAGAGAACCCACTGGCTTCATGCTGGAGAACTGAGGCTGCATGCGATGAGGTGAAAATCACATATAGGCCCAAACACCAAAAAACCCAGATTTTAATACCCACCAAGGTCTGCCCATAACACCAGTAGAAACAAGGACCGCCATTGAAAGGGAATTAGGACCAGGGCGAGCTGGCATGCTGTCCAGGAAAGAAAGCAAAAGCAGATCTGATCGGGTTTAGCACAGGCTCCCCAGTTAGTTTCAAGCACTCGGCTTCCAGGAGCGTGGGTTGACCACACCCTCACGCGAGCTGCCTCCCCTTGGATTTCCAAGCCTGTGTGTCTCAAAGCAAAAGGTAAGCATATTTTCCACGTTAATTTGCACTTTATTTACCCGTAGGATGCTTCCTAAGAGCGACTCCACACTCCCCAAGTCCCAGGGGCCTCTTTCCAAAACTCTTTAAAGCCACTTGGTCTTCAAACTCAAGTTAGGCCTTGAAGGTTCTTCAAAAGGATTGAAGAAAAACTCAGGACTCTAAGTACAGAGAAGCTCCACGTTTGGCAACATCATGCCCTCCTTAAGACTAATCAATATGCCTAGGGACAAGGGTACAAGTTCCAAAAACTGTCTCAAAACCACAGGTCGGTATTTTTCACAACTTTCTACCTCCCACATTTTGAGCAAAGAATTCTTTATTTGCCCACTTACTCTGACTGGATAAAGTTTTATTGAGAACCTACGAGGAGCTCAGTACTGTAGGTAAAGAGATGGGTAAGAACCAAGCCAAGCCCTCTGGGGGTCTAGGGTCTGCAGACAGAGCCAACTGGTCGAAGCCACGGTCCCCTTCTTCTTTCTGTGGACAAAAGATCCCTTCTGCCCGCGGGGAATGTATTCCAGATGGCTTGGATAAAATTGCCTTGCCCAGCATACAGAGGCATGAGTATGTGGCCAAGGTCCAGCCATGAAACATGTGTCCTGTACCCACAGTCACTGGCTCAGAGGGGATCCCAAGATCCTAGGGTCCAAGCTGGGCCAATGAGACGACTTTCCTCCCAGACATGGGAGGACAAGACTCTCCTTCTGTAGGAGTTGCTCACATTGTGGGATGGGTTTGGGGTGTTGGTCTCCCTGTCCGTGAGATGGAGAGAAGGGGAGCCCTGACATAGTAGAACTACTCTTGCCTGAAGCCAGAGTCGGAGTCAGATCCACCCCTGGAGTTTTCGTGTATGTGAGCCAAAACTGTCCTCCCCTACCCTACAAGCTAATTAGAATAGGGCTTCTGGCATTTGAAACACAAGTCCTGATTCAGTCTGTGAGGCCTATATCCCCACAGATGGAGCTTTGGAAAAATAGGTCTCCTTGCTTCCCTTGGCTTGTTTGGTTTCACATGTCATATGTGCTGAAAACCAGTCGATTCCTTCCGGAACACCTTAGTTATGGGGACAAACTCCCGGAGGGACATGTGGAGCATGCCATCTCCCTGACTGTTCTTCTCTTATTCAGCTACTCAAAATCCTCCTCTGCCTGAACCTGTCTACTGATTATACCTTTTGGGGGTTGAATTATGTCCCCCCCGCCAACCCAAAAAGATATGTCAGAGTCCTAACCCCCAGTACTTTAGAATGTGACCTTATTTGGAGCGAGGGTTTTTACAGAGGTCAGCAAGTTAAAATGTGGTCATTACAAGGGCACCTGGGTGGCTCAGTCGGTTAAGCATCTGACTCCGGCTCAGGTCACGATCTCACAGTTCGTGAGTTTGAGCCCCGTGTCAGTCTCTATGCTGACAGCCCGGAGCCTGGAGCCTGCTTGGGATTCTGTGTCTCCCTCTCTCTCTGTCCCTCCTCTGCTTGCTCTCTGTCTCTGTCTCTCAAAAATAAATAGACATTAAAAAAAGAAAATGAGGTGATGAGAGTGGGCCCTGATGCATCATGCCTGGTGTCTCCAGCAAGGGGGATGCAGACACAGAGGTAAGCAGGCAGGGAGGAGTCCCGGTGGAGGGGAGGGCACAGGTGCGGCGATGCCTCTACAAGAACCAGAACCACCGACTGCTAGCAGGCCCCCAGAAGTGGGGCAGAGGCACAGGGAAGATTCTCCGCCATGGCCTGAGGAAGAGCCAGCCCTGCTGACGTCTTGACCTAGGGCTTCTGGCCTCCAGAACAGAGACAATAGCTTTGTGTTACCATCACCTCCCAGGTTCTGGTACTCTTCATGGGAGCCCTAGGAGACTGCCTACGCACCTGGGACATCCCTGCCTCCTCACGGCCCGGACACCCGCTCTTCCTGTCCCCAAACACACACCAGCTCACCACACAGGGCTCTTTTTGCAAGAACAGTGAGGACTCGAGACCAAACCCCATCCCCGGAAATCCGGGGGGGAGCCGAGGTTCTCGAACTAATGTGCTTCGCTGTCTCTGCTACTTTGGGGACCTCGCTTGACTGGGGGTGGGCGTTCGGAGGGGAGGGGAGAGGCTGTCTTTGTTGGAAAGGAGGCTCACGTGCAATTAAGAACCGCTGGGCTCACGATTCCTTTGACATGCTCTATCCAGAGCAGGCAACCCACAGGGGTAGAGGTTAGAGGTCGTGGGGACGGCGGGGAAGGAGGGTCAGGAAGTGATTACTCAATGGACCCAGGGTGTGTTTATGGGTCATGATGAAATTCAGAAACTAGACAAAGCCAGTGCTTGTACCACCTTGGGAATGTGCTAAGTACCACTGAACCATATCTTTAAAATGGTTCGTTGAAGGGGACCTGGGTGGCTCAGTCAGTTAAGCTTCTGACTCGGGCTCAGGTCGTGATCTCACGGTTTGTGAGTTCAAGCCACGAGTCAGGCTCTGTGCTGACAGCTTGGAGTCTGGATCCTGCTTTGGACTCTGCGTCTCCCTCTCTTTCTTCCCCTCCCCTGCTCGCACTCTGTCTCTCCCTCTCTCAAAAATAAATAAACATGAAAAAAATTCAAAATGGTTAATTGTACATTATGTGAGTTTCACTTCTTTTTTTTTTTAATGTTTATTTTTGAGAGAGGGAGAGAGAGAGAGGGAGAGAGAGAGAGAGGAGGGGCAGAGAGAGAGGGGGAGACACAGCATCTGAAGCAGCTCCAGGCTCCAAGCTGTCAGCACAGAGCCCGACACGGGGCTCGAACTCACGAACTGGGAGATCGTGACCTGAGCCGAAGTTGGACGCTTAACCAACTGAGCCACTAGGTGACCCTCACTTGTTTTTTTTAAGAAAAGGACTCCCCGGCCTCTCCCCAAGGAAATGCCCGCCACTGTGGCCCAAAGCCCCGACTCCTGAGTGCAGATAACCTGGCACCAGATGCAAGCTGAGCACCAAAGAGCCAGCCCCCTGATGAAAAGAGGTCACAGGTGTCCAGGCCCCACCTGACTCTTATGACAAGGTCCCTCCAAGAGGAGGAAGGGGAAGAGCTGGAGCCCCTGACAGAGGCCGTTTTCACGCCAGGTCATTACTGTCTGTGGAAGCATCAAACCCTGCTACGAGGGGCTGCAAAGGCGGAGCATATGGTGATACCGATTTCTTTTCGCCCCTTTTCACGTAGCCCTGCTGCATAATGGCTCCGCTGTGCAGCACGCAGGAGCCCAGGAACCCCTCCGATCTGACGTTGTTTCTCCAGACCGTCCTGGGGCCAATTTGCAGCCTGACAGGAAGAACTCTCAGAAAAGACAGTTGTTAGGAGTGCTGAAGTTTTTGCAGTTTCCCAATAATCAGCAAGGGGCAGGTGCACCAGGAAGAGAAACCACAGGTTTATTAAAACTCCGTAAGGGCAAGTTCTTTACAGGAAAGACAGGCTACAGCCAGCAAGGCTGGACACCCCTGAGTGGAGAGTGGTTTCCCTGGGGGAAAGGATGCCCGGCACACTTCCCTTGTTATACTGTGAGAGAGCTCTTGGGGGGGGGGGGCGGGGGGGTCAGCAGAAGTGTCCACCTCCTCTCGGAACCCCTGGGCCCTGCCCCAGGACAGGCACATCCTACGTGTCTGATGTACGAATGCACGAGTGAGGAATGAATGAGTCGGTGGGTGGATGGATACACATCCCCATCCAGTTACTTAGGAAAGACTGCTTATGAAGAGGATAACACGTTCTGGGGCCAGGAGACCTCTGAGAAGGAGCCCACTATATGCTCAGCTGGTATTCCTCATCGCCGTGGCAGAACGAAGACTAGAAGGCAGGGCAGAGGGGGTGGCGAATGACAATCACATCCTGGGGATTCAGGACAATTAGGGAACCCTACACCACCCCTGGGTCCCTTAGTGCACTAGCTTTCTAGGGCCTACCGTAACACAGTACCATAACCTAGGTAGCCTGGAACAAATTTACCATCTCACAGCTATGAACGATAGAGATCTGAAATCAGCTCAAGGCTCTAGGGGAGCGTCCTTCCGTGCCCCTTCCTAGCTTCTGGCAGTTGCTGTCAACCCCCGGCTTGTAGCCACGTCACGCAATCTCTGCCCCTATCATCCCATGGCCTTCTCTCTGTGTGTCTGTTTTCTCTTCCTAAGGACACCAGTCATTGGATTTAGGGCCCACCCTAATCTTCGCCAGTCACACCGGCAAAGACCCTACTTCCAAATAAGATCACATTCCAAGGTTCCAGATGGACATGAATGTGGGGGGATGCTATTCAACCCAATGCACTCAGTCATGGCAAGCCTTACAAGGCAAAGGCCACTAGGGGAGGACCGCCCCCCTTCCTGAACTGAGCTACTTCGGTACAGTAAGAGGTAGGCTTCTTGCTGTGTTACTGATCCCGGGGAAGGAGGGAAATCTGTGGTTCCCCACGTGACCTGCTCTCTCATCCCCAAATCTCAGAGTCCTCTGCACAAGCGGGAGACAGGAGAGGGAGGCGTTCTGGTTTCTGGAAAAGGAGAGGTTGATGCCCGTCAGCAGGTCATAAAAGCAGCCAGTAGCCTACTACCCTACATAACAGGGGACAAAACAAAAGCAGGACACGAAGAAATGAAACACCTTCTCTCTCGTCCTCCCATCATCCGTGGGGTCTGGTGACTTGAGAAGTGAGTTAGCCACAGAACCAAACTGTCCAGCCAAGGGCGGTAAAAGGAGGGGGAGGTGGGGGAAAATGATAATTGTTCGGCGCTGAGCACGAGGGCACTCTACAAATGGCTCTCGTCTAGTCGTCCTGGCATCTGTGCATCAGGGATGGAAGGGCAGTGAAGAGCGACGATGAAGAAGGAGGGCAGCCTGCGTGCATTCCAGGGGAGCAGCGGAGTCCTTCTCGTGAACTCGTGGCTTTGAAAGGCAAGGCTCCAACAAGCCAGGATGGGAGGAAGGAGAGGAAGGGCATTCATGGTCTTTATCTAAAAAAGAAAGAGATAGGGGGCGCCCGGGCGGCTCAGTTGGGTAAGCATCCGACTTTGGCTCCGGTCACCATCTCGCGGTCCGTGAGTTCGAGCCCCGCGTCGGGCTCTGTGCGGACAGCTCGGAGCCTGGAGCCTGCGTCGGATTCTGTGTCTCCCTCTCTCTCTTCCCCCTCCCCTGCTCTCTCTCTCCCCCCTCCCCTGCTCTCTCTCTCTCTGTCTCTCAAAAATAAACAAACATTAAAAGAAAGAAAGAAAGAAAGAAAGAAAGAAAGAAAGAAAGAAAGAAAGAAAGAAACAGATATTTCAATCCCACTTGCTCTCCTTCTCCAACCCAGAAGTCCAAGAGACAGGAAGTCAGAGAAAGACAGCCAGACAGGAAATGGGAAGCAGAGGAAAGGTCCATGCAGGGAGAGCACGGTCTCAGCAGCACGCGGCAGGCCAGTCTGAGGAGAAAGGCGGCAAGCCATGGACCCCCTTTACTGGGATGACCAGAGGCCTGAGGGACAGAAATGTGGACTGTCGGATCTGTGCGGTTCTACGTTACATGCAGCAAAGCCCCCTTCTTATCCCTAAACCTCAGCAATACTCCCTGGTGTGAATAAACATCAGTGGAGACTGTACTCTCAAATCAAGGGGGTAGGGGACTAATGGCGTAAGCGGACCAGGCAGAGCACTGGGAGAAGACATGTGAAGCAGAAGGCAAAAGTGGCTGCCTGGAGACTGTAGGCAGCCACCCCAGGTAGCCCCAGAAATCCCGGGGGGCGGGGAGGGACACTAAGGACCTCTCATAGGTCCGTGGGGAGGGCTTGAGTCATTTCACTGGCATGTTGGGGGAAAAGGCAGAAGGACTTAGTCCCAGTTCTACAGGGAAGGGATTACCTCCGCTTTAGAACCCAAGCCCAGCAAAGCACAGAGTATTTCCAGAAGCTGGACAAGAGCACAGGTGCTGGGGGATGATGCTACAGCATGAACCGAGGTCTGATCTAAGCCAGAGCTCATGCCCTTTCCATCCACCCAGCTTCCCTGAAACGGACATGGATTCTTCTCTTTTTTTTCCAGATCAGACAAGGCCCAGGCCATGAGCAATGACGCAGACAGGCTGCCGCTGGTACACAGCCATTCCCAAGAGTTCTTCCAGTCTCATCCGAAAGAGGCTGGGGGCACCCGGGTGGCTCAGTCGGTTCAGCGTCCGACTTCGGCTCAGGTCACGATCTCACGGCTCGTGGATTCGAGCCCCACGTCGGGCTCTGTGCAGACAGCTCGGAGCCTGGAACCTGCTTCTGATTGTGTGTCTCCCTCTCTCTCTCTGCCCTCCTCTGCTCACTCTCTGTCTCTCAAAAATGAATAAAGACGTTGAAAAAAAATTTAAAGAAAAAGAGGCTGAGAAAACATCACCTTCAGCAAAGGAAGATAAAATAAAGGCCACAGCAACTTTGCGTGTGGATTCCTGTCTTTGCAAAGCCCAGGCCTGGGCCCCAAATAATGACCGGTTCCACGGGATAAGTGAGTATTCCAGCTGTGGCCTTTGTGAAAAAAAGTGAAAGGTAGCAAAGCAAATAAACTTCCAAGGTCTTTGCCGCCATGCTGACCCAGGGAAGCCCCTTCCTTCCCCAGTTTACCCATATTGATGATGGCTGGGGGCGCTGGCTGAAACATTCCAGGTCAGCAACATGGGCGGTGGTCTTGCAAAAGAACTATTTTCTCAGTGATTTATGACTGGGAGGGTCTGTGTATCAGGAGGAAGGAAGGGTCTCCCCTAGGAGGGACTCTGAGGGCCCGAGTCCACTCGCAGGAATAGACATGGGGCATCACCCCTTAGCAGCTCCCCCCACGCTTGACAGGAAACGAGCTCCTATCCCCAGACCCGTGCACAGCTCCCCGTGAGGTCCTGAGTCGAATCCGAGAACCCCAGACACGTCAGCACGGTGTGCAGAGGGAGGGCAGTCACTCAGACCTGGTGGCCGGGAAGACGAGGGGGGAGGAGTGGCGACTTTCCCCAGGGATCAGACACTCACAGTAGGAGCTGCCGAGCAGCACCGGGGCCCAAGCATCGCCATCCCCGGCCCTGAAAGTCACTTCCCGGCATCCTGGCCACGGTCTTGTTGCCCTGCGGGGAAATCGTGTGCAGAGCGATGGGGCCCTTTTCAGAAACAGATTCTACCCATGGCAGTATTGTTTGCAGTAACGAAATAGCTGAACACCACCAACACTGTGATCTTTTATTTTCTTTTTTTGAGAGAGAGAGAGCACAAGGGGGGCAGGGGAAGAGAGAGAGAGGGAGAGAATCCCAAGCAGGCTCTGCACTGTCAGCACAGAGCCTGATGAGGGGCTCGATCTCACAAAAGCACAAGATCATGACCCCCAGGTGCCCCCACACGGATCTTGAAGTCAACCAGCATGTGCCTTTTTTTTTTTTTTATGTTTATTTTTCAGAGAGAGAGACAGAGTGTGAGTGATGGAGGGGCAGAGAGAGACAGAGAGAGACACAGAATCCGAAGCAGGCTCCAGGCTCTGAGCTGTCAGCAAGGAGCCCGACGCGGGGCTCGAACTCACGAACTGTGAGATCATGACCTGAGCCGAAGTCGGACGCTTAAGTGACGGAGCCAACCAGGTGCCCCAGCCAGAGCGTGTCTTAACCTGAAACATTCACGGTTAAAAATGTATCTTCCTAGGCTCTCCCCAGCTTCCGGCATGCACAGATCTTTATGCGTACTCATCCAAAATGGACGAGACCGTTCAAATGTGGGGAAGAGGACTTTCTTTTTAACGTCTTAAAAAAATGAACCACCTAGAATGCATTATGCTAAGGGAAATAAGTCCATCGGAGAAAGATACATACCATAGGATTTCCATGGGAATAAAAGGCATAAGCCTAGGGGATATAGTCGATGATACCACAACAGTGTTTACGGTGACAGACGACAGCTATACTCGGAGTGAGCACAGCATAACATATAAACTTATCAAATCGCTACATTGTACACCTGAAACTAATGTCACATTGTGTGTCAACTATGCTCAAATAAAAATAAAAAAGAATACGGGCACCTGGGTGGCTCAGTCGGTTAAGCGTCTGACTTTGGCTCAGGTCATGATCTCGCCAGTGTGTGGGTTCAAGCCCCGCATCGGGCTCTCCGCTGTCAGCATGGAGCCCGCTTCAGATCCTCTGTCCCTCTCTCTCTCTGCCCCTTCTCCACTCATGCTCTCTCTCTCTCTCTCTCAAAAAATAAACTTAAAAAAAAAAAAAAGAAATAAAAAAGAATAAAATATTTTTTACATTAAAAAAATTTCATTGTGGTAAAAGACTTACATAATTCACCATCCTGAGCGTTTTTAAGGGCACATTTGAGTAGTGTTAAACATATCTGCATTGTTGTAAGACAGATCTCTAGAACCTTCTCATCTTGCAAAACTGAAACTGTAACCATAAACAACTGTCTCCATTTTCTTTTAGTTCTGAGCTTTAAAAATCCTATTAATAGACTATGGCATGTGGTAATTCATTTTCCAGTTCAAAAGTTTCTGGAAACATTACTCACGACGGACTTGAAAAGAATCACCACCTTCCTCTGCCCCGACCTGAGGGTTCACAGGAGGATGGTAAGAACAGAACAAAGAGAGCAGAAGCAAAGGTAAATGAATTTTTCATAAATAAGAGTTCCAGGAAAAACAGGCTCCGGGCGGTTGCATTCAGACCACAGAGTCACCTTAGGTCTGAGCGGCTGAGTCGGTTCGGTAATCTCTGCCTTTGGCCTCGTGAACTTGCACAAAGGGACCGTGCCAACCACAGGGCAGTGAGCAAGGTTCACTTGCCCACGTGGACTTGGGGGCCCCTGCGCGGCCCCAGCCCCTCAGATGTGACCACCACCACGTGGCGTCACAAAGGCCAGCTCCCCTCTGGGCAGACTGCTAAGTAGCTGTGAGACGAAAGATGGCTCTAAATATTTGGGGTGGGAAAAGAGCCCCATTCCAAGTCTGCACTTGAAACCCACCTGGAATTCACACTGTTAACTCTGTCTTTGTGTTTAAGTTGCCCCATGGACCTATCTTCAAACACACACACATCCCAAGAATAACTTCACAGGGAAATATTTATTTCATGAGACTCTCACAGGATGCCCTTTGCCCCTTACCAACAACGGATGAATTCCTGCCCACAGACAGACACCGGGACCTTCTCTTTAAAGCAAGCAGACTGAAGCTGTGCCGAGCGACACAGGAGCACACAGGACCGCTCACATACCCTCCTGCATCTGTGTCTCCAGTCTGCGCATTCCAGAAAGCCTAGAGGCCCTGGGCCGCAGCACACGGGACCTATGATTGCAACTCCAGCAGAAACCAGCCCCATAGGAGGCCCAGGTCCCAAACCAGGCTGGCCTCGAACATCCTCTCTGGATCAGCCTTGAAAACGCACACGCCCTTGGAGCCAGCGATCCTGTTTACTGTAACCTAATGTTAAACGCCAGTCCTATAAATTGAATGATCCTGTAATTTAGACAAATAAATAATCGTGGAAGCACACAAGGGCCCAGAAACAAAGACATTCCTTGTGCGGTTCGTTATGGAACCAAAACACTGGGAACAAAACTGAACACCCAACTGCAAGGCAGACTAAAAACAGGACGTGGTCAACAGACTAGACGACGCATTCACAAGACAGATGGTCTCTAATGGTCTTAATGACATAAAAAAGGCTTCACGATCTAGTAAGTACCAATATATAACAAAGAATCTGTCTGGTGCAAGTGTGAGTAGGTAGGTAGAGAGGCCCATCTCTCTCACCAATGCAGAGTTTGTATTCTAAACATTCATCCTTGGCGAAGCAAGAACGTGGATATTATGGGATTGAGAGAAAGGCAATAAGTGACATTAAACATGCTTTGAAAACACAGCAAATGTAAGTTCACGGTGGGGGGCTGGATGGCGACAGAAATGGCCTGATGGCCACTGTAACACCTGAGAACATCAGAGCTGGTGGTTCACTTCCTCCAAGTAGGGGAACCCCAGAAGTGGCAAGCCCTCACTCTCTTGTTGGGCAAGAATGGTAAGGAAAGCTAGAACCCAAAGCTGAACACTTTGCACCCTAGGGACCGCCTGCAGGTGGACAGGGATGTGGAAATTCCTACAGGCCCTAATGAAGAGCCTTAGGAACGTTCTAGGAGCCCACTTCCTTCCCTGAAGATGTCCAGTCAGGATGAAGGGGCTGCCATCCACAAGGCTTCCCATGGGCACAAACTCACAAGTTCTGAAAGGCCAGACGGAGCCGGTCATGAGCCAGACCAGATCAGCCTGTCCAGAGCAGGTACCAGCAAGGATCCAGACGACATGTGTGAATTCAAGCCCGCCTCTTCCTGCCACCCTGAGGTCACACCCAGATGCCACCGTGTGAAAACAGGCCACGGGGAATACAACGACCTCAAGGGACAAGCGTTTACCCCAAGACACAGGCACCCAAGCAAAGCGACTTCAACCGAAAAGAGGCGACATACACGGTCACACGAACCCACCCACGGTCTGGGTAGAGGAAGAGTAGCAGGAACACTCAAAGACAAGGAAACATGCCACCAGAAATTTGCTCTAGTTTTTTTCTTTTGCTTGCTTCTGAGTGGTGGTGTTGAGTGAATTTTCAACCTTGAAACATGCATCATCTTAAAATCCCAGTCGGCAAAGCACAGCTGGCACGTCCATTTGCTACTACCCCCCAAATATCCGTGGTGTTTCCGAGGAGGGTTATGGGAGATTTTCATTTACTTCCTTTCCGCTTTGCTCTGTTTGCTAAACATTCTTCAATAGATGTGGTATATATATATATATATATATATATATATATATATATATATATATTTTTTTTTTTTTTTTTTTTTTTTTTTTTTTTTTTACACGAGAAAAAGATTGCTTGGCACGTCTGTAGTCACCTTGGCCAGGCACCCGTTCTCCACCAGCACCCCACCTGCAGCAAATACGGAAAAGCAAGCCCACCTGGCAGCGGACAGCCCAGGATCTCCATCCTCATACAGATGCTCCCGTTGTCGAACCAGGACCGTGGATTTATGCGGATGTAGCGGGCCACCATGGGGACGGGCAGCTCGTTGAGAACAGGGATCTCTTTTTCACTGTTTCCTTCAAATATCTATTTATGCATGAGGGGGAAAAGGGAGGATCTTTCAGAGCCTGATTGCCAAGGGATAAAAGGGTCAGTAAAACTATTCACTCCAAAAGACTTTACTGAGAAACGCCCAATATGTGCTGGGCATTGAAGGGAGAAGAGAAATGAATCAGGCGTAGACCCTGCCCTCAGGACGCCCCCAATCTCCTGGGGCAGCGGGGAGAAAAGGAGGAGGTAATACTTAGATAATCCGGGCGAAGGCTCTTAGTGCCATGACAGAGGGACAGCCACGGAGCTCTGGGATTTCAGAAGAAGGGAAGGACCAGACAGAGCTTCAGGGAGCAGGTGGCGTGTGAACTGGCCTCGAAGGCAAACTATTTAGATCTGCAGGGACGGCAGGGATTCTAGAGAAAAGCAGCAGCAATGACTGGAGAAGCCCAGAGGTGGGATTCAGAAAGAGCAGAGTAGCTAGCTCACTGCCACTGGAACACAGGAGGAGCGTGTGCAGGGGGTAAGAACGAGAAAGAAGGTTGAAACCGGAGGCTGCCGTCAGCTTATCTAAGACTGTGGACACCACGTTAGGAAGGACGCGCCTGAGAACCGGAGGAAGAGGGTGGCATGGTCAGAACCGGCGGATCTGGAGCAGATCACGGAGCGCAAAGATGGGGGTCACCGAAGAGGCTGGGGAACTGCTGTCACTGAGCCGCTGTGAGGGACCCCAGCATACTGCACGCGCCACCAGTCTCCCAAGGCTGACCTGGGAGCTGTGGAAGACACTGCGTCCCAGCAGCTGGGATCGCACATTACCTCCAAATGGGCCACCTGGCACTGAGCTTCGGGGCACGGCCGAGAGGGGCGCTACCCGTCATCGGCGTGAGTTGACGCGGAACCCGCGGACAGTGAGGGGGCACCCACTGCCTCTCTCCGCACACACCCGCACGGCCGGACACCAAGGGCGCGCACAGAGGGAAGAGGAAACTCACCATGTCTCCCGATCCATTCTTAACAGTGACCCACGTGTGGCTGTCATTGCTCACCATGACCTTGTAGGAGGTCACCCAGTCGCTCCTAAGAGAAAATAAAACGTCACTGGGACTACACGTTGTAAAAGGTCCACCCCGAACAACACGGTTATGAACGGCACGGGTACACTTCTACGGGGATTTTTTTCAATCCAGTTCAGTACTATAAATGTATGTTCTCTTCTTAGATTTTCTAAGAACGTTTTCTTTTCTCTAGCTTATTTTATTGTAAGAATACAGCATATAATACGTGTATCATACAAAATATGTGTTAATTGACTATTTATGTTAACAGTAAGGCTTCCTTCTGGTCAACAGTAAAACAGTAAGCTGTTAAGTTGTTTTTTTTTTTTTTTTTCATTTTTAAATGTTTATTTGAGAGAGAGAGAGAGTAGGGGAAGGCGAGAGAGAGAAGGAGACAGAGAATCCCAAGCAAATTCTGTGCTGTCAGCTCGGGGCTCAAACTCACAAACCACGAGATCGTGACCTGAGCTGAAATCAAGAGTCGGACGCTTCACCGACTGAGCCACTCAGATGCCCCAGCGGTTAAGTTTTTAGAGAGTCAGAAGTTATAGCCAGATTTTTGACGGCACAGGGTGTCGGCACCCCTAACCCCTGCATGGTTCGAGGGCCAACAGCAGGTCCCAGAGGTGGCAGACGCTGTTTCACACCCTGGCCCCACTGCTCACGCTCCCTGTGGCCTCGGCCGGCTAACCGACCCGTCTGGGCCACTGCTGACTCATCTGTAAAAAGAGGGTCTTATAAGCACCAAGCGTAAAGGATGAACGTGAGCCTTCGATGGTTTAATACTCCTTAAACACTTAGGAGAGTGCCTGGTCTCTGCTCAGCTCTATCTGCTGATCACAGATAAAGACACAAGCGTTTACGT
Organism: Panthera pardus; assembly: GCF_024362965.1. NCBI lineage: Eukaryota > Metazoa > Chordata > Mammalia > Carnivora > Felidae > Panthera > Panthera pardus. The sequence continues at coordinate 78,750,372 of NW_026526788.1, forward strand.
ATTTGTTGATTCTGCACATTACATCACACACAATAGTCGAGTTCCACGTGGAAAAACCACCTCAGTAAAAACTGCCAAGTCCCTCTAGAAATTTCCTTTGGAAAATGACTTGGGAACATAACACACTAGATGCCACGAACCGCAAACCTAACAGTCTGACTAAGAGACGCTGGGCTTCTCCTTGGCTGTCCCTCCACCCCCAGCAATGATCCAGTGACAGCTGGGCCCAAAGCCAGACCCACCATCACCTCCCCCCCCCCCTCCACTGCACAGAGATCACAGAGGTGACAACGCCCATGAATGGACTTCCCACAGTGGGGGTCAACCCGATAGACCATGCGAAACAACCACCTTCGTGTGGAAAACACATCTTTTTCCCTCGAGCCTCAGTCGTTTATAACATTCGTTGTTAATCGATACGGAAGATTCTTTCTGAGCACCGTCCTTCTTAATTTTTAAAATACTGGAACTAAACACCAATGTAGTGATCCTCTGGAACATTCCGCCAGGTGAAGCCCTCGGAGCCCTTCTTTTCCTCCTGTGAAATCTGCCTGGACTCAGGACCAGGTATATCCCGCTACGGTTCTGAGTTTCTGGATCAGTGCCGCCTAGTAAAGTTCACGTAGAAAGATGTGCCGCGTCTATTCATTCTGGCTCATCTGACTTGTGAAAATCACTCCTAGGTGCTTTCATTCGTGCTTGGAAACAAACCCTCCCCTCCAGCCTTCTCTCTCCCCTTCTGTCCTCCTCACCAGCTTCGTCTGAATACCTGCCGGAAGCCAGAAGCTGTCCAACAACCTGTCCCCCCCACCCCCGGGGAGGGTGAAGGCTGAGCCCACGCCTGCAGATTGAGATGCACCAGGCACGTCTTCTGAAAGGCACCTCGGCACAGCTCAGGTCTTTCGCGCTGGAAAATAGCCTTGCCCGAAACAGCAACCCGTTTCCCACATTCAAATAACCTCCAAAGGCCTTGCAGCTGCAGCCCCTTTTGTTATCTGTCTGTCTGTCTGCTACTAACACCCCCACAGTGACACGGCAAGGCAGCCCGCAGGGGTGAAGGGCGCATCCCATCTACAGAGACGGAGGTGGTGGCCTTAGGAAGCCTCTGAGTCAAAAGAAACACACAAGGGACGCCTGGGTGGCTCAGCCGGTGAAGCATTCGACTCCTGATTTCAGCTTCGGTCATGATCTCATAGTTCATGGGATCAAGCCCCACGTCGGGCTCTGTGCTGACAGTGTGGAGCCTGCTTGGGATTCTCTTTCTCTCTCTCTCTCTCTCTCTCTCTCTCTGCTTCTCCTCCGTTTGCATGCGCACTCTCTCAAAATAAATAAACATTTAATTGAAAAAAAAAGACATACAAATAAGAGAGGGGCAGAAAGAAAAATTAAAAAGCTCTGCAAACAAAAGGGGAGAAAGAAACAAATGAAAACCAAGTAACAATTTCTCAAACTTGAAACAAATGTGGACAAATCCGCTAGTTATGTTTGAAGGGCAATGAATTGTTTACGTGGCTCTGACCTCTGCTCTGAACCCCAGACCTCCATCATTTGTTCTGTCTGACCTCTCTCCACTTCTCATGCCCCACCTGAAATTGACCTCGCCCCAACCGACTGATACATGTCTCCACTCTGAGCCCCAACCTGGGCCAGACCGAGCCTCTGCCTTAGAGAAGGTACTGGTATCCCCGCAGGGGAACAAAATCCCTGGGTCCTCTGTGGCGCCCCACTCTCTCTCCCCCACCTGCCCACCTCCACTCAGACCATCACCAAGTTCTGCCAGTTTCACCTCCCGGGTTGTTTTCTAGAATCTCTCCAACTCTCTCCAACCTCACTGCCACCACCCCAGCCCATTCTCTCTGGCCAGGACCGTTGCATTTCCCTCCACCTGGTCTCTTGGCATTGAAACTGCCTCCCCATCTATCCTGCAGTCAGAGACTGGCTTTTCTAATGAAGTATTATCATGTCACCACCTGCTTCAAATACCACTCTCTGGTGGTAAAGTCCCAATCCTCATGATGTTCTAGAAGCCTCTTGCTTACCTTTTGCTTTGTGTGCTCTTTCTTTCAATTCCTGATAGCGACTACACTCTCTCTTGTCTCAGGGCCTTTGCACATACTGTTTCCATCTTCTTCCTCTACCATCCTGTCTGCCTCTAAATTATTCAGACTTCAAACCATATCAGATAAGCCAGCCCTCATCCTGCAATCTAGCCAATTTCTTTTCTTATATGTTCCTTTCTTTCATGGTTTAATTCCACTTACACTTTTATATCCCTTTCTAGAATTTCCTGACGGTGTCTTTACCTCCTACTGGAGTATAAGCGTCTCAGAGATGGAGGAAGAAGAGACTATGGCACTTTAGAGGATGCAAAAGGAAGCCGATGTTCCTGGAGGGCAGAATGAGAAGCAGGGCAGGACAACTGGGACTGGGTGGGCTTTGCGGGCCACTTGATGGGGGTGCCCCTTCCTCTGCCAAGCAGTAGGGAGCCAGCCCCCTTGCTGTCCATCAAGAATGGTCAAAAGTACCTCGAGAACAATTAGAAAGTCTTGCAAAACTTCCACCTTATTAACAGCACACTTGGAAATCAGAGACTACCTTAGCGTCTCTCGTTTCCTCTATGAAACTGGCTCTCCCTCCTACCCCCTTTGAACTCCCGCTGAAACAGAAGTGATGGCAGAGGTCCCCCTGCCACAGGTTTGTGAATAAACAGCCTTCCACTCTATCTTGGGCTTAGCACGGCCTTTGACAATTCATACTACTGCCCATATTATGATTTTTTTCATTCTCACTGCTGTCTAGTATTCCGCTCAGAGGACGGACACTTTGTCCATTTTATTGCTATGGAGCATCTGAGTAGTTTCCACTTTGGGACACTATGAACGGTGGTTCTGTAAATATTCTTGCATGTATCTTTGGTGAATTTATACAAAGTTCTGCTTGGTGTATAATTAGAAATGGGATTGCTGGATCGCAGGGTCCCAGGGCATAGATGTGTTCAGCATAGTAGTTTTCCAAATTAGCTCTCTATTTATACGCCAACCAGCAAAGTAGGAGAGTTCTGGTTGCTCTGCATTCTTGTCAGCACTTGGTATTACCTTTCTTTTTCATTTTAGCCATTCTGAAGGCTGTGTCCTGTTACTTCATTGTGGTTTTTATTTTAATTTCCTGGATGACTAATGAACTTCGACATGTTGTATGTTTATTGGGCATCTGAATATCACTTTCCGCGAAATGCTTATTTAATTATTCCCCCCCCCCTTTTTAATTAAGCTCTTTCTCATTTTGATTGGTAAGAGCTCCTTATGTATTCTTTGTTTTGTTTTTTTTTTTTTAATGTAGGCTTCACATCCAGCATGGAGCCCAATACAGGGCTCAAACTCACAACCCTGAGACCAAGAGACCAAGACCTGAGCCGGAATCACGAACTGGACACTTAACCAATTGAGCCCCTCTTTCTATATCCTAGATGGGAGTTTTTTGTTGAACATATGGATTGCTACTATCTTCTACAGCTTGCATTCTCTTTTTCATTCTCTTTGTGGTAGCTTTTGGTAGAGTTTCTTAATCTTTACATAGTCAAATTAATCTTTCTTCTTTCTTTACTGTTTCCAGTATTTGTGCCTTTTTCAATAAATTTTTGCCTACTCCAAGATCATAAAGATTGTCTCCTATGCTTTCTTCCAAAAGCTTCATTGCTTTACCTCTTACGTTTAGATCTGCACGCCATACAGAGATGATGACTGTTTGGTGTGAGGTAGGGGTCAAGATAAGACTTTTTTTTTTTTTCTATCAGGGCTTCCAACTTACCTAGAACCACTTATATGATTATTTTCCTACCATGCCTCAGTGACACATTTGCTATAGATCATGAAATAGTATATGGGTGGGTGTGTTTCTTGATTCTGTTCCATTGGCTTATTTCCTATCTGGTATTAAACCCATCCTGTCTTGATTTATATAACTTTATAGTAAGTCTTTATATCTGGTAGTGTACATTTTCCCACTCTGTTTTTACTTTTTACAGTTCCCTTGACTATTCTTAGCCCTTTGTGCTCTCATATATAAATTCTAGAATCACCTTAGAATTTCCAAAACAAAGACCTCTGGATTTTAATTGGGATGGCACTAAATACATAGGTCAGTTTTGAGGCAATCAACATTTCTCAATGTTAAATCTTCTAATCCATAAACATGGTAATTCCCTCTATTTAGGTCTTGCTTTACTTATCTTTCGTTGGACTTACCCCTAGGTAGTTGATGTTTTCCATAATTTTATAAATGATATTACCTTAAATTCTATTTTCTCCTTGTTTGTTGCTAATAGGTAGAGGTACAAATGCTTCTTGTGTATTGATTTTGTACCCAGTTACTTTGCTAATTCATTCATTCTAATAGTCTAATAGGGATTCCTTTGGGTGTGTGTGTGTGTGTGTGTGTGTGTGTGTATGTACACACTTCACACTCAGCCTGGAGCCCAATGCAGGGCTTGAACTCATAACCCTGAGGTCAAGACCCAAGCTGAAATCGAGAATCAGACGTTTGCTGACTCTCGATTTTGGCTCAGGTCCATGCTGTCAGTGCAGAGCCTACTTGGGATTCTCTCTCTCTTCTCTCTCTGCCCCTCCCCTGCCTGCCCTCCCTCTCTAAATAAATAAATAAAGGGGCGCTTAGGTGGCTCAGTCGGTTAAGTGTCCAACTTCAGCTCAGGTCACGATCTCACAGTCTGTGAGTTCGAGCCCCGCGTCGGGCTCTGTGCTGACCGCTCAGAGCCTGGAGCCTGTTTCGGATTCTGTGTCTCCCTCTCTCTCTGACCCTCCCCCCATTCATGCTCTGTCTCTCTCTGTCTCAAAAATAAACGTTAAAAAAAATTTTTTTAAATAAATAAATAAATAAATAAATAAATACATAAATACATAAACATTAAAAAAAATCAGGGGCGCCTGGGTAGCTCAGTCAGTTAAGTGTCCGACTTCAGGTCAGGTCGTGGTCTCGTGGTCTCTAAGTTCCAGCCCCACGTCGGGCTCTGTGCTGACAGCTCGGAGCCTGGAGCCTGCTTCGGATTCTGTGTCTCCCTCTCTCTCTGCCCCTCCCCTGCTTGCACTCTGCCCATGTCTCTCAAAAATGAATAAATGTTTTTTAAAAAATTAAAAAAATAGGGGCGCCTGGGTGGCTCAGTCGGTTGGGTGTCTGACTTGGGCTCGGGTCATGATCTCACGGTTCGCGGGTTCGAGCCCCGCGTCGGGCTCTGTGCTGACGGCTCTGAGCCCAGAGCCTGCTTCAGATTCTGTGTCTCCCTCTTTCTCTGCCCCTCCCCCACTCATGCTCTGTCTCTGTCTCTCTCTCAAAAATAAATAACATTAATTTTTTTTTTAATTAGAAGAAAAAAAAAAACAGGCGCTTAACCAATGGAGCCGCCCAGGTGCCATCTCCTTTGGATGCTTTTAAGGCCATGATCATGTCTTCTGAACATTATGACAGCTCTGCTTCTTTATTTCCCACTGTCAGGCCGATTATTCTTTTTCTTGCCTTATTTATTTCACTGGCTAGGACCTCCAGTTCAATGCCAAAAGAAGTGGTGTTAATAGATGACCTTGTCTCATTCCTGAGACTGAAGAGAGGTTTAGGTGTTTCACCGCTGAGTAAGATGTTTCCTGTAAGCTTCTTCCTGTGTTTGTTTGTTTCTTATTTTAACCAAGTATGAGTTCGTGATTTTTCAAATAACAAGAAAGTCTGAATGTCTGCAGCTTCTGGCACTTACGCAGCTGGTCGGTTGTGTCAGGGTCAACATCAACGGACGTTCATTTTTCATACTTGCTCTCCCAGGGTTCTCAGAGAACGCTGCGAGAGGGCTCCGTCTACATTCATTTTTCAATATTCGTTGTTTGAGGGCTAAGGAGGTGTTTTTCGTACTTGCCTCGGGGTTCTAAGAAAACATCAAGATACACTCATTTTTCACACTTACTGTCTTTGGGTTGGAAGCTAGTTGCTGCAGCTGCATAACATATCCGTGTTCAGAAAATATCGGATAGTATCTTTCAGTTTCTATCAAATCACTTTCTAATGTTGTAACAGGACAGTGTGCAATTCCTGTTGTTTGGGCTTTTTTTTTTTTTTTTCATATTAGAAACACTATAGTTCTTGAAATGAGTTAGCACACACAAGCTTTAGACTCACTGCAGAAGCTCCAGGTAGATTCCACAGTATGTGCCCTGGAGCCCTTCACTGCAAGGGGCTTGACTGCACTCTACCATAGGGTTTTCTATAGATGTTATTTTTTCAGACTAAGGAAGCTCTTATTCATTCCTAGTTTAAAATGAAGCCTCTTTTTCTTGCTTTTAAACACAAATGGCTATAAAATTTTTCAGACGCCTTTTCTGCATTTATCAGGGTGATCATATTATTTTTCTCCTTAGTTCTGTTTATGTGGTGAATTATAGTGTTTGGTTACAACTGTGGCTAAACCACGCGTATATACCTAGAATAAATCCCACTTGGTGGTGACGTATGATCCTTTTTACGTACCGCTGAATTCAAGTTAGTAATATACTGCTTGACATTTTTTCTATCTATGCTCATGAAAAATAACTGTTGCATAATTTTGCGTTTTGTAACGTCCTCATCAGATTTTGATAACAAGGTTTATGCGAACTCATACTTAGGAAATGCTACACTGTTTTCATTCTCTATATTTTTTTAAGTGCCATTTCTTTCTTAAGTGTTTGGAAGAATTCAATCGAACTTTCTGAAATGGAGAGTTTTTTGGGTTTTTTTTTTGTGGGACGATATTTAACAATGAACTGATATTTTTAGTAGATATTGGACTACTCTGATATTCTATTTCTTCTTCCGTCAGTTTTAATAACTTGTGCTTTTTGAGGAATTGCTGTATTTTGGCTATTTTCAATGTTATTGGCATAAACTTGTTCTTAGTATCATTTTATTGTCTCTCTAACGTCCGTAACATTTTTAGCGATGCTCCCCTTTGCAATTTTGATATCGGCCATTAATTTTTTCCCTCTTTTCCTAATCAGCCATGAGTTTATTAATTTTATTCATCTTTACAAACAATCAACTTTTGATTTCGTTTACCCTCTCTATTATTTGTTTCCTACTAAGAACCATATAAAACCATGTGTTTCCTCTTAGGAACCATATGACCAAGACTGAAATGGTTAATTACCAACAATTTCCTAAGGGGCAAACTAATATCTTATTAATTTCTACTCTTATCTTTATTGTTTTCTTCTTGGTACATTCTTTAGGTTTGATGTGTTGTTCTTTTTGTACAGTTTCTTGAGATCATTAATTTTCAGTCTTTCTTCAATCCTAATATATGCATTTAAGGTTATAAAGTTCCTTCTGAGCACTGCTTTAGCTACATGCCATAATTTTTATATGTCATATCTTCCTTATCATTTAGTCAAAATATTAATTCCAGTTGTGATTTCTCCTTTAATCATGGACCGTTTAGGAGTACAGTTTTGTATTTTTATTATTATTTTGTTTTGTTTTGAGAGAGAGAGAGCACATAAGAGTGAGGAAGAGGGGCAGAGGGAGAGAGAATCTCAAGCAGGCTCGACACTCAGTGCAGAGTCTGACACAGGGCTCGATCCCACAATCCTGGGATCGTGACCTAAGCCAAAATCAAGAATCATCCAGGCACCCTTAGGAGTACAACTTTAAATTTCCAGGTGTGGGGGATTTCCCAGTTATCTTTCTATTACTGATTTCTAGTTTAACTCCATAATGAACAGAGAACAAACTTTGAATCACGTCAATCCTTTCACATTTGTTGAGACGTCCTTCATGGCTCAGTATATGGTCAATTTGGGCTAATGCTCTATGAGCACTTGAAACCAATGTCAGTTCTGTAATTATTACGTGCAGTGTTCCGCATACGAAATTCTGATCAAATGTCCTGTGTTATTCAGATCTTCTGTATACTTAATGATTTTGTGCCTGCTTATTCTATCAGTTATAGAAAGAGGTGTGTAAAAGAATATCAACCTGACGGTGAATTTATCTGTTTCTCCTTCTCCTTCTCTAAACCTTGGAGTGCATACAGATCTAAGACTCTCACATAGTACTGGCAGATTGGCTTTTATGATTAAAAATGTCCCTTTTTTATTTCTATCAAAGCTTCTTGCCTTAAAGTCAACTATGTCTGACATTAAGATATCTAATTTTGTTTTATTTTGGATAGGATTTTTTTATTTCTTTCGATTCGTTTACTTTTAAAATCTTCTGTCTCCTTAAACATAAACTCTGCCTCCTGTAAACAGCATATAGTTCAGTTTTATGAGGTTTTTTCTCCTTCAGTACAACATGATCATATTATTTTTCTCTTGGAGAATGCATAGTTCATTTAAATGTGATGCAACTAATGTTGTATTTGGATTTATATGTACCATCTTACTATTTGTTTTCTATTTGACCCATTGGTTTCATTTCCCCTTTATTTTTTTTTTTTGCATTTTTTATTTGATAAATCAAATATCCTTATTATTCTATTTTCTCTTTATTAACTTACTAGTTATATACTCACATTATTCTTTTCATAATTACCTTAAGTATTTCAATATGTATCCTTAAGTCACTAGTCTTTTTTTTTCAATATATGAAATTTATTGTCAAATTGGTTTCCATACAACACCCAGTGCTCATCCCAAAAGGTGCCCTCCTCGATACCCGTCACCCACTCTCCCCTCCCTCCCACCCCCTTAAGTTACTAGTCTTATTCAAATTATAATTTCTGCTGCTTCCATGATCGTACTATGACCATCCAACACTTCAAGCCCATGTACCCCCCCCCATCTTTTGCATTCTTTTGGAACCCAATTTTAATTTTTAATCCTATTTATTGTTAATGTTACTATGTGTACTAAATATTTATATTTAATACTTAATTCATCTTAGTGTATATATTTTTTGAACCTCCTAATAAATTTCCATTGTTTCATATTAATAATACGAATAAGATTTACAAACCTACTCATTGACCCTTTCTGGTTCTTCTTCATTTATTTTTGCATTTCCATGTTTCCATCCGGCTCATTTTTTTCTGCTTGAAGAACCCCCTCAGATACCGATGTTAAATCAGGTATGCTGGCAATAAATGTTTTCAGCTTTTATTGTCTGCACGTGGCTTTATTTCGTCTCCAGGTATGAATGATATTTTTGCTGGCAGTTCTAGGTTGACGTTATTTCCCCGTGGCACTTATAAAATTTGACTTTGTTGGCTCCCGAGGCATTGTTTTATTCATACACACAATCTGCAGCTACCGTCACGGCATTGAGTAAATGTACAGTAAGAATATGAGTACGGAAACGAGTGCAAAGCCCTTCAGCTCAGATCCAGCTTTGTCATTTACTAACTATATAAACTTGACACGCTGGCAAACCTTTCCGAAAATAATAAGGATAGCTACAAGGAGGTTGAACGTTAACTTAAAGATTGAGAGACGTTTCGGTACAGTGCTTAAGACCTCAGGCTTTGAGGGTCAAGGGGTCCAAACTAAAATCCTACTTTTTCCACCTATGAGCCATGACATGTATGAGAGTCATGTGACCTCCGAGCTCCAGCAGTGAAACAAGGTAACAGCTCTGTCTTTGCACAAAGAATGCAGAATTGAATGAGGTAATAAGGCACGTAGGGTCTGAGCACAGGGCCTGGGACATAGTAAATGATCCATAAATCTCAGCTCTTAAGAACGACACTATCGTGAATTAATACGCTGTCCAATGCCGTACGACAGGACTGCAGCTACGCTTTAAACATAATTCCGATGCTCCCCCAGACGCTTCTAGAAAGTGACTCCTCCTCAAGCTTAACCCTTTGCACCCCAGTAAGGGGAACAAACCTGACAAAGCCATAAAGAAATTAAGAATTAATTAATTAAATCTTCGTTAAAATTACGAAGGTTGATGATCCAGGATGCCAGAAGAGGTATTTGCCAATCCATAATGCTGTGGTAGGATTGAATCTCGCCTGAAAGTTAACACTGATAACACTGTAGAATGTGATAAGCCCCGCCCCTCCTGCACCTACTGTGTCACAAATATCGCGTCAACCTCAGGGAAAGAAAAACAAAAAAACAAAAAAAAACCAAGGTAAATTATACACGATCTCTTCGCTCGAGGGTTTTAGAGGTTAACGAGGAAGACAGGGAGGAAAGCTGGAAATCGGAAAAGAATGTGATTAAGTATTGTTATGAGGCGGTGGTGGCAGGTCCGTGGTGATGAGCCAGCTTTGGAGATCTCAGAACTATAATGCCCGTGTTTCCTGGCCTCTTAATCCTTGGGGGCAGGTTTGCAAATTCACAGCACTGTGTGGCTTTCTTCCACTTGCCTCAGAGAGATTTTTCCACATCCCAAAACCACCTTGACATTTCATTCTCCGTGACTGCACATTTCAACGCAAAGCCACGCAGCCCAAGTAAAGAAATATTGGTGTCAAAGACCTTCCGGCCGCGGGCAGACAGAGGGGACTCTCCTCTGGGCTCCAGCCGGCTCCCTCCCTTAAAACAGAAATCATAATGGAAACAAAACAAAAAGAAAGTAACAGGCCGAACCTTGTAGGAGATTTGCCACACTGCCTCCTGGTCCCGCTCAAACAAATGAATGTTTTTAACCATCAGTGGGCTTGCCAGTGAGTGAATGGAAATCTCCAAGGAAAAGAAAAGAGCTGTGCACTGAGAGAAAAGGGCAGAGCTGCCTCAGGGAACAATGCACCTAACGGTGCCGGGATCAAATCACAAAGCCTAGGACAACAGAAGCTAGAGAAGTTGAACCCGGGATTTCTCCCTGGACCCTCGAAGGGAACCAAAATGATCTCAGAACAGTAGCGCCCGCTTGGCTCCCAAAAGGAGCACGCGCAAATCCTCTCTGAGGAAGAGTCTTCAGTATAAGCTCTCGAGGTTTGGCCAAATTCAATCACATGGGAGCTCGCGATTTTTAAAAACCACGCGCACACACGAACACGCTGTCGGTGAGAAAGAAACAGCAGCAAATTTAAATCCCGAGGAACTTAACTGTCTGCAAAGAAACAATTCAAAAGAAACTAGAAAAATTATTATACTTGCTAAGATAGTTCAGCAAGGTGACTGGACATAAGACTACGATACAAAACTAATTACAGTTCTATACAGCAGCAGCCAAAAATAAGGTACTTAGAGATGAAATGAACAAAAGATGTGTAAGAAATTTATGGAGAAAGCTTCATTATTAAAAGACGCTTTAAAAGATATAAATAAATGGAAATCTATAACATGTTTGTGGAGAGAAAAATCGGGGCACCTGAGCGTCCACCTCTTGATTTCTGGTCACATTTCATGATTCATGGGATTGAGTCCCACGTTGGGCTCTGCACTGGCAGCTCGGAGCCTGCTTGGGATTCTCTCTCTCCCTCTCTCTCTCTCTCTCTCTCTCTGCCCTTCTCCCACTCACATTCTCTCTCTCTCTCTCTCTCTCTCTCTCTCTCTCTCTCAAAATAAATAAATAAAATAAACATTTTTTCAAAAAGAAACATTATAAACATGTCAATTCTTACCAAAAATCCCACAGCATATTAAAGAAACTTGACAAATGGATTCTAAAATTTACACAGAAGAAAATCATCAAGATACTTTACGAAAAGAAGAAACAGTGGAGGGAACTGTCCTATCAAGACATGAGAAGTTCCGGGCGCCTGGGTGGCTCAGTCGGTTAAGCGACCGACTTTGGCTCCGGTCATGATCTCAGGGTTCGTGAGTTCGAGCCCCGCGTCGGGCTCTGTGCCGACAGCTCAGAGCCTGGAGCCTGCTTCGGATTCTCTCTCTCTCTCTCTCTCTCTCTCTCTCACTCATGCTCTTTCTCAATCTCTATCAAAAATAAATAAAACAGTAAGAAAAAAGATTTTAGAAGTTATTTTAAGGAGCTTTAGTAATTAAGACACTGATAATGATGGGTATATAGACAACTTTATAAATGGAAGAAAACTAAGAGCCCAGAAACAGACCCATGCACATACATAAACTTGATAGAGATGTCTTTCATATCAGTGGAAAATAAATGAACTGTTAAATAAATGGTCTCAAGGCAACTGGATACTAATATTAAAAGAAATTGAAATTGGGGGCCTTATGTTTCACATCTTTCACAAAAATCATTACTGAATGGATAAACTACTTTAAAAACTTAAAATTTAAAAAAAAACCCTAAAGAATATATAGGAGAATTACCTCATAACTAAGAGGTATGGAAGGATTTTATACATAAGACAATCAGTTTAGCCATAAAAGACAAATGAATTGAGCTCCATTCAAATTAAACACTTTCACTTTTCAAAAGACATCATAAAGAAACCAGTGAGATAAACTTGAAGCTGGGAGAAAATATTTTGAGCACATTTAGCTAACATAAGGATGAATATGTAGAATATATTTTTTAAATTCTTTTTTTAAAAATTTTTTTAATGCTTATTTATTTTTGAGAAAGAGACAGAGAGTGGAGGAGGGGCAGAGGGAGAGGGAGACACAGAATCCCAAGTAGGCTCCAGACTCCAAGCTGTCGGCACAGAGCCCGACGCGGGGCTCGAACTCACGAACCGGGAGATCATGACCTGAGCTGAAGTCGGATGCTTAACCAACTGAGCCACTCAGGCGCCCCTGGTTTTTAAATTCTATAAACCAATGAGACAAAGAAAAACCACACACTGTAAAGATGGAGACACACGACAGGTATTTCATGGTAAAGGTAACAGAAATGGCAAGTAAACACAGGAGAAGGCCAACCCTATTGGTGGTAGGGGATGCAGGTCATGATGAAAGCTACAGATTGATGATACTCTTTCTATTGAAAATCAAGGCAAAAGTCAATACCAGTTGTTGGTGAGGGTGTAGAGAAACTCTAAAACACTACCGAAGAAAGAGCAGATACTCGGGTAACCGCTCTGGAACACGACGTGTCATTTTTCTCTTAAACTCCACCTTTGCATACTTTTCAACTCAGATACTGCACTCCTCAATATGGAACCCGGAGGTTTCCTTGCACACGTGCTCCAGGAGACAGAAGAGCGACATTATTTTTAAGAGCAAAAAGATAATAACAAAATAAAATAATGAAAAGTCAGAAAGGGAGCAATCCCGTCTACCTTAAGGAAGAGTGGTACCACTCACAGTGTCACAGATCCAGTGACACTACAGGTGACAACGTGGATGATCTTTGAGGCAGGACGTTGAGTGGAAAAAGACGAGTTCCTAACGCTCCCTCAGGTATAAGGTCATTTTTGTAAAGTTCGAAGCAAGAAAGAGAGTCGTTTTGCACGTGTGATCCACAGCGATAAGACGGTTTTTAAAAGGCAAAGGGGGATACACCCTCAGAAGGAGAATGGTCCCACTTCTGGGAGGAAGCACGCGTGGGATCAGGAAACAGCGCATAAATAATCCCAGCATTATTGGCACAAGTGGGTTCATGAGTGTTGGTTTCGTTGTAATGCTTAGTACCTTACGTATATTACATCGTTCCTTTGTATCCATTAAATATCACATAATGAAACGGCTAAAATACTTATTTGAATGTTGTATACATAACAGGCTTCTGCTTCCTGTCTCTCCACACCGGGATGTTCCCGCCTCCCAAACGTCAGTCTCTGTCCTACTCCTCTCATCCGTAGGCTCCAACCTCCAGGATTTCAGTATCCCCAGCTCAATCACCAAACGTTTGTTGGTATTTAAACAAGTTCTCTGGAACTGTACATTGTGCACAGCAATTGCTCTCAGTCACAAATGCTTACACATCTCAAGCCCATGATCAGCATTTCTCAGCCGCTTGCAAATAATCTCACTTTGTACAAACACCAACCCAGGCTGACGCACAGTCACTAACACAACTCTCAAAACTTAAGAAATCGAATCTTAAAAACATTAACTAAGCGTGAAATCTATACCTTAAGCTCTCCTCATTTATTTATTTATTTATTCATTTATTGAGAGAGAGACAGAGAGCATGAGTAGGGGAGGATGAGAGAGAGAGACAGAGACAGAGACAGAGACAGAGAGAGAGAGAGAGAGAGAGAATCCAAAGCAGGCTCCATCTCAGAGCAGGGCCCGACGCAGGGCTTGAACCTCAGAACCGTGAGATCATGACCTGAGCCGAAATCAAGAGTCAGACCTCAGACAACTGGAGCCCCTCAGGCACCCCACCTTAACCTCTTCTAATGAGTATTATGTAATATCAGCTGTTCTCGATAAGTAGAGATGAGACTCTCAAATATCTGAAGGTGTTCCAAAAAATAGCAGCGGACTAACAGATATCATTATATCTGTCGATACACATTATTTTGTGTATTCATCCCTATCGTTTTCAAGAGGTACCTTTTCGGGGCGCCTGGGTGGCTCAGTCGGTTAAGCATCTGACTTCGGCCCAGGTCATGATCTTGCGGTTCGTGAATTCGAGCCCCGCATTGGGCTCTGTGCAGACAGCCCGGAGCCTGGAGCCTGCTTCGGATTCTGTGTCTCCCTCTCTCTCTCTGCCCCTCCCCAACTCATGCTCCATCTCTGTCTCTGTCAAAAATAAATAAACTTAAAAAAAATTTAAAAAAAGAGGTACCTTTTCACCAATATCCCTCTACACGATGACCTCTGGAGCAGATGTTTTAGGCAGCATGACTCAGCACCTTGGCCACAGCTGAACAGCCCAACGGCGGGTACTAGGCCAATCACCGTACCTTGACAATGTGCCCAGAGCTGATTTCCCTACATGTGACACTTGACCCAAGTAGGGCCAATACATTCTTCCCTGGGATTTCGGATTTGAGATCAAGACATAGCTGCGGTTGTAAGTTGTAAACCTTGGGTGCTGATGGCCGTCCCATTCCCCATCGTGTAGCTGGGGAAGCAGAGGCCAGGCCACAGAGAGAGAACAGTGAGCCAGACACACAGAGAAGCTCAAAACCAGGACCCTTGGAGAGAGTCCCAACCGTGCTTGGACCCCAGGTTCCGGCAGAGAAGCCTGAGCTCACAACCCCCACTCCTGCTCTTAAGCTCCCCGACACACACAGTGTGTCTCAAAGGATAGGATTTGGTGATTTTCACCCCATGAAGTCCTACTCAAAAAACCAGCCAAGGGTTCAGTGATCCTCAAATGTGCGGCTTGCTACGTCTGAGGGAGGCAGAGAGTATAAACCCAGGCTGGGAAGCTGGCAATCATTCCGCAGGAGCCAAGCAGTTAAGCTGTTACCAGCTGTGTTTTGTGACTCCATAGGTCCGTGTGAGTCCATGGGTCCAATGGGGCTGGGACAACAAAGCAAAGATTAGGAGGCTGGAGTGGGTTAGCTATATCTTGCGACTTCAATCACGTATCTGTCACAGGGGAGACGACCTCCAGTCCAGACTGATGTACCTGGAAACAGGCGAGGAGCAGCAAGAACGTCAAGGGCAAGTGTTGTCAGAAAGCCCTACTGGCCCCACCAAGCAACCTGAGCCTGCTGAGGGCAGACAATTAAGTGCCCAGCCAGCCAGCAGCCAAATTCCCCACTGCAGCTTGAGGAAAGCAGCTGGATTAGGAAACAGAGATCGCTACCATCCCCACAGGGATATTTGAGAAGAGCCAACAGAAACAGAGCAGCCCGGTCTCCCAAATCCCACACTTTTCCTTGTGCTTTCCAGCAAAACTGAGTGCGGAGAGAAGGCGTACCAGCATTATCCCTGCACTCTAACATCTTCCATCTGTGAAGAGTAAATGAGCTCCTATATAAACACACGTCAACTCTGGTACTCAGAAACGTAGGAGATGGACTACAAACATAATTCCGGCCTCTTGCAAACCTCCCGACAAAAATACTAGGACCAGACAAGGAATATGTAAGCACTAAATTGGAATAGATATGTGTGCGGATGGTGGTGCTGTAAGGAGTTGGATGTAAGGCCTTCCAAGTAAGCTGGGATGCGGGCTTCTGCTCACGGTAGGCTATTGTCTCCCTTCTGCAGGGCTCTATACTCTGGCCGGTGCAAACGTGCGCACACACACGCGTGCACACACACAAACACGCACACCCTAGCAGGCCAAGGGTTACCACGTGCTTGCTCCAGAATGCCTGTTCCTAAGAGCCCTGCTTTGGGCTTCGTGGATTCTTGTTTTGACCTCCGAAGACTCTGAGAGCTATATCAATTTCCTACGGCTGCTGGAACACATTCCCACAAATTTAGTGGCCTAAAACAACATGTGTGTATTATCTCACAGTTCTGTGGGATGGAAGTCTCACTGGGCTCTACAGGAAGCCTCACTGGAGGCTCTACAGGAGAATCTGTTTCTCTGCCTCTCCCAGCTTCTGGAGACCACCCACAGAGTTCAGGCTCCTCTCTCCATCTCAAAGTCCTTAACTTCATCACAATGCAGAGTCCGTTTCGCCATCTAAGGTAACACACTCGCAGGTTCCAGGGATCAGAACGCGGACCTCTTGTGGGAAGACGTCTGCCCACCACAGGAACCCCACTCAGACCCTAGTTCCACTCTTAGACTCATTCCAGACCCCTTCCCTCCTTCCCCAGGCTTGTGGGTCCAGACACGTCCTACCACCTCGGTCCCAGCAGGATAAAACAATGGTTGCCTAATTCTGTGCGGTGAGTGGGAAGCTGAGGGCTAGGCCAGAAAACCGCAGCCACAGAAATCTAAGTCACCGCCCCCCTCAACACACCCATCTCTCTCCCAAAGCGGACAGCCGAGTTCAAACAGACACGCAGGAAATCCCTTCCGATCTAACGAATCAACGTTCGACGTCGCGGTCCACTTACCATAGTTTCGGTTACCTGGTGTCTCTCAAACCATTTGGCTTCTTCCACACAATGTCAGAAGCGCGTCCGGAAAGAGCTTCTCACTTTGTTTTTTACCCACCGTGAGCCCAACTGGCCAAAACAAATAGGTCATCGTACCGGCCATGGGAGCCTTCCGAAAATTCTCCCAAATCCAGCCCAACACTCGATGTGCTCTTCTGAGCCCTCCACCAACCACTGAATGTCTCCCCTACACTGGGGAATGCCCACTGGCCCTGGCTAGTATCACCGGGTGTATCTGTCTGTGAAAAGCCCCCATGTCTGCGTGTACAACAGTGTGTCTGAACGAGGGGGGATTTTGCCCCCCAGGGGACACATGGCAACGTCTAGAGACATTTCTGATTGTTATGACGGGGGGGGTCAGGGTACCAAGTAGGGTGCTACCAGCGGGGTCCTCTAGTGGGCGGAGTCCAGGAATGCCGCAGAACATTCTAAAATGTCTGCACAGGACAGACTCCCTAGCAAAGAGGTATCCAGCCCCAGGTGCCATCAGTACTGCTGTTTAGAAACCCCAATCCGACAACTCGAAAACAACAGGGTAACGCTCCATTCGCTTTGTTCAAACCCATCCTGAGAAAGGGCTAAGTGTCACTGGCAATTCATTGGCAAGGCAACCGAGACAGAGTTTTCAAGGGCTTGTCACCTTTTACCCATCGGGATGGCTGTTCTGTAATACCAGCTCCCTCAACGTGTTCCTGTTTACTTGCCGAGATAACGGGAAGGGCTCAGAAACAAACCCATGACCCACGAAGAGGGTGGGCACGGAAGCAACTTTGCAGAACACCGTTCAGCTGCCTGACGGCCACATGTGACGAACAGACACCGGTGTTGTTCCAAACGCTCTGGACAGGCCCCGGCCGGAAGAAACGTTGTTTTTCTGCTGCCGAAACTTGTCTTTATAAACTGTGCCCGTCTCAGCGCAAACCTGGCCCTTGGCCTCGGACAGCTTAGTCTAGAGGGGAAGACAGGGATTGCATAACTAACTATACAATCAATTACTGAACTGCAACTGTGACATTATTCAAAGAGGAAACACAGAAAGCTTATAAATGGGAGGGGAGGGGGAGGGGTGGGCTGACTTTTCTAGAGCTGGACAGGGGAAGTGTTCCTGGGGAGGTGGTACATAAGCCGAAATACGGAGGGTGAAAGGACGTACCCCGGTGAAGACTGGTTGGCATTTAAGCCGGAAAGAAAAAAGTCAATGCAAGAGATTCAACATGCAAATAATAATCGCTTCAAAAAAGTTGGCAGGAAAAAACGGAGAGAAGAAGGAAAAGAAGACGAAGATGAGCAGGAGGAAGAGAAGGGCGAGGAGGAGGAGGGGGGGAGGAAGAAGAGGAGGAAGAAGAAAGATTAGAATTTCCCAAAACTGGGGCGCCTGGGTGGCTCCGTCGGGTAAGCATCCGACTCGATCCTGGCTCAGGTCATGACCTCACTCTTTGTGAGATCGAGCCCCACGTCGGCTCCACGTGCTCAGCATGGATTCTCTAGAGATTCTCTCTCTCCGTCTCCCTCTCTCTCCGCCCCTTCTACCTACCCCCTCTCAAAATAAATACATGAACGTTAAAAATCTAAAAACGGAATTTCCCCTAACTAAAAAAATACGATTTCCACATTTCAAGGTCACATCAAGTGCCAGCTACAAGGCACACACTGGGTAGTTTTTAGCGCAAGGAATACAGAAAAAAAAACCCTAAAACTTTATTGAGGAAAAACAGTTCAAATATTTATAAGTATAAATATCCTCACGTCTCCATATTACAACACTAAAGGTAAAGAGGCAATGGAAAAATGTTTCCAAAGTGTGAGGGTTAACAAGTATGAGGTTTCTTTTCAGGATAAAGATCCTCCATAACTGATCGTTGTGATGAGACCACGATTCCGCGAGTTTATTATATGGGTGGGATATATAGTATGGGAATGATCATCTCAATAAAGTTGTTAAAACTTATCAGGGGAAGTTATTTCCAAACTACCACCGATCAAGGGTAAGGTCAACAAAAATGCCTATCCCGACAGTCAAGGAATCCAAACTTTTACCTCCCAAGTGCCATTCCCAGAAGATATGAACCACCAAAATCCATGGGAAAACAGAGAGACATGGGATCTAAGAAACACAGAAGAGAACTCAGAAGGGAGGTGAAGAGAATTCCAGAAGGAACAGTGAAGGGGCTTTGCCATAGGCCCGGAGATCAAATTCAGATGCCAGCAGAGGCCAGAAGACCCCAAGAGGGTGATCTCCGGGAAGAAAAGACCAGACTGAATTGTTGATATTACAGATGTGTTCAGGGGAGATTTTCGGGCCTATCAGGAAGCTTTGGAATGAACTGGTAATAGGTACCTCGAAAACCATTAAAAAGAAGGGATTATCACCTCCAGGAAAAGCAAAAAAGCTGGAGGAAAGGAAATATAATTATAGTGTATCAGGTGACCCAGCTGTAAATAATAGTTCAACAATGACCATGATGCAAACACTGAATACTGATTTAGCTAAAATTGATACTCCTTTGGGAGGATGGGAGGAGAAAGACAGAGACACAGAGACAGAGAAAATGCACACGCATTGGAGACAGGTCAGTAAAGGTAGGTCAATAAGAGACATCCTTAGCTTTCACAGTAGAAAGTGGACAGACAGACAATAAGTAATGTAAAACAATCATGAAAAAGTACTAAAAGCATTTGTTCAGAAATACAAGGTATTAAGATCAATAAAACAGAAGAGACAGCTAAAGGGTTCCAGTAGCAGTTGCCTGGGGACATCAGGAAATTGGGATCAAGGGTATGGGATAGAGGCTACTATTTGTTTTTTTTTTAGTTTATTTAGTTATTTCTGAGAAAGAGAGAGAGAGAGAAAGTGTGCGTGCACACACACACACACACACGCGCGCGCGCGTATGTGAGGGGGAGGGGCAGAGAGAGAGAGAGAGAGAGGGAGGGAGAGGGAGAGAGAATTCCAAGCAGTTCTCATGCTGTCAGTGCAGAGCCTGACACGGGGCTCGATCTCATGAACCACACTATCATGATCTGAGCCAAAATCAAGAGTCGGACACTTAACCGACTGAGCCACCCAGGTGCCCCTTGCGTTACGATCTTTAATTGGAAGCAATGCTCTTTGATGTTTAAAAGTACGCCCGTGATTTTTTTCATTAAGAAGTCAATGCCCACGCGTCTCTCTTTCTCATCTCTGCTACACTCTGGCACTTTCTCAATTTCTCCACCCAGTTTAGGTTCATTTTCGTCAACCATGCAAGAATCGAGGCCAATTTACATCTCAGTTACAAACTCAAAGCACGATTAAAAAACAAGGCTTCTTTTTTATTTTTCTTTCAAGAGTTCACATTTTACTATGTTACTCTGGAGAGAAAGTCCGTGGAATTTTATATGAGTAAAATTGGAAAGCCCTTTGCTTTTAACTTCCTATGGCCCTCCTTGTGTTCTAAATGTATTGCCAACTGGCTGGTCTGTTGGCCGTGCTAATATTTTTTTTTTTTTTCTTAATAAACTTTAAAGAAAAACTGGAGATCAGAAGGTTGTTTAAAAAGAAGAAAAATAATGACTTTGGGAAACTTAGCAAAGATTTTAACTTTTTAAAAATGTTTAGAGAGCTCACGGGCTCAACCGCTCCCTCCGCCTGGACTGAAGCGTTAGCACATCGTGAAAAGTCTCCCCCCAGAAAGAGAGAGAGGTCTTGGTAGAAAATAGAAACCTTCCTACCAGGCATGAAAGATGGTTTCAAGCGAGCAAAATCCACACCAGGAGAGTTATACGTTCCCGAGCCCAGCTTGGAGCGTCAAGGGGGAGCAGGCAGAGAGCTGCCGACAATTCCTGCTGGGAGGGCGTCCTGGAAACGGGCCACAGAACTGGGCTCAGAGACTCACTCTGCCAGGTACCAGCCTCTGCTGCCTCTGGCACCTGTAGTTCTGGGTAAGAGTGAATTGTTAAATTCTAACTTCCAGGAGCCCAGTAAGGAACGAAGTTAGCACACACAATGCGCTTACTCCTGAAGGAGCTCGACATGTGGTAGTTATTTTCATCATGACTGTTCTGGAATGAAACTTGACATCTTCTTGCGCCGAGTGACACCCAGGCGCTCCCCCAACTGCGACCTTGCCAGTACGAGTGGAAGAGGCCAAGCCAATGCCAGAGAACACGCACCCCGAGGAATCGTGTCTCTTCCTAGTTGAAGGTCTCCTTTCCCCCAAATCAAAGTTACCAAACATGGTTTGGAAATTTCTGCTGAGATGGCTGGACACCCACCAGAAATTCCAGGAAGACCAGAAGCTTCTGGGTAGAGGACTATGAGGGGAAAACATTCATTTTCTGGACTTGAACTGTGCCTTGACCACAATTCAGAACGGACTTCAGAAAAAAATACAGAGAATCCACTGGCTAGACTTCACAGAGGCTCTCCCACCATGCACTATACAGATTGTGATTGTGTGTGTGTGTGTGTGTGTGTGTGTGTGTGTGTGTACATACTCATCAGAGAAGACAGAGAGGAACAATGCCAGTAGAAGGCAGAATCCACTGTGGTCCACACACAGTAGTTTCCCAGCATGTTACCCTTCGTACCACGGAGCCACAGCAGCCAAATGGAAGGTGCCACGGTACCTAGCTGCACACAGCAGGCCACGACGATCCCAACACATGGTGCCCGTTCCCCTTCTTCCTCTCTGCTCGGTGTGGCCACGTGCTCTAACTTGGAAGGGTTCCCTGAACGGTTATTCCCTATCTTTATGCAAAAGAAACGAGCAAAAGATAATAAGCCGGAGTTCTTCCGTCTCTGTCCGCACAACATCTGGCCAGAGTCTGCAGCTGCTGACCTCCGCCCTCCCTTCTGACGATGATGTCCGTCTCTCCCTGCCTCTCAAGCAGCAGCCTCGACCCTTCCAAGCTTCCTTCACCTTTTTTTGTGAAAAGGAGTGCCCTTCACTTGAACTTGTTCTTGTACTTGAATACAGGACGTAACACGCTGACGCTGATATTTTTATCAGGATGGTTGTCCGTTTTAGGGGTGCTCTGGTGCCACGTTGCTTGGGGTTTGTGAGGTCTGCCCACAGAAGCTCCGTAATTTCGAGGGCACGGTCCCTGCCGCAGAAAGGGCTCTCCGGGGTGATGCAGGCCCCCTGGGTTTCCCTACAGCCTTCGAGGTATCCAGTGCTGACACCTTCTGTGATGCCCACTTTCCACCACCAGCTTCATCGAGTTCCGCTAACCAGGATCATCGGCTGTAATTTGGAACGCCCACTGGACGGGCACTATGCACCAGGCACCGTTGGAGCTATGCTACTTACTTTGTTGCGTTGAATTAACACTGCGGCGTGAGTACTATCATGATTCCAGAGGGGGGATGAGACCCCAAACCCGGGTATCCTGGTTGTTTTAATCTGTTCTTAAT
The DNA here is from genome assembly GCF_024362965.1 of Panthera pardus. Lineage (NCBI taxonomy): Eukaryota > Metazoa > Chordata > Mammalia > Carnivora > Felidae > Panthera > Panthera pardus. Next base: position 78,772,578 of record NW_026526788.1, read on the forward strand.
AGCTGGTGGAGGAGAAGGGCGGTTAAAAGATATTAGTAACTTAAGCGGGGAAGGTTTAGGAACACTTCCCGCGCAGAGGTAAACGGTAAGCAAGGTAACGAGTCAGCTACAGTCAGAAGGAGCAGAGAGAGAGGGGGAGAATTACACAAATATACTCATTTGTTCATAATAGCGTGTTAATCGGTAGTGTCTGAAGAAATACTGTATTACAGGCATTGCAGGAAATTGCAGTCAGAGAAGGAGCCGGGAGAACCACATTACAGACCTTCCTCATCATCAGAGGAAATACAGCCCTGTGGATATACACGAGAAACACACAAAGTGACTCAGAAACGTTGAAACAGAAATCTGGGCACACAGATATCGGCAAATGCAAATATAGAGAAGGCCAAGATGACGATTGTAAAATCCGCCCGCTGAATTCAGGGAAAAGAGAGCATTAAGCCGGACAAAGAAGGGCCCTGCATGATTCCAAAGGATACAGCTCACAATAAGGCCTGAAGCAGTTGTGGATATCTATGTGCTAAAGCATAGCACCAGCATTAATGAAACAAATTACAGGAGACACAAGGAGGGAGGGAGACAGTCTCTCTCGGCCATGATGGACTGTCAGCATAAAAGAGACGAAACACCACTAATTAAGAAGGTAAATCTAATGGCTATACGTGTGTGGGGCGCCTGGGTGGCTCAGCTGGTGAAGCGTCCGACTTCGGCTCAGGTCATGATCTCACGGTTTGTGGGTTCGAGCCCTGCATCGGGCTCTGTGCTGACAGCTCAGAGCCTGGAGGCTGCTTCAGATTCTGTGCCTCCCTCTCTCTCTCTGCCCCTCCCCTGCTCGCACTCTGTCTCTCCCTCTCTCTCAAAAATAAACATAAAAAAAAAAAAAATACTTGAGTTTAATGGCTATACGTGTGTTCTGTTGCCCTAAAACAAAAATAGTCTTTCTATTCCATCACTTATGGAGCTTTCACAAAAAAAAAAACAAAACAAAAAAAACTGTCCTTATTTTAGGCCTCAAAAGAAACTTCTAAAACATCAACAAATTAGAAAGTAGAGACAATATTCTTTGATACAATGAGAAATGTATAAAATTAAAATCCTGGGGTGCCTGGGTGGCTCAGCCAGTTGAGCGTCCAACTCTTGATTCTGGCTCAAATCATGATCCTAGGGTCATGGATCGAGCCTTGCATGAGGCTCTGTGCTGAGAGTAGAGCCTACTTGAGATTCTCCCTCTCTCCCTCTGCCCCTCTCCCCTGCTCACTCGCTCTAAAATAGATAAAATGATTTTTTTTAATTAAAAATCCAGGGGCACCAGGGTGGCTCAGTCAATTTTAAGCGTCCGACCTAACCCAGGTCATAATCTCGCAGTCTCGAAGTTCCAGCCCCGCATTGGGCTCTGTGCTGACAGCTCAGAGCCTGGAGCCTTCTTCAGATTCTGTGTCTCCTTCTCTCTCTGCCCCTCCCCCACTTGCACTCTGTCTCTGTCTGTCTCTCTCAAAAATAAACATAAAAAAATTTTTTTAATTATAATAAAAAATTCCAAGCCCTCTTGCCCCAGGAAATGTAAATCAGTCTCCCAAATAATCTTCGATCAGAGAGAAAATAAAAATCAAAAGTAAAGAACATCTAGAAAACAACGGTAATGAAACTTCATTATGTCAGCAACTGCCCGGACAGAGTTAAGCAGTACTGGGCAGAAGTTTCTAGTCCTACAAGCAGACATCACTAAATAAGAGGGAGAAAAAGAAATGAATGAGTGAAGAGTCCAACCCAGAGGGTTAATTGAATAATAAAATCTGAATAAAGCAAAAGGAAGGAATCTAAACAAACTATTGAATTCAAAAACAGAAAAATAGCAGAACTGATCAGTAATTCCAAGGAATGCTTGTTCTTTTTTTGTAATTTAAATTTTAATTTAAATTTTAAATTTAATTAAATTTTTTAATTTAATTTAAATTTCACACACAGTGCAATATTGGTTTTAGTATAATTCAGTGATTCACTACTTACATACAAGTGCCCTCCGTAATGCCCATCACCCATCTAGCCCATCTCCCACCCACCTCCCTCCATCAACCCTCAGTTTGTTCTCTATCATCAGGAGTCTCTCGTCATCTGTTTCCCTCTCTTCTCCCCACCCCCCTTCCCATATGTTCATCTGTTTGGTCTCTTAAATTCCACGCATGAGTGAAATCCTATGGTACTTGTCTTTCTCTGATTGGCTTATTTTGCTCAGCATAATACATTCTAGCTCCATCCACGTTATTGCAAATGGCGAGATTTCATTCTTTTGATGGCTCACTAATATTCCACTGTATATTATATCACATCTTCTTTTTCTATTCATCGATTGATGGATAGCTTGGCTATTGTCGATAATGCTGCTATAAACATCAGGGTGCATGTATCCCTTCGAATCTGTATTTTTGTATCCTGTGGTTAAATACCGAATAGTACAATTGCTGGATTGTGAGATAGTTCTATTTTTAGTTTTTTTTTTGTTTTTTTTTATTTTGAGGAACCTCCATACTGTTTTCCAGGGTGGCTGCACCAGTTTGCATTCCCAGCAGCAGTGCAAAAGGGTTCCTCCTTCCCCCGCATCCTCGCCAACACCTGTTGTTTCTTGTGTTGTTAATTTTAGCCATTCCGACAGGTGTGGGGTGGTATCTCGGTGTGGCTTTGATTTGTATTTCCCTGATGATGAGTGATGTTGAGCATTTTTTCATGTGTCGGTTGGCCATCTGGATGTCTTCTTTGGAGAAGTGTCTGTTCATGTCTTCTGTTCATTTCTTAACTGGGTTATTTGTTGTTTTGGATGCTGAGTTTGGTAAGTTCTTAGATTTTGGATACTAACCCTTTATCAGATATCATTTGCAAGCATCTCTCATTCCGTAGGCTGCCTTTTAGTTTTGTTGACTGTTTCTTTCACTGGCAGAAGCTTTTTATCTCGATGAAGTCCCAATAGTTCATGTTTACTTTTGTTTCCCTTGCATAATTGTTTAAAGGTTCATTTCTTCTGATCAGTGATCTTTCTCATTATTTTGAAGTATTTGTCCATTTCCTTTTTTTTCTTCATTAAAATATCTAATGCCTTCCTTAAAAAGGAGGAGAAAATGGTAAGATAGACAATGCACGGGGGCACCTGGGTGGCTCAGTCGGTTAAGCATCCAACTTTGGCTCAGGTTATGATCTTGTGGTTCGTGAGTTTGAACCAGAGCCTGCTTAGGATTCTATGTCTCGCTCTCTGCCCCTCCCCCACTCATGCTCGCTCTCTCTCTCTCTCAAAAATAAATAAACATTAAAAAAAAGATAGACAATTCATGAAATACTCTAGTGAAGAAAAAAAAAAGGAAATGCACAAATATTTCAAAATAATGAGAAAATAATCACTGACCAGAAGAAACGCATCCTTAAACAACTGTGCTGAATCAAATATGAATATATTTCTAAACACAAGATTTCTAGGACAACAGAATTTATCAAAACCGAGCAAAGAGACAGAAAATCTAAACAGCCGGAGCACTGGTGCAGAAAGAAAGGCAGTCATAAAAGCGCTCCCCACAAGCCCCTCTGAATGCTCGTGCCTGGATGTACTCAAAGCTGGGAAAGCAAGAAAATCTTCCCTCACTTGGAAGATTCGATACCGAAAATCAACAAAGACTGCTCACACAGAGGAAACTAACCTAATGCCACATAGGAATATTGACGCAAAAATCCTAAATAAAATACTTGTAAACCACACCATTCGCGTCTGCCTAAAAGAGATGAAATTCTCAGGTATAAATCTGATAAAACACGTACCGAACTTGCAAGCGTTAAAAAAAAAAAAAACCATAAAACACTGACGGAGGGAATCAAAGAAGCCTAATTAAACGAGAAAACATTCCCTGTCTGCGGACGGACGAGAGGCTTTGGTAGAGCGAAGCTGCTCTCCGAGTTAATAGACAAGATTCACTACAATTCCTGTTGAATCCTATTTAGATTTTTTTATGGTATAAACAGTATTATTCTAAAATGATTATGGAAAGGCGAACAAACTAGAATTGCTAAGACGATTTTGAAAAAGAATAAAGCAAGAGAAATCCATCTACCCTGTTTTAAGACATTGTACGGCTACAATACGATGGACGAGGAACAGACACACAGATCTGTGGAACAGAACAGAGAACCCAGAAATAAACCCACACAAATATGGCCAACCGACTTTGAACAAAGGCGCAAGAGCAATTTCATGGTGGAGGGGACAGTCTTTTCAACATTTGGCGCAGAAGCAATTATGTGTCTACGTGCAATTACACAGAATGAGGTTTAATGGGATAGATCATTAATCCCCACGAAACCTAACACTTTGTATAAGAATTAACTCAAAACGGGTCGCAGATTTAAAGGTAAAACGTAACACTATGAAACTTCAGAAGATAATACATGAGTAAGTCTTTGGGGTCTAGAGCTTAGCAAAGAGTTCTTCGACCTGACCTCAAAAACACAATCCGTAAAGGAAAAAAAAAAAACAAATCAATAGCGTATACTTGGCTGAAATTAAAACCTTGCTCTCTGAGAGCTTCACATGAAGCCAGGGTGAAAGGATGAAAAAATAAGCTGCGGACTGGGAGAAAATATTCGCAAACCATTGATCTGACAAAAGACACAGCTAGAATTTACAAACCCCACGACAGACAGGAATTTGGAATGTCAAGCTGGAGGCCCTTCAGCTGGTATCTTAGTCCCCGCGGGCTGTTAGAACCAAACACCACGGACTGGGTGGCTTATAAATAACAGAGATTTATTACTCCCAGTTCTGGAAGCTGAGAAGTCTGAGACCATCCCCGGGTGCCAGTTGGTCACACATTCTCCTTACACCCTCCCACGGAAGAAGGGGCTGGGGAGCTTGGTGGGGCCTCTTTGATAAGGGCACTAATCCCAAGCATGGAGGCTCCACCCTCATGACTTAATCGATTCCCAAGGGCTCCACCCACAAATACTATCACATCACGTGTTAGGATTTAGCACATACACTTCGAGAGGCACACCAACGTCCAGGCCGTAGCAGCTGGGGAAAGTATGGAAAAGACATAATGCGGGGACATTATTTCTAGTGGCCACTGGAGAATGAGTCTGATCGGTTACACCTGTGCCGAAACACAGTCCAAAATACAATGACTCCAAGATTTCAATGTAGAAATCGAAACCATAAACGTGCTCAAAGAAAACATGGGGGCAATCACGCACGTTCTCAGAAGGGCGATGCCTTTACAAGGAGGACATAAACCTTAAGACACTGATTATATTAACCACGTACAAATTCAAAGTTTTTGTACAACAGAGGGGGCCAAGTGACAAGGAAGGGAGTGACTGGGGACAACAGGAGTGGCTCAAATCACAGTCAAATAACTAGTTTTGGGTGGCCACAGGGTAAGATCCGAGGCACCCCCGGGGGGTCTACCACAGTGGGCCTTCACGACAATCGGCCTTGCCGGTCAGATTCTTCTCTCTTTCCACCTCACAAGAGAGAGAATGTCCCCACATCCTCACCAACAAGCACCACCCACCCCAGCAAACAGCACTGGATATGGCAAATGAGTGAAGTCAGTCGGGAAAGGGACCATTAATAACCCACAACCCCAGCTGTAAGGAGCACTGAGTGTCGTCCACTTTCTCAGACAAGTAGAGAGAGCCCTGTGAAATCCCTTTTCAGTCAGAGAAGGAAGGGCCCAACAATCTCTCAGTTTTTAGGCCAATTTTCTGCTGGAGCCATGGGGGGCGGGGGGCTGGCAGCTTCCTCTTCCTGTCCATCACCTCCTTGACAGAGCTTCGCAGGCTCAAATCCAAGCTGCGGCCAACCTATAACTCTGGGCAAGACCACCGCTCCCCTGAGGTCTAAACTTGTCTTTTGTAGCATCTTGAAAATAAAAGGTGGGGGGGGGGCGGGGGGGAAGCGTTGCCTTTTGTCTACAATAGGCATCTGTCTACTCCCAGCACTCAAGAACACAGACACGGCTTTCTTGTTCTCTCCCTCCTTCCGGAACCACAGCGACGCAGTTAAATGGTGTGCTACCAGGGGCGCCTGGGTGGCTCAGTCGGTTAAGTAACCAACTCTGACTCAGGTCATGATCTCATGGTTCATGAGTTCGAGCCCTGTATTGGGCTCCACGCTGACAGCTCAGAGCCTGGAGACTGCTTCAGATTCTGTGTCTCCTTTGCTCTCTGTCCCTCCCCGACTCATGCTCTGTCTCTGTCTCTCTCTCTCTTTCAGAAATAAAACATTAAAAACATTTAAATGGTGTTATATGCTCAGCACAGACAAACGCTGGACGCTGAAAAATCAGCCCACTGATTTATTAGATTTTTTCAGTTGGGACCAGTTACCATGGCCTTTTGCAAACGCAGACCACAGGAGAGAGTGTTATAAACTTAGAAATAGTATCTAGTTTTCCATTACCTCCAGCAAAAAAAGTCTACCAGGATGAGAGAGGGAAAATACCACTCTGGAGGCCAAGCCCAATCGAGTTGGGTAGAGGATGAGGCAGTTCCTAGTTAAGAAACTCCACAGCAGAAAACTGAAAGTAAAAAGAAAATATTTAAAGTCCTTTAAATCTGAAAGAGTCACTCAAGAGACCAGGAGAAAAAGGAACCAAAGAAACAGCTCACAGGAATCCTCAAAATTAGAGAGAAGATGGGGCACCTGGGTGGCTCAGTCGGTTAAGCGTCCGACTTCGGCTCAGGTCGTGATCTCACTGTTCACGAGCTCGAGCCTCGCGTCGGGCTCTGTGCCGACAGCTCAGAGCCTGGAGCCTGCTTCGGATTCTGTGTCTCCCTCTCTCTCTGCCCCTCCCCTGCTCATGTTCTGTCTCTCTCTGTCTCTCTGTTTCTGTCTCTGTCTCTCTCAGAAATAAATAAACGTTAAAAAAATTAAAAAAAAAATTAGAGAGAAGAGAGTTGGCTTCCAACCCCGCTCCGCGAGAACATGTGTCGAGCCCGGAGCTTCCTGCCCGGCTCCGCCTGGCACTGACCTCACGTCAGAGGGCAAAGCCGTGGGGTGGCCAGGCCACATGAGGGCTTGCGGGGGCCCGAGACACTTTTGCCTCCATGGATGCTACTGGTTTCCCACACCAGCTATAAAAGTACTGTAGACTTAGCGGTTTCAGCTACGCATTTATTATCTTACGGTTCGGGAGGGCAGAATTTCTGAGATCAGGGTGTCGGGCAAGGGCCGGGTATCTCCTGGAGGCTCCAGGGAGGAATCTGTTCCCTTGCTTTTCCAACTTGTAGAGGCCACCCCCATTCCCTGCTCGGGGCCCCTTCCTCCACCCTCAGAGCCAGCCACACCTGCTGCGCCTTGTGCCTCCCCCTTCCGCTGTCCAGGACCTCCGCGTCTGCACCGGGCCCGCCCAGGCAACCCAGGGTCACGTCTCTATTTGCGGGTTAGCCGATCAGCAACCTCAAGTCCACGTGCGACCCTGAGGCCCGTGTGCCATGGAACCTCGCACCTTCTCAGATTCTTGGGACTCGGACGTAAACATCTGTGCCGGCTACTCTCCTGCTGACCACAGGCCGCTTCCTTCCTCCATAAAAACAATTTTCAAGCCATGTTTTTTTTGACTGCCTTGGTACAGAGGTGAACACAGTAACATGATATATTTGAATGTTTTCTTTGACCTCAACGTTCCTTTCTTTTTTTTCCAGGTTGTACAAGAGGTTAAACACATTCACGGGCCCCTAAAGGTCACAAGGCCCCTGGCACCGTGTCTGACAGGTAAGTGGGCCCTGGGTGTGGCCAGCAACGCCCTCTGGCCCCCCGGCGTCCACAGTGCTCAGAAGCACACAGGAGCCCATTCACGGGGCTTGAGGCCTCAGGGTGCAGGAGAAAATCGTGAGTAATAGCAGGGAGAAGGAGGGGGAGGGCAGAAAGCACAGGTATGTTCATGGCGAGGCAGAGAGAGATATCAAGCTGTGTGTGCTCTCCAAGCCTCAGTGTTCTCATCCACACAATGGGGACAAGAAAGGGACCTTCCTGGCAGGTGCTGAGAGGCACCCAGTATGATGATGCCAAGTGCTCTGCAGCCCCGGCACAGGGAAGCGATGTCATTTTATTTCAAGAAATTTCCTGCCGGCCAAATCCATTTGTACAAAATACAGATGTGTCAGAGGAGTATTTTCACAAAATGCCAGGCTCTGCTTAGCTGCAACGTGACTGATCCAGTTCTAACGTCTTTCCTGGGTGCCCTCCGGGGACACGGGAGGTCCTAGCTATGAATGGCTAGGGAAGGGGGCTCCCAGGAAGGGGCAGTGAGATGTTGACTTCGTAAATAACAGCAGCCACGGCCCTCTGTGCCTCCGCTGTGTCCCGAATGTGCCGGTCCATTCTGAGACCATCTGCGTCTCACTGAACATGCACGACAAGCTGAGAGGGAGTCGTCACCTCTCCTTACAAGACCAGGAGGCTCGGAATCGCCAGGAGCCCACCTGGACCACCCACCCACCTACTCTGGGCTAGGGGTGGCTGTCCATCCAGCCTCTGGATGGGAGAGAATCAGGACATGATCTGAGCAGTTTCGAATGATGCAGCAGGAGGGGCAGTCACTGAGACCTTCCCTCTGTTGGCTGGTACAACCTAGCACTTGGGGGCTCAGTGGCAAACAACAGCCAGGTCCTGCCTGCTGCCCGGGAGTGACATCAGTGCAAGTAACAACAAATAAATAGGTAATCAAATAAAGCCAAGTGGGGGCACAGAGCTACTGAGAGTGCGTTTCAAAAGAATGATCAGGAGAAAAAAAAAGCCTCTGATGCAGGAGGGTTGAACTTTCAGACAGAGAGAATGGTACGTGCAAAGGCCCTGAGGCAGGAGCATGCTTGCTTTATCTGTGGAACAGAGGAGGCTCCTGCTAGGAGTGCAGTCAGACAGTGTGAGCCAATCCACAAAGGCTGTGTGGGTCCAGGGGTAGAAGCATTATGTGAGCTAAGCAGGGGTGGGGCCCCCTCTACCAGGAAACAGATGAGAAAAAAGATGAGATGTACCCAGCAGCCTTCTGAAGGGTTTCCTTGGGGGGGGGGGGGTCACAGCTCAGGGGGACCGAGGACCCCTGAGTAAAGCAGGGTGGAAGTCCCAGCCCCAGGAAGGAGCTCGAGAGTTGTCTCCACTTCAAAGCTGTTACCTTCCAAGAGCTTGTTTCTTAGTCATCAGCACCCAGAAAACCTAGTACGACCATGCAACCGTTAAGTGAGAGTTTCGTTTGATTTCAAACAACCCTCCCTGCGTGGTGGAAACAGAACATGAAATGAAGAAATGATTGCATGCCAGGCCCTCTATCTGAACTTGTCGAGGTTTTCATTAAAACCCCTCCATCTCGTGCCAAACTCAGCAATTCAAAGACTGTCAGTTTCCAAAGAAGTTAGAAAGGTGTTCGGAAGCTTGTGCCTTCCCAGCACCACCCCCCCCCCCCAGAAGGTGCCAGACATTTCATGTTGCCAGGAAGTGAGGAAGGAGGCCCGGTACCGTGCATTCTGAAAACACACACTCTCTCTCCCCCAAGAAGCCGGGAGGTGATTGATGGCATGCTGGCCAGCCTCCCCTCAAGCTCTGTGCCAGGGGCCGCCGGGTGCCCCTCCGCGCCCCTGGCCCCAGCCCCCTGTGCTGCATCGCTCTGCACCCTGGTGGCTCGGACCCCAACCCCGGGGGACGAGAGAAGCATGAAGGCCGAGGTCGGTCCTCTGGGAGCAGAAAACAAGACGAACTGAAGATTAAGGGAGGGGCTGGGTGGACACTTCCCGCTGGGAGCCAGGGGTCCAGCCGCTGGGCAGGTGTTGGAGCGGTTCCCTCTCCACCCCCGTCGCCGGATGCACACCCTCCAGCGGCGTCTCTCCTTAGCTCTGCCCCTTCTCGCGCTCACTTTTGCTTCTCGCCAGACCCCACCTTCTCCACAGCCATCTCCTCACCTCTCCTGAGCTCGGGTCCAGCGCGTCCCAGACATTCTCCCAACAGGGACGGCAGTGGGAGCCAGCCTGCAGCCTCGAGACTTCCAGACGCCCACTCCTCTCCGACCCCCGGCTCGCTCACACCCCCCCACCCCACCCCTGGGCCCCAGCTGATCACCTCCACTGCCCCTGTGGACTTTTCAGATGACCACTGTCTTCCCGGCCAAGCTCACGTCCACTTCTGAAGCCTCATTTCCCCTAGTGGCTCCTTGAACTTGCTCTGAACTTCCAGGGAATCAGCCCTCTGCCTCTTCCCCCGCCAGCCCTGGAGCTGACCCTCACACCCTTCCTTCCAAATGTGCTCGGTGCCCTGCCAGCTCCCGAAATGCCCTGGTCCCTGCACCTCCTCCAGCGGCTCGGCCATCGACTCTATCGCCCCCTAGTGGAGAAAGTGCCAGCAGTGCCAGGTGGGACCGGTCCAAGCCTATGAGCTCTAGACACCCGCTGAGCCCTCTGAGGGCCCTCCCTGTCTTCTTGCCATAAGCGGCCAACCCCTAGAGCCGCCACACTCACTGTCTGCAGAGGACCCCGCCGATCTGCCCCACCGGCCACCAGCCCCTCCTGCGAACACAGCTCTTCCCAGGGCAGAAAGGGGGAACGGGCTTTTCCCTGGCCTTGCCTTCCCTCTGGGTCGGGCACCTCCTTCAGCTGCTCCTCTCCTTCACCATCAGAACTGTCCGGAACCATCAGCGGAGGCCCACATTCAGAACCTTTGCTACAGCTTTCCACGGACAAACAGAAAGCCAGCCCCTTAGGCTGGGGCTGTGTCTCCACTGTCTTTGTGTCCTTGGTCACAAGCCTGGCTCCCAGCCTGGCTCCGTTCATCTGGCTCTAATTAGCCTGACTGCTGTTTAAAAATTCAGCCGACCAGTCAAACCCTCCCGGCTGTCACCTTACAAACTCGTCAGTCAGACTGCTACCTCACTTTGAGGACACATTCACAGACTCTCCAGAGAATGAGAATCGTTTTGTTGGTTAAGCAAGTAAAACTTAAAACCTTCGGCTATTTTTAAACTGCCTGTATTTCGCCCATGTCGGTACAGCATCTATCCACCTCCGGCAGAATAATTAACTTTCCAACCATCACACTGGTTGTGATTGTAGCACCCATAGGTCTAATATACTTTCTGAGATTAGGGAAATTAAAGATTAGCTTTTTTAAAAAAAATTTTTTTAATGTTTACTTATTTTTGAGACAGAGAGAAAGAGAGAGAGCGTGAGCAGGGGAGAGGCAGAGAGAGAGAGAGGGAGACACAGAATTTGAAGCAGGCTCCAGGCTCCGAGCTGTCAGCGCAGAGCCCGACGCGGGGCTCGAACTCATGAACCATGAGATCATGACCTGAGCCGAAGTCGGACGCTTCACCGACGGAGCCACCCAGGCGCCCCAAAGATTAGCTTTCATTAGTATGGAGACGTTTCACTAAATTGCAGGGTGGTGGAGAAGGATAATTTCTACTGGTGAAACATACAAATGATTCAATATCATAAACATAGTTATATTTTATTACTTTCAAATAGCCCAAATAATTTGAAAAACTATGAAACCGAGAATCACAGCTTTTCGTCCACCCGATTATGAACTGGTTGCAGGCCACGACCTAAAGCCTTGCGACCAGCCAGATCATCCTTCACATCTGTGTCATGCATCTGATAACAGCTCTCCCATCCCCCACCCCTCGTCAACAGGCATGTTGTGGATGCCAGTGGATCCGTTCACATACGGGATTTTTCCACCAGACTGAAAGCTCCCTGCAGGCAGGCCACTTTCTGCTCATCTCATATCCCTAGTGCTTAGCACAGAATGCTCAAAACAGATGAATCCATGAACACACAAAGAGAATGTCAGAAACATATAAGATTATGGATGTTCACTTAAAAATACCAATCAAGAAAGTCCTGCGGATGGAAAGTATGAATAGTATTCCTAAGTATACACGTACTGTAACTCCAAAGTGCTCCTATATTTATTTCAACAACCAGACAGAAGCCATTTCTAAACAGCAGGATCCATCTGGCCCCGACCTCAAGGAGCCCGCAACTCCTTGCCCTTCCGTTTCTAAAACACTCCCAACTAAAATGTGATGGATGCTCTGAGATTAGGGGATGGTCTGCAGGCTCAACTAGAAAGCTCAAGTTCTAACTCCAACGTTGCCTTTGTTTGTCTTGGTTTGAATTCCACATCTCCCCTCCACCCGGCCAGATTGAGGAAGTGGCCACGAGCCTTTCAAGAAGCTGGCCCAGTTGTAACCTGCACAGAAGCACCCTCGGGCTGTCCGGGATTCTTGCTGCCAGAGATACTTGGATGAAGGCTGCTCCAGGGCTGCTCTGACAAGGGGCGAGGGGAGGGCCAGGCAGGCACCGCTCCCCTCCACCCCCCCAGATTCACACAGAGCAGCCTCACCTCTCTCTATTTTCTAAATGCTTCTGTAGCTAAAAATAAAGCTTGAAAGCCACTGTCCTAAATAAAACCCAAAGAGGAGTGGAGGGAAGAAAGTAAAGTTTACCGAGCTCTTAGTATGTGCAGGGTAATTTTTTTTTGTAAGGTTTATTCATTTCTCAGAGACAGAGAGACAGAGTGTGAGCAGGGGAGGGGCGGAGAGAGAGAGAGACAGAATCCGAAGCAGGCTCCAGGCTCTGAGCTGTCAGCACAGAGCCCGACTCGGGGCCCGAACTCACAGACGGTGAGATCATGACCTGAGCTGAAGTCGGACGCTCACCAGACTGAGCTGCCCAGGCGCCCTGATGTGCAGGTTAATTTTAAAACAGTGTAACGATTTATCTGACTTCCATGCATCTTTATCAGTGGGAGAACAGTTCCCTTCTTTAAGGCAGCAGACTGAAGCTCAGAGAAGAGAAAATTCATAACCAACAAGAGTCAAGAGCTGTGACGAGACTCCAAAGCCACCTTGTTGGGGGTGCCATCTTCTCTAGAAATCGTCACTCCTCAATCTCCCGCGTCCCCTTCCCTCTCCCTAGTCCCATTTTCAAGCTTGCTCTCAGTCACTGACGCTGGCAGATGAATGAACTCATTACTGTGCCCTGTGAACGAACCTTTGTCCATTTGTTACTTCCTAACAATATTCGTTCATTAAAAAATCATTACTCGAGCATCTAATAGAAGCCTGGGACTGGGCAAAATGACCAGGTATTACCTCTATCATCCAGGTGCTTCCAGACTAGCAGGGAGAAACACAGAAGCCCGTAAAGAGAAATATTAAAAATGACACCAGAGATGCCTGTGTTGGGAACAGTGTGCGGGGAGAGGGAAAGGGGGACACCTGCTGTCTTCTTCACTGTTCATATTTGATGGTTCCTATTGCCGACGTGTTTTCTGGTCATACTGGGACACATCCCAGTGCTTCCAGCATTATTCATTAACAAAATGAATGAGTTTCATTCATCCTCCTGGGGGGAGGCGGCAAGCTTCAGACACCAGAACCTATCTTTGTCCCACTTCTTCTTCAGTCTTTGGTGCAGACCATCCTGTTCTGGGTGGTAAGACAAAGTGAAACCCATCGCATTTCTTTCCATTGTCCTTGAAGAACAATTTGACTTGAAATACATTTAGACATTTCAAAAGAAAAAGACTCTTAAAAGCAATTCTATCCCTTGTCTTAGCCCTCTAAGATGTTCCTGTCCTAGGCTAAGTCAAAGAAAGATCTCGTTCTACGGCCGTTTCTTGTTCACCCCAAATGCTCTTGTGTCCTTGATGCGATGGAATGTGAGTGTTATTTCTATCCTGCTCTGTGCTTCCAATCCAATAATAAATCAACTACAGGATTTCTAACGACAGCGGTTAGACAGGTTAATATCCAAGCATTAAGGTAAAATCCCTTCGCTGATCCCTATGCATAATCTCAGATCAGTCTTTCTCTCCAAGTTCCTGCTCCAAGTTGAGCCATTCAACATTCCCTTCCCCCAAATTCTCGCCTTTCAGAATCTGAGCAGTGAAAACAATTGTCATGGTAATAAGCTGATTACAGCCCAATGCGCCCCACAGAGCAAAAATCATCATTACACACAAGCACTGCTAAAAAGCAAAGCGGAAAAAAACGAAATGCGCTACACAAAACAGCCCAAACACACGACCGAACGCTGTCAAAATGCACAGATTATCCCAGCTCTGGAAATGTATTTGAAGGAAATAATTGGAAGGAAGAAAAAAGTATGAAAATTCTTGCTTGCAAAATGGTATGGGATACCAGAACACTAAGAAGGTGACAGAGACAGGGCTGGGTAAATTATAGGCTATGAAAAATGATCATTGTGATGTCAGAGTAACAGTGGGGAAAAATGCTTGGATATGTTTTTAAGTTAAAATAACATAATTGCATACGCAGTAGGATTACACATGCGTAAAAAAAAAACTATGTCTAAGGGTGGTGGAATCGTGGGTAATGTTTTAAAACGTTGCTAGATGTAATAATATAGTCTTTACAATAAAAAAAAAAAGCTCAGAGGGAAAACAGATGATGAGTCATTGCCTGATCATTGTCACCGTGTAAGAAAGTCCCCTTTACAGTGACAATGACAGGCAGTTAAATATGAGCACAGATGCCAGGCTCCCCTCTCTTATCCTGGTTTATTTATTACTGTTGACCTTTCCGGGGATTAAAAATTAATCTAATCAACAAATTACAGACACATTGTACGTGACCGCCAAGAGGTAACTAGCAAACACTGAAATGAAATCCGAGAGTGTGGTACAGACAGGGAAGATGAAGCGGGTAGGGTGGGAGGGGTCTTAGCTGATGAGACCAGTTTCCTAATGTCACCGCGCGAGGCATTCGTGCCCTTGGCTTCTCAGTTGTACGCGGATGTTAGAGGCACTTGAAAACTCTTGCTTAAATTCAGAAAGCACTCAAGATCCCGTGGACCCTGCTTTGCCCTGCCCAGCCCCCAGTCTCTGTGTGCCTGCTGTCTACACGGCTGGAGACACAGGACAACCCCAGAGATGCAGCCCCGCTTTGGTCTCTACAACCAGCCCTGGGTTGAGGCAGGGACGTTGTTTCGTATTTTTCGTGCACGTTGCTTTTGCACATACGTTTTTTCATTACCGTAGTAAAAATACATAACAAAATGGATCATTTCCACCGTTTTTTAAGTGTACAATTCAGGGGCATCAAGCACGTTCACATCACTGTGCAACGGCCACCTCCATCCACCTCCGGAACTTTTCAGCACCCCAGACTGAAACTCAGTACCCATTTAGACAATAACACCCCGTTTCCCCTCCCCCAGACCCTGGCCTCCACCATTCCACTTTCGGCTCTGCGAGGCTGAGTACTTAGGAACCTCGCGTAACCGCAATCACATTTGCCCTTTCGTGACTGGCTTATCCCACTTGGCATCATGTCCTCAAGATTCAGCCATGGTAGAACAGGTGTCAGAATGTCCTCCCTTTTCTGGGGCGCCTGGGTGGGTCAGTCAGTTAAGCGTCCGGCTTTGGCTCGGGTCATGATCTCACAGTCGGTGAGCTCGAGCCCCGCATCGGGCTCTGTGCTGACAGCTCAGAGCCTGGAGCCTGCTTCGGATTCTGTGTCTCCCTGTTGCTCTCCGTCCCTTCCCCACTAGTGCTCTCTCTCCCTCTGTCTTCCAAAAATAAATAGATGTTAAAAAAAAATTTTAAAAACAAAAAGAATGCCCTCCCTTTTTAGGGATGAGTAATATCCCACCGTATGCATGTACCACAGGACAGAGAGCCTACCTCTCTTGGGATCCCGTCAGATCATCTCGTTGTTGACCCAGCCTTGGGCCCAAGCTCAAATGGGCTCCATGTCGTCCTCAGGCCTCACCCCGGCTGCTCCTTCACGTCCAGTAGTTCCTCTATTTGGGAACCTCCCTAGGCTTCCAGTCCTTCTCAGACTCTAAAGGGTTCACGCCTTCTACTCCCAAACAGTGGCTTGCACCTGTTACCGAGAACTCACTTCTTGTTCAGAGTTCCCACCTCGGGCTGTCAGGGTACTAGTAATCCATCACAGATCCAAGATGGCAGCCGCCTGCCTAAGCTGCACTGTTTTAACGATACCTTTGTCTACTCAGCGTTAACCTGCTGGGTGGGTCCCTCCCTCTGTTCTTGACAATGTCATTTCCAGAGATGCCTGTGTCCACAGCAAGCCCAGCATCCTGTCCACATTCCGATTTTCTTCCTTTCTATTGCTTATCGTCAGATACTTCTCTGCGTCTTCCTGTCTCTGTCCAAACCCTAGAATATTAGACCCAAGGCATAGAGTCTACAAAAGCACAGGTCCATCCACACTTACAGCCAAAGTGAGTTCCTTCCTTGAGTGATGACACCAGTGAATTTGGTCAGACGTCTAGCATCCACTTCAATCCACTGATGGAGGTCATTCCTTCCTGCACACCACGCCCCATCATAAAAATCATTTTCGTTAATACCTGCCTGGAAAGAAAGAGAGATGTTCTTCAGAAAGACCCAGAATCAATGAATATTCTCATGAGATTTGGCGGGGGGGGGGGGGGGGGGTGGGGTTGATGGTCAGAAAAGAATGAGCAGGGGATAAAGAAAAATAAAATACTATGCCCTGAACACTCTTTATTCTAAATCATAAAATGGGATTGCTTATTATTAACAAGTTGGAAATATTTCAATATGATATGTCCTCTTCTTGCCCAGTGTGGAAGAGGAAATTTAATGAGCTCGCCTATTACTCATGCACCCACCAGGCACAGACTGCCTCCTACGAACCAGCCTACACATGCCAGGTGCTGGGAATACAAAGGTGAATCGTCCCCTCCCAGAACCTCACCATCCAGGCAGGAAGAAAGACATGAAAACAGATGAATTAGAACACAATGGGGAATGTGTTATTTCAGGAAGCAGAGCAAACTGCTACAGGAACATTTAAGGATAATGACTAACTTGGTCTGGTGGAGACCAGGATAGAGGTGATCACGGAGTTGGCTGTCGAAGGGTAAGTGTATCTAGTGAATGTGTATGCATTGGCATTTAAGTCACTTGATGCGTTGAGTTTTAGCTCCTATGGCTACCAAAGATTCTTTTGATCTGAATCTACAAGGTAGGTGGTGTTTCTGCTCTGGAATTTTCCCTATATTATTACCATTTCAAGAGAGAATTCTCTAACAAGAAAGAAAGAAAGAAAGAAAGAAAGAAAGAAAGAAAGAAAGAAAGAAAGGGAAAGGAAAGGAAGGAAGGAAGGAAGGAAGGAAGGAAGGAAGGAAGGAATAGGGAGGAAAGGAAGGAAAGGAGGGAGGGAGGGAGGGAGGGAGAGAGAGAAAGAAAGAAAGAAAGAAAGAAAGAAAGAAAGAAAGAAAGAGAAAGAAAGAAAGAAAGAAAGAAAGAAAGAAGAAAGAAAGAAAGAGAAAGGAAAGGAAGGAATAGGGAGGAAAGGAAGGAAAGGAGGGAGAAAGAAAGAAAGAAAGAAAGAAAAGAAAGAAAGAAAGAGGAAAGGAAGGAAGGAAGGAATAGGGAGGAAAGGAAGGAAAGGAGGGAGGGAGGGAGGGAGGGAGAAAGAAAGAAAGAAAGAAAGAAAGAAAGAAAGAAAGAAAAGGAAGGAATAGGGAGGGAGGGAAGGAAGGAAAAGGGAGGGAAGGAAGGAAGGAAACGAAATAGAACATCTGAACTGAGTCTTCCTAATTTACTAAGACCCTTTCAATATGAACCCCATGGCTTTTTCTGTAGCTATTGCACAAATATGTACTCAGATGAGAAAAAAAGTCTAAATGGGATTTAAAAGATAGGCCAGCCCATCGTTCCCATCTGAGCACTTTTCACCCCGAATTCTGGGGCAGCCTTACTTCTAATGGGCATCAGTGATGTGAAACTCACAGTCCAGCTACAGCACAGGAACAACGTGGCCAAGGGGTCCGCAAGTAGAACCCTATCATCACTGCGCTGGCTAACATCGGTCTCGTACCAGGACCGAACCACATGTGTGCACTCTCACCCCCTCCTCAAACAATCCTGAAAAGCTCTGAGGGCAAATGTCACAATACTCGCCTCTCGTGGCCTCCTCAGAGCACCACGATCTCAAACGAAGGTGAACGGAAACACCCATCAGTCCACGCTCTCCAGAAACCCAAGCTCTCAATCAACCGGCACCTCGGGTCTGAGGGCATATGGGGCGCTTGTGCCAAGGACCTGGAGGTGCTGCCACGTTCTGCCTTCCAGAACCCCCGGGAACGGCTAAATCTTGCAAGTGCGTGTTACCTGGGCTTCGGCCGGCCTTGCTGAAGTCACAGGGTGTGAATGTCTGAAGCTCTCGTTTCCCAGAGGTGCTAGCCAACCAGGGGGCCACCGCCCCATGAAACGTAATGAGCTCCCCTATAATGGGGCTCTCAGGACACAGTCCCCCTACTTCTTCACCCAAGGCAGGTATCCTGTCTAGACCGAGACCTGGAGCACGTCAATACCTACAATACTGCCACGTAGCTTCCTTCAGGAAACCGTAACACTTAGTTGGTATCGGGCTCCTCTCTTCTCGTAAACAGCCCACGAGACTGGCATTGATTTCATTTCCTTTTTTTTTTTTTTTATGTTTATTCATTTTTGAGAGACATCAGAGCAGAGCAAGAGCAGGGAGGGACAGAGAGAGAGAGAGGGAGACACAGAATCCCAAGCAGGTTCCAGGCTCTGAGCTGTCAGCACAGAGCCCGACGCGGGGCTCGAACTCACGAACTGCGAGATCGTGACCTGAGCCGAAGTTGGACACTCTACTGACTGAGCCACCCAGGCGCCCCTGATTTCACTTCTCAACATTCACCTTCACTGTGCCTCTACTACCTGGCCCGGGGGACGGGAATGTAAAGGGGGAAGACATGTGCAGCCCGGCCCTCTTGGGGCTCAGAACGGGCAGACGGGCTGAAGTCCACACACGCGGCTCGCGTTCTGGTCCTGGCATCTCCAAGTCAACCACCGCACAAAGTGCTGGTGAGGGGCTCGTGCTCTAAAGTCCCCCTGCCGGGTGGGAATCCCAGCTCCGCCATTTGCACCCTGTATACACCCCAGCAATGCGCCTAAAAGCCCCGTGCCTCAGTTTCCCCATCTGCTACAACGGGGGCAATGATCCTTTCTCCCTGAGGGTGCCGATGGTGATGACAAGAGGCCCTGCACGCCGTGTGGGCTCAATAAATGTTACCTCACATAAGGGAGCCCTCAACAAATGTCATCAGTACAAAGCAAGGACTGTTTGGCACATTACGGAAATACGGGTGCTTTACGAATCGCTTCACACTTTGTGAAATTATGAGCAGTTACTACACTATTCTGGGCACTTGCGGTCACACTTTCTACACCGTCAAACATCCCAAATAGGGTTAGAAAATCTGAAGAAAGAGGAGACTCAGAGTCTGAGTCCTCAAAAGGAATCCACGTTGCCACTGCCCCCCCCCCCCCAGGGTTTTTTGGCAATGTCTGCGACTATTTTTGGCTGTCACCACTGGGAGAAAGTGGGAGCTACTGGTGACTAATGGACAGAGGCCAGGGATGCCACTGACCACCCTGCAGTGCGCAAGACAGCCCCCGCCACAAAGAAGCGCCTCGACCCAAATGTCACTGGTGCCAAGACAGGGGACACCCGGTCGTGGGCTGAGCAGACAAGAACAGAGCTGCTACGGAACCTGGGATTTCCACCCCGAGAGAATCACGGAAATTTGGGGGAGCTCTCCCTGCGCTATCCGACCAAAGCCTACTTGGCGGATAGTTGGCATTCGATTTTAGGCTCCTGGCTTCGCCAGCCTGGATATTCTGCCTCTGCTGCCGATCTCAGTTCCTCCTGAGCACACCGGACAGTCCGCTAAATGCAGTAACGGTGTCAGGGGACCGGAGGGCCCTTTCTGACTCGCTGACTCATACGGAAGTGACAGCCCCCTCTGCAAAGTCGATGACGAATTTATGAAGCAAGCTCCTGGCAGAATTCAGCGAGAGAGGAGGTGCCAGCCCGAGAAGCGTCACCAAAACACAGCACAGCGCAACCCGGGATATCAGCATGAGGTCAGAGAAACCAACAGAAGGCTACATTCGTCCTTTTCTGTTTAAAAACGCAGGAAAGGGATGTCCGGGGGACTCAGTCGGTTGAGCGTCTGACTTCAGCCCAGGTCATGATCTCGTGCTCATGGGTTCAAGCCCCATGTCGGGCTCTGTGCTGACAGCTCGGAGCCTGGAGCCTGGATTCCGTGTCTCCCTCTCTCTCTGCCCCTCCCCCCACTTGTCTTCTGCCTGTCTCTCAAAAAATAAAATAAAATGTTAAAAAAATTGTTTTAGATAAAAATGCAGGCAATCCCTCATAAATTTTGGAGGCATTTCTATCAGAAATTGTTGAAATAAAAAGTGGGTTTCCTTAACGTATAAGCTAGTCTTGAAAACACCATTAAGATGGAATGATAATTTGTACTACAGGGCCAAATAAGTTAAGAACTAATGTAATTTTCTCTAGGCAATTAGGTCATACACGTCATTTATTTACCTTAAAAAAAAAAACCACCAATGCATCTAATAGACTAAGTTTTGCTTACGATGAATATCAACATTATTAAATCCATATCAAAGAGAAAACCTGATATCACCCATTTAAGATCAAATGGGAATTTTCTGTTTCAAGATGATAGAAATGTGGATTTTATTGTGTTCTTTTCTCAAAAGTTCCCCCAAGGAAAACAAGATAAAGAAAGACAAGCTTGATCTCTGACAAAATGAGAAGACATTTGTAATCTCCTAATTACAACATATGAAGACGGAAATCAGATGTAAGAATCCTGAAATGACTTAGCAAGACAGGGAGATGCGAGCTTACAAGGGGAACACCCGTGAGAACCAAGCCACCCAGGACTTTAAAAGCTCAGAATCTAGACTCCTAAGTAGCTCGGAAGGTGGGGCAGGGCTGAAAATGAAGAACTGATTCAAAATATGTATAAAAAAAATAGATTCCCACATCCCCATTCCCATCCCACAGAAGATGTGAAATTTTTCTTTGAAAAAAGAAAAATAACCAACAACAATCCCAGAGGCTCTGAATTTGGAGATTCCAGACACAGAGGATGGCAGTTGTGATGTGATAAAAACAGAGAACTCAGTGGCTACCAGCAGACTGAAGAGTGAGACGCCCCAGCTCCCCTCCCGCCTCGGCTCTAGGACACAAGGCAGCCAGGCTTAGAGCAAACAAAAGTTAAATAAACTAAAAATATAATGGAGCACAGAAGAAAATCTCAAAGAAATTGTAATGAATATCCCTTGAAACAGAAGATCTTGCTTGCATAAAACAAAAGAGGGATATTCTTAGAGAGGAAAAAGCATCGTCCTAGGTCAAGCGCTCGCAACGTGAAAATTCCAGTAACAATGGGCAATAAGAGAAACTAAAAAGAGCAGAGAAAGAAATTACAAATACTCTAAGTTAATAATGTCCCAGATCTGTAAGCTTTAAGTCTCCAAAACACTAAGAATCTAGTATAATGAAGAAGCCCCGCACCAAGGCATATCTTGGTAAAACCTCAAAATATCACAAATGAAAAGAAGATCCAAAAAGCGTCCCAAGAGGAAACAAAAAAGGAAAATATATAAAACAAAGCCAAAGGAATCAGAAAGGTACCAGAATTCTCAGTAGCAACATCTGAAATTCGAAGAATGGGGGGGGGGGGGAATGAAGACGTCAAAATTCCAGAGAAACAGATTTTTCACCCTAGAATTTTACATTCGGCCAAACTATCACTCACTGGTGATGGTAAAATAAAGACATTTCCAGATTCACACATCCTCAAGAAATTCTCATGTACCAATTGCATAAAGCTGTAAGATGAATGTGCTCCACAACGATGAAGCAGAAAACCAAAAAGAGGATACAAGATCCAGAAATCAAGGATGCTAACACAGGAGAGCATTCTCAGAATGATGGAGAAGGCAGTCCCAGGAGAGCTGCTGTACAAAGACTGGAAAGAAACCCATTCAGAACACAGCAGGTCAGGGCACCTGGGTGGTTCGGTCGGTTAAGCGTCCGACTTCGGCTCAGGTCATGATCTTGTGGCTGGTGAGTTCGAGCCCCACATCGGGCTCTGTGCTGACAGCTCAGAACCTGGAACCTGCTTCAGGTTCTGTGTCTCCCTCTCTCTCTGCCCCTTCCCTGCTCATACTCTGTCTCTCTGTCAAAAACAAATAAACATTAAAAAAAAAGAACACAGTAAGTCAAGGCTTCTGGAGGAAATGTCTTACAGAAATACAAAAAACAGCTATGAGACTAAAAAATCATTGAACAAGTGTTGACCTTATAGAAAATTGTATCAAAGGATATTTTATAGACCCAGACCTATTGCAGGGCATGGGAGATGTTTTAAAAAATAAAAGCAGATCTAGGAAAAACAAAAGGTTGTCAAGAAATGATACAAAGTGCATTATCTCCTGGCTCAAAACTACCCTACTTCTTGGCTCAGTAGTAAGCACTGTTTACACAGTCGTAATCAAAACCTTGAATGTAGGTTTACCCAAAATTTGAGATCTAATTTTACTGAAAGGATTAGAGAGGTTAAGGTAAAGGGATAATAAAAACGAGCTGAAATTTTCATTTCCCATAATATGAATTCAGACTATACATGTACAAACCAGTACATATCAATTGGTGTGTAATATTTAGAAATAAAGACTTAAATTCCCAAAGAAAACAATGAAAAGGAGTTTGGAGGAGTTGCCTTGTTCACAGCGTGGGACGCATTAGGAGGTGGGTGGGGGTGGGTGCACTGGCAAGGCACCTTCCTTTTGGTTTTCTTTTTTCTAGTTTTATTGAAGAGTAATTGACAAATATAATTGTATATATTTAATATATTTACATTTAATATATTACATAAATATATCAGACATAAATATCTTCTATATTTAAAGTGCCTGGGTGGCTCAGTGGGTTGAGCATCCAACTCTTGATCTCATGGTCACGGGATCTGGCACTGAGTTGGGCTCCATGGAGCCTGCTTGGGATTTTCTCTCTCTCTCTCTCTCTCTCTCTCTCCGCCCCTCTCCCCTACTCATGCACTCTCTCTCTGCCTCTCTCTCTCTAAAATAAAAAAAATAATAATAATGATAAAGTGTAGGGGCGCCTGGGTGGCTCAGTCAGTTAAGTGTCCGACTTCAGCTCTGGTCATGATCTCACACTTCGTGAGTCAGAGCCCCGCGTCGAGCTCTGTGCTGACAGCTCAGAGCCTGGAGCCCGCTTCGGATTCTGTGTCTCCTTCTCTCCCTGCCCCTCACCTGCTCATGCTCTGTCTCTCTCTCTCTCGATAATAAATAAACGTTAATAAAAAAATTTTTTTAAAGCAAAGGGAAAGGCATACACGAATATAGAGGGTGACTGGTGCAAAGCCTGCTTTGTTGACCCTTTCGCTTTCCAGGTGTCTACGGAACTCCTACTACATGCTAGGCATTATGAAAAGCACGCTGCCCTATGGTATATATAGAAAACGGTGGATCTCAAAATTACTATGCTGTTCTGAAGTCACTGATCTACACTGTAATTCATAATCATGGGCTGCCTCTCTACAGAGACATCGGGAAGCAAATTAAAAAGTTATATCCAAGTGAATCTAACTATTGTAGCAATTCCAGGATAATTGACTTACAGCTGCCACTGTGCAGACATACCAGGACTATTTGGACACAAATAGAATAATGTGACAGTTATTTTAAAATATCTCTCAGAAGAGCCAAAGCATAAGAGACTCTTAAAAACTGAGAACACACTGAGGGTTGATGGGGGGGGGGGGGGAGGGAGGGAAGGTGATGGGCATTGAAGAGGGCATCTTTCGGGATGAGCACTGGGTGTTGTATGGGAACCAATCTGACAATAAATTTCATATATTAAAAAAAAATACAAAATAAAAAATAAATATCTCTCAGAGGAATCTTGGAAGCAGTGGCTGCAACTTTACACATTACAATAGGTTACCACTACTGGAGGGGAGGTGTTACCTAAAAATGTTAGATATGACATCTGATTAATATAGTTCACGACAGTCTCCCACGTCAGGGTCATCATCTAGTCTGAACATCTCCTTCGGTAAACCTCTGTGATAGACCTTTGATAAACCCACAGAACTGCCCGGGTACAAATCGGCTTATCCTTTTGCAAATCAGCAGAGCGTCTTGCCCCAGTTCAGACCTTAATAATCAGTAAAACTGGCTAAAAAGAAAGATTCATTGTTTTTGAAGCTATTTTTAAAACCCAAAACCTGGGGCGCCTGGGTGGCTCAGTCAGTTGAGCAGCGGACTCTTGATTTTAACTCAGGTCATGATCTCACTCATGGTCACGTTATCGAGCTCCGAGGAGGGCTCCGTGCTGAGCGTGGAGACTGCTTGGAATTCTCTCACTCCCTCTCTCTTTCTGCCCCTCCCCTGTTTGCACAGGGGCGTGCTCTCTCTCTCCCTCTCTCTCTCTCTCAAAATAAATAGGGGTGTCTGGGTGGCTCAGTCAGTTGAGCATCCAACTTCAGCTCAGGTCATGATCTCATGGTTCGTGGGTTTGAGCCCCGCATCAGGCTTTCTGCTGTCAGCAGGGAGCCCACTTTGTATCCTGTGTCCCCCATCTCTCTGCGCCTCCCCTGCATGTGCTCTGTGTCTCTTTCACTCTCTCAAAAATTAACATTGAAAAAAACCTTTCATCAAAAAAGAAACTTTAATAAATAAATAACAATACATAAAACCCCAAAACCATGTCTTAAGTAGTTCCTTGCACCGGCCAAGGAAAACAATAACTATCTAGTGTTTGAAATTAAAAACATTTTGAAATAAAATCTACTAACTACATGGTGAGTCGTGTATTAATTGCTGAAAAAGAAAAAAAAAGGAAAGATAGGGAAAGGAGTATACTAATTGAAAAAGATAGTACAGGATTTCCACACCCACATTCTAATTCAATTCTACTAAAACCTGGGAAACATTCTGGTCACTATAATCGCCCATCAATGGAATAACTAGTTTTAATTCTCAAACAAGGGTTTACATCTCCTCTGAAAATTTTCTTTTTTTATGGAAACGACGTGATTCTTATTCTCTTTTCCTCTTTCTGTTTGGGAGTTGTGTCTGCTGTGGTTTCAAGTTTTTATTTAAATTCCAGTTAATTAACATGCAGTGTAATATTAGTTTCAGGAGCAGAATTTAGTGATTCGACAATTCGGCATTAACACCGGGGGCTCAGCGCGACAAGCGCCCTCCTTAATGCCCATCGCCCATTTAGCCCATCCCCCACCCCCCTCCCTCCATCAACCCACAGTTTGTTCTCTGTAGTTAAGAGTCTGTTTTCTGGTTTGCATTTCTTCCCTCCCCAACCCCCCCGACCCTTCATCTGTTTTGTTTCTCATCCTCTGAACCTTTTAAAGGTGTGTCTTTTGTTTTGGTGGCTAATTTAACGACTACATAACTTATATAGCATACCTTGATGAAACATCCTTAATTGCGTATTTTCTTAAAAAGCACCTGTTGACTCCTTACTCTAAGCAGTGATGAAACCATTTCCACCTCCTGCTACCTTCCCTTTCTTCTCCTTCATCATCTGATTTCATTCATCATATCAACATTCACTCTTAAAAGTTTAAATCAAATATACCTCCTTTCCTTTCTATGACCTACCAGATTTTAATTTTTTTAATGCTTATTTTTCAGAGAGAGACAGAGCACCAGCAGGGGAGGGGCAGGGAGAGAGGGGGAGATACAGAATCTGAAGCAGGCTCCAGGCTCCGAGCTGTCAGCATAGAGCCTGACGCGGAACTCAAACGCATGGGCCACAAGATCATGACCTGAGCCAAAGCTGGACGCTTAACCGACTGAGCCACTCAGGCACCCGATTCACCACGTTTTACTAAAGTTTTCATTGAATTTTACAAAATGTACCTATTTATGGGGATGGATATTAACCAGACTTATTGTGGTGATCAACTCACAACATATACAAATATTGAACCATTACGTTATACTCCTGAAACTAATATAATGTTGTATGTCAGCTGTACCTCAACGAAAAAAAAATGTTTTAATTGCTCCCCTAAAGAATCTTATGTTTATCTATGTAAAAATATTAAAATCATTTTAAGGGGCGCCTGGGTGGCTCAGTCAGTGGAGCGTCCAACTTCGGCTCAGGCCGTGATCTCACGGTTCGTGGGTTTGGGCCCCGCGTCGGGCTCTGTGCTGACAGCTCAGAGCCGGGAACCTGCTTCGGATTCTGTCTCCCTCTCTCTCTGCCCCCTCCCCACCCCCCCACAAAAAAAATAAACATCAAAAAAATTTTAATAAAAAAGATTAAAATCATTTTTAGTAACTAAATAATAGTCCTACACAGGCATACCTTGTTTCATTGTGCTTCCCTTTTTGTACTCCACAGATAATTGTGTTTTTTCCCAAATGGAAGGTTTGTGGCAACCCCGCATCAAGCAAGTCTGTTGGTGGCATGTTTCCAGCAGCATTTGCCCATTTCACGTCTCTGTGTCACACTTCAGTAATTCTCGCAATAGTTCAAACTTCTGTATTACTGTCACATTTGTTACGGTGACCTGTGATCAGTGATTGTGACTAAAAGCTCAGATGAAGGTTAGCATTCCTTAGTAATAAGGTGTCGTTTAAATAAGTGTTTTTTTAGACATAATGCTATTGCACACTTAATAGACTATAGTGTAAACGTAACTTTTATATGCGGTGGGAAGCCAAAACATCATGTGACTCACTCTATCACAATACCTCCAAGGTGTGCCTGTACTGGAATTAACATTATGAAGAACCAAAGAAAAGGTAATTCTGAAATACGATGCGGAAGCAGGAGAACAGGTACACGATTCCGTTGTTGTTTATTTCAAGGTTCAATAAAAGCTGAAATTAAGATTTTTACCATTAAAATATACACAAAAAAGTGCACAAGCCCTAAGTGTGAAGTTCCATAAGTTTTAGCGCACACTCACCCATGTGTCCACACCCAGCTCAAGATCTAGAACACGGCCAGCGTGCCTCCCTTTTGCCGCCTCCAGTATATTACCTTCCCCCCCAAAGCAACCTCTGTTCGGACTTCCATTTCCCTAGACTGGTTTTCCTGTATTTAAATTTCATACAGGGTGCCTGGGTGGCTCAGGCAGTGAAGCAGCCGACTCTTATTTTCAGCTCAGGTCATGATCTCACAGTTCGTGAGTTCAAGCCCCGCATCAGGCTCTGAGCTGACAGCCCTACTTGGGATTCTCTCTCTCTCTCTCTCTCTCTCTCTCTCTCTCTCTCTGCATGTACATGCATACATGTACACATTCTGCCTGTCTCTGTCTCTCTCTCTTAAAATAAATAAAGTTAAAAAAATAAAAAATAAATAAATTTTATACAGATGAAACTCACCATAACTACTGTCTCTTGTGTCTGGCTTCTTTTGCTCCATATGATATCTGTGAGATTAATTCACGTTACTGCAAATAGCAATAACTTACTCTTTTTCACTGTTGCATAGTCTTCCATCGCGCACGCATAGAATGACTTATTCATTATACGTTGATGGACACGGGGGTTGTTATCATGAATAATGATGCTCTGAACCCACCTGTACCTGTCTTACCAAGTGCATACGAATGTGTGTCTATTAGGCATAAGACTGAATTTCTTAGGTGAACAGGTAGGAGAATGCTGAGCTTTAGTAGATACCCCAAAAAGATTTCCGAAGCTCTGCTGTTTTACATTTTCAGCACTGTGTAAAATTGTTTATTGTTCCACATCTTTGCCCATACTTGATACTGTCCCTTTTCTTTAAAGCCATTCTGGTGCCCATGTGTCATATCTCATTGTGGTTTTAATTTGTATTTACTCAGGGACTAATTTGTATTTACTCAGGCCTCTTCTTCTGTTCACCGGCCATGACGTTGCTCTGTAACTATAGCTCAGCTGCAGCCACACGGTCTTTGCTTTAGCCTCTCAAATAGGTCACGTTCCCTATAACCACAGGGCCTTTGTACACACCATTCCCTTCAACCTGGAACCCTCTTCTTCCCCTTCTGCCCACCCTGTGTCTGATAACCTCTCCACTCTTCATCCTGCTTCAAATCTCAGCCCAGGTACCCATCCCCAGGAAAGTCTCCTCCATCCGCAGTCTGAGACAGGTTTACCAAGCATAGGGAACCACGGTGGTATGGGTTACATGACGTCCTCCAAAAAGATATGTGCAAGTCCTAGCCCCTGAAAGTTCAGCGTGTGACCTGATTCGGGAATAGGGTCGTTGCAGATGAAATGAGTTAAGTGAATCTGAGGTCAGGCTGGAGTCAGGTGGGCTCTAAAGCCGATGACCGGTGTCCTTACAAGAAGGGGAAATCTGGACACAGAGGCAGACACCCACAGAGGGAAGAAGGTGTAGGGGCACACGGGAGGCCACCGTGTGACCCTGGGGGCGGAAACTCAAGTGGTACAGCTATAAGCCCAGGAACACCACGGGATGCCCGGGCTACCCGGGCTACCAGAAACCGGGGAGGCAAAGAAGGAGTCTTGCCTGGTCCCCAGGGGCTCTGGAGGGAGAACAGGCCTGCTAACCCCTCGACTGCAGACTTGCAGCCTCCAGAACTGGAGACAATAGATCCCCGTTGCGGGAAACCACCCAGTCTGTGCTGTTTTTACCGTCGCCCAAGGAAGCTAATACACGGTGCTTCCTTGCGAGTCCTCATCAAAGGCTATTTTGGGGCTTCCACTGGTGACAGATCTTTTTAATGGCTTCGTTTCCCCATCAGATGATCGGAGTTATAGGCCAAAACACACTGGCGGCATCCCTGTCTCCTCTTGGTCTCTCTCACACCCCTCATCCAGGCGCCTTCCACCCTCATCCGAAATCCTGCTTTCAAACTGTCCAAAATACCACCGCTTCTCACCGCCTCCGCTACTCCTGTCACAGCCCAGCCAGTGCCATCTCTTGTCTGGGGAGCTGGAGTCACACCCCAACAGGCCTCCCGCTTCCACACTGCTCCCCGAAGTCAACGCACAACTGGGTCAGTCCTTTGCAGAAATCACAGCATGTCACTGCTGCGCCCAAAAAACCTGCCACGGCTCTCCCGGTTGACTTAAGAACGAAAGCCAAAGCCAAAGTCCTCCCAGTGTTATTTCTGGGCCTGCACCTCCTCCCCTGCATGGTCCCTCTGCTCCGGCCACACCAGCCTTCTGCTGCTCCTTGGTGGTTGTGCACGCGGTCACCGCAGGACATTTGCACAAGCCATCCCCATCGCCCGGAATGCCGCTCCCACAGCTACCTGAGTCCCTGATGATCTCCTCCAAGCCCACTCGGTCCAAACACCCCCACCTCAATGAAGCCAATCTTGCTCACCTTTAACTATAGCCCGCCCCCTCCCCAGAGCCTCCCTCCTGACCCCCGCTGCCAGCTATGTTTGTTTGGTTTTTCTTCTCTCTCCATAGCACTCACCAGCTTCGGACATATTAGAAAAGTTGTATTTTATTACATTTCTTGCTTTTCTGTGCCTCCCCCACTAGAATAGAAGCTTTCAAAATAATTTTTTTAATGTTTATTTTTTTTAATTGTTTTTAATGTTTATTTATTTTTGATAGAGAGAGAGACAGACTGTGAGAGGGAGGAGGGGCAGAGAGGCAGGAAGACACAGAATCCGAAGCAGGCTCCAGGCTCTGAGCTGTCAGCACAGAGCCCGACGCGGGGCTCGAACCCACGGACCGTGAGATCGTGACCTGAGCCGAAGTCGGACGCCCAACTGACCGAGCCACCCAGGCACCCCATAGAATAGAAGCTTTCAGACGGCAAGGATCTTTGTCTGTTTGGCCCCTGAAGTATCCCAAGCACTGAGACAAGCACATAGCAGATCCTCCCTGAATGTCTGCTGAAAATATCAGGACTATTTCTAGTCTCACGCATCACTGCTACCCCAGGACTGGAAGTGGGTTTGTGTTAAGGAAACCGATCAATCGATCGATCGATAAAAGGGGCCCCAAGGTCTTCTCTTCTCCTCTCCCTGTCTCTCTCCTCCATCCCCTCCTCACACAGGCTTCTCCATAAGTGCGGTCTGTTGTGCCCACGGAAGCCCTATGCAAAGTGACCGGCACACGTCCAGGAGACAGCCTGGCTGGGCTGCCCGTAGCGAAGCAGACAGCCCAGACGGCTGAATGGATGCGAGGCGCGTGCCTGTGACTGCTGACCAGAGCCCGTCAGGTTTCTCTGGGCCCTGCCAGGATGGGGCTGGAAGGTACTGGGGGACGCTCAAGCCAGCGGGCAGGGAGGTGAGTCACGAGACGGGATGCCAGCCAAGGCCAGAAGCTAGGGAACATACTGAACCTTCTTGTGGGTACCGGAGATACCAAAGGGCTAAAATGCAGCCAGAAACCTTGAATTTGAGTCTCAGCTCGGCACTTACTAGCTGTGGGGTCGGGGGCAGGTCGTTCGACCTCTGACTTCAATTTCCGTATCTCTGAAACAGAGTTTCCCTTCGGCTATACGGAAGAGGAAATGAAGTATTAATTTAATGAGATTTAATGAAACACTAAAGAAAATTCACATAGCGAGTGGAATAGAATCCGCATCTGAACCAGAAAGCCCTGTGGTTTCTTAATAACCTGTGGTTCAGGGGCGCCTGGGGGGTGCAGCTGGTTGACCGTCCCACTCTGACTCAGGTCACGATCTCACGGTCTGTGGGTTCGAGCCCCGCATCGGGCTCACTGCTGTCAGGGCAGAGCCTGCTTTGGATCCTCTGTCCCCTTCTCTCTCTGCCCCTCCCCTGCTCTCACTCTCTCTCTCAAAAGTAAACATTTTTTTAAAAAATCTGACCTGCTTAAAAAAAAAAAAATCTGTGGTTCACAGGCCAGGGAGCTTTTGCTACCTTGGGGCCCCTTCCTTTTGTCTTACTGTTTGCCCTTCTGCTCGTGTGTTCATGACGCAAGCTGCCGGAGAATATAGACAGCAATGCATTATCATCATTGTGATAAATTCTCCTTGTCAATTTTCCAAGAGACTCGTGATTTAGAATATTTGGTCCTGTTATTCCCATAAAAATCCAAACATCCAAAATTCCAGCATTTTGGCATCCAAACACTGTCTCCCAGACTGTTTCTTAAAACCAGATACAGAACAAAATCCCTTTATCGGAGCAAGCAGGACATTCCTTGGTTTGGAAGCCATACCCCGACTGTGATTATTTTTGCCTCCGCAGCAACTAGCACATTTACAGCCCCCCGTAAGGACCTGCAGAGTTACACAGCCAGGTTTGGTGCAGCCAGAAACAGACCGGAGGCTGAGCACCCAGAGAATCGGGATGGTCTGATGGAACAGACAGGCTGTGGTCAGAGGACGCTGGGAGCAGGTAACGCCATCGGTGAGGCAGGAGTGGGGCACGCAGACAGGGATGCCTGAGAAAATAGTGCTGCCCCAGGCGGCCCCCACATTTGCACGAGCTGGGGCACCAGGAGTGCCAAAGGAGACAGGGAGACGAAAGATGGGGTGTGCCCACACATGCCAACTTTGACACCCGGATAAAACCTGGCTCCGCGTTCCGTGACCGGCTTCGTGTCTTCCTGCCGGGGACGTCCCGAGCCACAGGGCTCGGTCTTCTTCACGGCTGACACCTCATTTCAGGTAAAAAGATCATCAGGACGTCGGGAGTGGACTCTCATGTCAGCGTCCAGGTGCTCCAGAGACTCCTTTACTGGAATCACTAACGAGAGGAATTCTGGCTGATCGCAGCGGTGCTAAGAAAAGGCTCAGACAGATGCTCTCATTACAACCAGACGTTTCCTCGTGAAAGTGGTACGAGAGGTGAACTCCTCTCAGGGGTCAAACTCTGGATCATACCCAGCACATGCGAGACGAGACCTGGGCCACAGACTGCGAACAGGCGCCACAAAGACACCTGGCGATGATGTCAAGGCGGTGTGCCGAGTTTTTTCCTGTGACCTCAAAATGTCAACCCTTTCTTCCAGGGTCGGATCTGAGCACCAACCGTCTTGTGTTCCCAGTTCTAGGCAGGAATTGCGGTGATATCCTGGGTTCCAGCCACGCTCTGGGGATTTCATTTCTTCTGATCACATGTCAGGCTCCTACTTACCATAGTTTTAGAGTCTTAAGAATGAAATTGAAACCCAGCCCTTTGAAGTGGCTCAAGTGCTGCTGTAATTTGCTCGAGGAATTACAGCAAAGAAAGCATCTGGGGGGGTGGGGGTGGCGCCTGGGTGGCTCAGTCGGTTAGGTGTCTGACTTCAGCTCAGGTCATGATCTCGTGGTTCGTGAGTTCGAGCCCCGCCTTAGGTGTCCGACTTCGGCTCAGGTCATGACCTCATGGTTTGTGGGTTCGAGCCCCGCGTCAGACTGTGCTGGCAGCTCGGAGCCTGCTTCAGATTCTGTGTCTTCCAATCTCTCTCTGCCCCTCCCCTGTTCACATTCTGTCTCTCCCTCGAAAGGAAGGCAGGCAAGAAGGCAGGCAGGCAGGCAGGCAAGCGTCTGATGTAACAATGGTGGGGGAGGATAAATCACTCAGGGAATAGTGAGGTCTCAGACCCCACCTTGCTTTGAGGAGCCATGGAAAATCTCTTGGGTTCCTCAGAGGATTCTGCAGGGACAGGGCAGGTGATGAGCTGCCATTCCATGACCCACCTGAGTACGAAGCCGCCTCCTAAGACCAACTAGAGGCCAACGACGATCCAAAAGTGATTTTAGAGCTCACTGCCGAAACGTTCTCTTGAGACCTGGAGTGTTACTTTCTGCCTGTGGCTGTTCCTGGAGCAGAAGAATAGGTGATTGTCTCCAAGTGAGATCACATCCTCCGAGGGGGTCAGTGCTGGAGAATCTTGGGCTGGAAGAAGACCGACTGGTGAGAGGACAAATCTGGGCCATCCTGCTGAACGGGGTCTCTTTGAATTCTTGGAAGGTCTATCCTTGCCTCAATATGAAGAACTGTGCATTTGGGGGCTTCTTCCTAAGTCTGGACTATTAAATCAACATTAGCAAAATGCCACTTGCGGGGGAAAAAAAAAGAGGTTTTAAGTGGAGTCATCGGTGGTTTTACTCTTCCAAAGTCTTCTGCTTAAAGTGAGGACCAGGAGTGCCATAGACTGTGTGCGTCTCCTGAAAGTTCGTCTGTTGGAAAGAGCCCTTAAAGTGATTGGTGTTGGGAGGTGGGGCCTTAAGGAAGTGACGGGTTGTGAGGGTGGAGGCTTTGTGGGTGGGATTAGTGCCCTCCAGAGCCCCTAGCTTCATCCGCCACACGAGCACGCAGAAGAAGGCGGCCACCTACGAACCAGGAAGAGAGTCCCCACCGAACACCCAGTCTGCCAGCATCTTGACCTTGGACTTCCCAGCCGCCAGAAATGTGAGAAATAAGTTTGCGTAGTTTACAAGCCCCCGGAGATACGATATTGTCACAGCAGCTCAAAAGGACGAAGACAAAGACAAGTGTTCCTGCTATCAGGCGGCAGGTGCCATTCGGCCAAAGCCCACGGTCTGCAAAATCTGCACTCTGGAAACTGAGGTCACAGGAAAAATAGAGTCCTAGCCAGACTATTCAAAACCTACATTGGGGCGCCTGGGTGGCTCAGTCGGTTGAGCGTCCAACTTCGGCTCAGGTCATGAGCCGTCGCTAGGAGCGAGTCTCCGATAGCAAAACAGCAGCAGACCGGCCAGCACCGCCCCCTCCAGGACTTCTTCACGGCAGCCACGGTACCCTCCCCCATCGTGGCGACCATCCAGAAACATCTGTGGGGCACACAGGGATGCGCGGACGCTGCTGACACCGCGGGGGAACGAATACCCAGGAAAGCAAGACTCCCATCACCGGCAAATCGTTGGGTGAGGGTGACAGACGACTAAATCAGCCTGAGATAATGGTCAGAAAGGAGAGGGGTGCTCGGCCTCACCATCATCCCAGACGCACCTAGAACACTGCCACCTGCTGACTTGGGGGCAGGTCTGTGGAGCCGTTCCGGGCAATGACTCCAGGCTTACAGCAGCTTCTATTCACACACCGCCTCTCCCGGGGACGCTTAACCGAGTTACTCTCACGATGCATGCGTCTGTCTTCTATAAGGCAGAGGTAATAACAATAAAAATAGCACTTGTCTCCTGCCGAGGACGAAAGGAAATACCGGGCAGAAAGCGCTCGGCACGGCGCCAACACCTGCCAGAGCCGATTCTGCTCGCCCTCTGCATTTGGGGACAGGCGGGACACGGGCATCTCTGCCCGCTCAGGCTACAGCACACAGTTCCTGGCACTCCGCGGGGTCAGCGGAGCGAGCGAATTCCGACAGGCGCGAATACGGCATCTGAAAACTGCCGAGGACGATTCTCTGTCTTCATTTTGTCCGATCCTCACATTGTGACGAGGGGGCAGTGCCGGTGACCGGGCTGCATCCGCTGATGACATGACACCAAGCCTTGGACGAGGCAGCGTGTGGCCTGGAGCCACTCAGCCTGTCGGCAGGTGCACTGGGACGCCCGGCCAGCCCGCCAGCCCCGTGCGCTCTGGGGGGACCCCACCCACGCCTGCGGAGGCTGGGCCGGCAAAGGGCTGGGCAACCCCGTCCACATGCCGGACGACGGCGTTGAAACACTTCGGACCCCTGACACCTTGGTGTTTCTCGCACAAAAATCCCATCAGCTTGGCGTACCTGCAAAATACTCCTAAGTGAGACAAGGTGGTATTTTTAAACTGCGTTTCAGATCGTCCATGTGGGAGGACGCATTTCAGAGCACCTGTGGCGATGACATCAGGCTTCGTGGGACACTGATTCTGGAAGGTTAAGAACCCCGAAAGGGGCTCCCACCGAGTCATCGTTTGCCCACGGAGGGTTGTGTCGAAGGCCCTCACACGTGCCGTAGGCAACGCTCCGCCTTCCGTGTTTAACACCACATAACCCACGGGGGTGGGGGCTCCGGCAGGCTCGGGGGCGGCTGGCCTGGGACTCCCTGTTAAAGCAGCAACTTCACATCCTAAGAGCAGGTGCGGAGATGTTCTAGTCGGAGGGCATTTGGGGAAATGATAGACCATTGAAGAAAACAATACCTCCCCCCAGGATAAACAGCACTGATTATGGTGGTTTTCAGCGACCGTCCTACTTCATGTTGACTGAAGTCAGGAGGGTGGGTCTGTCCACACTTCCAGCCCAGGAAACCTGCCTTCTCCCTGGATGAAGGATGAGGTAGCCAGGAAAGATGACGAGGACACAGGACAGCCCAGCCAGCTGCTCCCTGCCGGATGAGCGTCCCCCCGGGGGACCTGCCGTGGGGCCCAGCAAAGGCAGGGCAGCGAACGCCCACCATCTCCCCTTCGGCCAGGCCTTCACCTGACACCCTCTGTATACGTCCTGTGTGCCGGGCGATGTTCTGGGCTGGGGGGAAGGGAGAGGAGGAGAGACCAAGCCCCTTCTAACCTGGGGCTTCTGCTCAAGGAGGGTCAG
This sequence comes from Panthera pardus, assembly GCF_024362965.1. Taxonomy (NCBI): domain Eukaryota; kingdom Metazoa; phylum Chordata; class Mammalia; order Carnivora; family Felidae; genus Panthera; species Panthera pardus. Next base: position 78,807,904 of record NW_026526788.1, read on the forward strand.
ATATCACCCAGAAACAAGCCACCAACATTCAGGAAGGGGCAGCACCACACAGGATTAAGAGGGGCCAGCCACACAGGGCCAGCCAGGAGTTTCCAGGAGCACCTGGAAGCTACTAGAAGCTGCAAGCAGAGAAGTGAAATGATCCAGCAAATTTTAAAATTATAAATCACCTGATTTCATTGCTCAACAAATCCCATGACTCCCTCTTCTCTGCTGAGGCAACTGAGGCTCGGAGCCATGAGATAATGGTTCTGAGGGTCCCCAAATCTAGAAGTGTCAAGGCCAAGGTCTGAACTCTGCACGCCTAGGACCCCTGCACTATGACCCCCCACGTTCCACCTGTCCACTGCGGTCGTAGAATCCCCAACTGGAACAACACTACTCACAGCCCCTACCCCCACCAATAAACTCAGGACTAATGGAGCCGTTCAATGTTTGTCTGAAAGCCTGTATAAATGGGAACACTTCCTCTTTAAAAAAGGGTAACTTCATTTACAGAGAGAGCATTCGGGCGTTAGGTGACCACTCCTCTAATGATGAACGCAACAGCCCCACACCCATTTGAATCTGGCCCCGCTCGCCCTGACCTTATTTCTGAGGAAGCCTGGAGCCCGTTCAAGGTGCTGCAGGCACTCACATTATTCATGGTCACTCTTGTGAAACTTGGAGAAATCACCCTCTTGGAAAACACAGTGTCTCAATTGTGCACATCCAAATGTTTCTTATCAGCTGTTATTAAAAAACAATAATCCTGGGCGCCTGGGTGGCTCAGTCGGTTAAGCGTCCAGCTCTCGATTTCGGCTCTGGTCATGATCTCGCAGTTCCTGAGCTCAAGTTCTGCTGTCCCACACTGACAACTCAGAGCCTGCTTGGGATTCTCTGTCTCCCTCGCTCTCTGCCTCTCCCCACTCACGATCTCTCTCTTTCTCAAAAATTAATACACATTTTAAAAAAAACACACTCATAAACCAACCTTTGGTTTTCATTAAAGTCAGGTCTGGAAATGTTCTACTGGAATTCTGGGACTGCCAAGCGGTGCCAGTTGAGGTTGAGTGGTCTGAAAGTCTGTGTGGTGTGGCAGACTGTTGAGGGAGGAGGGAGGGGCAGACGCTCAGAGTCGGAGCTCTGCTCAGACACCCCAGAGCCCGGTGCCCCTGGGAGGGACCTCGTCCGCTCTTGTCCAGTTCCCAGCACAGCAGCTGCCCGCAGTATGTTCACGGCGGCCCACGCGAGCAGATGTGGACGCTGGTACTCAGCAGCCGTTACCCTTGATGGCCCCACACCTCGGCGGGGGGGGAGGGTGGGGTGGAGAGAGAACCACCCCCCGCCCAGGAGGCTAGATGAGATGATGCGTGCACAGAAAGGGTTTAGAAAACACACACAGTGATGGAGCAGCCGGGGGAAAGACAACTAGAATGCCAGAGACCCACACAGGACAGTGCACGACCAAATGCCGAGCTGGGTAGGGACAGAACAGCAGGAGCTGGAGGAAAAAGGCTTCGGGACGGGCCGGTGGAATAACGCCCCCTCCCCCAACAGAGATGCCAACGTGCTGATCCTGGAGCCCGGGAACAGTCGGGGCCAGAGAGTAAAAGGAAATGAAGTCTGCAGGTACAATTAAGGTTGCTTGAGTTAGGGAGATGATCCTGGGTCATCCAGGAGGGTCCGATGTCCCTACAGGCCTCCTTAAAAGTGGAAGAGGGAAGCAGAAGAAGGGCTCAGAGGCTTAGAAGGAGAGGACCACACGCAGGGAATGTAGGCACCTCTAGAAGCTGGAAAAGGAGAAGAACTGGGCTCTCCCCTCCAGCTCCAGCAGGAACGCGGCCCTGCCCACACCTTGCTTTAGCCCGATGGGGCTTCTGTCCTCCAGAACCGGAAGAGAAGGCGTTCGTGTGGCCTAAGTGGCTGCATTTATGAGAAGCTGTGAGGGCAGCACAAGGAAATGAACACCACGGATGCCACAGGATGTACACTGACCGGCAGGGGGGAGGGCAAGGGCTCGCGGGCAGGGGAACCTGCCCGAGAAAAGGCAAGAAGTCAAGAACCGCGCAGGGTATAAAATCCGCGTGCAGGAGCCACCTTCCTGGAGTAGGACCTTGACAGCAATGAGCGACAAGGTTACACGACCCGTGAGCCTCAGAGAAGGAGGCCAGACATGACGTGCTGGGGCCCAGGTGAGCCACTAAGGGTCTGACCTGGGGGGAGCCGCAGAAAAGCCTGGAAGAGGTGTGGGCGGTGGTAAGAGTGGCAGGGGAAAGAGGACAAATGTCATTGGCTGCCCGCGTCCTCCGGAGTTCAGCGCCCTCCTCCTGCCTGGTCCAGACAGAGGGGAAGAGCTCAAGAGGTGCAGGGGGGGCCGACCTGGGTCCAGGCACCAGAAGCATCTTTCGTGCTAAGTGCTCTTTGTAGAAGACACGAACCCGGAACCTCAGGACCCTCTCCGTGAGACAGAGGATTGGAGGCAACCCCCTCCTGGTGGGAGAAGTGGAGCTAATGCATTTTTTTTTAAGTTTTTATTTATTTAGTTAGTTTGAGAGAGAGACAGAGAGTCCCAAGCAGGCTCCAGGCTATCAGTGCAGAGCCCACCTTGGGGCTCGATCTCACGAACAGTGAGACCATAACCTGAGCCAAAACCAAGAGTCAGATGCTTAACCGACTGAGCCACCCAGGTGCCCCGAAGCTCATGCGTTTATAAATGCCATGCATGGTATCGACCCACGGTCAACGAACCACTGCTGCGTCTATCACCAGAGCAACGAGCCATGCGAGCAGAGCCCTTCCGGCCCCGCCGGTACCTGGATGTTGAGTCTCCCTCGATGCGCCCCCAGCCCGTAGCGCTTCGAAGTGGATGCGTGAAGCTGGAAGTCTGTGATTTTTAAGGTTTCCAGACCAAGAGGTGGGCAACCTAGAAAGGATAACGCTTGTTAAAACAACGACAGATGTTCAAAGGCAAGTCTGTGGTTTCCCGAATCTGGCCTCCCGCTTTCCTGTCCTCACCGCCCCCCCCCCCCCGCCCCGCTGAAGCCCTGCCCATCGGGGAAGCCCACCCCCCTGCCTGTCCAGTGTCTCCGGACAGATGCTGTCGACTCGGCCGTCAACAGTGCCCCAACTGCCTTTCTTGTCGGCGCCTCCTTTCTGGCTGTTTGTGCTCTGATAGCCCTTCTCTCTGTTGCTGTCCGTGCTACTGTCTGAGGCTGTTTCCAATTAAGGAACCGTCCACGATGTGACTCAGCCAGGGAGCCCTACGGGTTAGAAATTTCAGAGCGATCCCGGGGTTGAGCTCTGCAAATGAATCAGAACTTGTTGATTTTGCTTCAGCAACTCTGGCCTTTGCATTGTGCATGCTAATGAGCAAGGCAATATAAATAGAAAAAAAATCTACTGTTCCCTGTTCTTGGCAAAACTGATAGTGTCGAGAACAGCTACCAAACCCAGTTTGGTCCAAGCCGCCCCTGGGATAAGACGCTGGCACTTGGGCAGACCCTTGGCCATCCTCCCGGTCCAGACCATCGTCCCTGAGGGGAGGAGCTTTAACAGCAGTGCTGGGGCTGGATCCCAGGCCTCCCGACACCCCGACTTCTCTCCTCGCCTTGGGGCTACAAGTCTCCAAGATATATGCTATCCGTATCCTCAAATCTGACCCTGGAGGAAGCAAACAAAAACTCGGGAGGAGAAGTAAAATCTATTTGTACTGGTACGAGAAATCCCTAACGTCAGAGGCATGTTTAAAAAGCTGTGTGGTCGGGGCGCCTGGGTGGCTCAGTCGGTTGGGCGTCCGACTTCGGCTCAGGTCACGATCTCGTGGTCCGTGAGTTCGAGCCCCGCGTCGGGCTCTGGGCTGACAGCTCGGAGCCTGGAGCCTGTTTCGGATTCTGTGTCTCCCTCTCTCTGACCCTCCCCTGTTCATGCTCTGTCTCTCCCTGTCTCAAAAATAAATAAAATGTTAAAAAAATTTAAAAAAAAAAAAAAAAAGCTGTGTGGTCGGGGCGCCTGGGTGGCTCAGTCAGTTGGGCGTCCGACTTCGGCTCAGGTCACGATCTCGCGGTCCATGAGTTCGAGCCCCGCGTCAGGCTCTGTGCTGACAGCTCAGAGCCTGGAGCCTGTTTCAGATTCTGTGTCTCCCTCTCTCTCTGACCTTCCCCCATTCATGCTCTGTCTGTCTCTCTGTCTCAAAAATGAATAAACGTTAAAAAAAAAAATTTTTAAAGCTGTGTGGGTCACCGCTGAGATGGGACCCCAGGGCACCTGAGGATGATGTGCGGGTGTCTGTGCACCCACGAAAAACACCTGCGGGGAGAAAGCCCCTCTGGCCTCAGGATGCTGGAGGGGGTCTGCGGGCAGCTGGATATGAGAATCTGCCTTGCGGCTGCTGCCAGAGAGATTTAGACCCTCCAGGCCCTAAGACGCATCTAGACCTGCCCTTGAGTGCTCACAGAGGAAGCTGAGGCCCCGAGACTCAAGGTGAGCCATGCAAAGCATCTCTGCCGGCAGCAAAGCTGGATTTCAGATCCTGGCCTCCAGATTCTCAGCTCCAGGCTGTCAAACGCCGCCACACTGCTTCCCTGGCCCTGTCCACACCTGCCAGGTGGCTGCCTGGATCGGTACATACGCATCGGCCATCTGTGCTGGGGACGGAGGTACTGGTGCCCGGCACGGCGAGGAGCACCAGGAGGGGGGTAACGGTGACCCTGCCACGCACCGGACACCGCAGGAGGACCCAGGAGGCTCCAGGTGGCACCTTAAGTGATGGTGCTCCAGCCGGGTGCCGCCAGAGGGGGCGTGGCTCAAGTGGGGGCCGTGTGAGCAGAAACTACGCAGGGCACCGGGGGGGCAGAGGGCACGTAGCCAGTGGGGACCACAGAATGAACGGGGAAGTCGTGCAGCAAGGGCAGGGGACACAGCCAGCGGGGGTCCGTGCAGCAAGCATCCCTGGCCACCCAAGGCTGACCTCACAGAGGGTCCTCTAGTTACCATAACCCTCTTCCCCCACTAGGGTTTGCCCTGGGCACTTTCCATGCCTGGAGGACCCACATGGGAGGCATTTCCTTGGGTCCAGGGTCAAACGCGTATTCTCCATCATGCCTATAGGAAACTGACCAAGTGTCTGATGACTGAGCAAAGATATTTCTTACACACACTCAGAAATCCCTGCTGCCTGCCTCCACCAGCCATGCCTAGTCGTGGAACCTGCTTATGCTAATGTGAAAGCAGCCACACCTGCCCCTCCAAGCTCAGGCCCTGGGCCCAGGATGCAAGACGGCAGGAGACCGGACCCCCATGCCCCCCACCCTGTCCCACTGCCCTGCTTCTCTCTCTGCTGCTCTCCTCTCTGGGCCATATTCCTCTAGCGTCTCAGACCCCGGTGGTCCCTGGCCCAGACGCGGGGCAAGGACCGAAGATAAGATCACTTCTCGTCCCCTCTGGGAGGTTAGACTCCAGAATGTCCTTCAACCTGCCACTCAGCCCCAGCCCCGGCCCTGGGCTTAGAGGCTCCCTCAGCCAGAGATGCCACCCACTGTCCCCTCTGCTCCCTGTCACTGAGTCCCAGCGCACCTTGCTTCGGGCCCATCGGCATCCTCAGGAACAGCCCACATCCCGTGAGCCCTGACACCAAAGTGGCCAGTCGGCGGTTCTGCTGGACGATTCCCCGTGTCCCGGAAATGGGCTCTGCATCCCAATTCCGCCAGGCTTGCCTGCTTAAGTTTCAGAGCCTGACAGGGAACAGGGCACTGGTGTGTCCTTCCATGTCCTGGTGCTCCGTTCAGAGGCCCAGTGGTCCCACATAAGCAAGCGTCAGAAATACAAAAAGAATTTGCTGCTGTGTCAAGGAGCCTCTTCGGCAGCTGTTTCAAATGTGTTCACATCCCCAGGTCCCTCCTCCTTAGCAGAAGACACAGCAGGTGGGGAATTCTAGGCACTTCGTGGAGCTAACACCTTCCACTCACAGCATTTAGACGGCCAGCCAGACAAACGGACAGAGGGATGACGCAAATGCTTATTTACTCGTGAGACAAAGGAACAACAATTGCTATCCAGGGCATTTCTTCCAAGGAAAGGAAACCTCTCCTATGCCCATGAATATTTTAATTCAAAAAGGAAGGACCTGAAGAAACTAACATATTCATCACAATCACTCTTGAATTGCTACGCGGAAGCCCTGCCTCCCTCTCACCGGGGCGCACAAGGGCTGAAAAGAAAATGCCCGTAAGTGGGGTGTTTACGGATCACACATCTAATAACGACTCAAGAGCTCAACGCCTGCCCTCTCGAGGGGCCCAACCACCACGTACACGAGGCAAGCGTGAGCCCCACGCAGCCGACACCACCGTCAGCTGCCACATCCAGTGTCCACGCTTGCCCACTCTTGAGATGACGCGATGGCGTAAGCCAGAAAAGCCACTCGTTCAGTCCACAGGACAGCTGACGACATCGTTGGTGAGGAGCCCAGACAAACATGCACACACACACACACACCCAGCTTGCGTGCAAACGCAGTCTTCCCTGAGTCCTAACAAGGATGGTTTTTGCTTATCAGAAGACACTATCTTCAGAGAATTTTGTTTTGTTTGGGAGTCATCTCCGTCATTCACGCCATGACGAAAGACGCTAGAGACAGATCCACGCTGAGGAAGTGCAAAGCCCCCGCCAGGCCACGGCCAAGTCACTGATGCACGGAGGTCACTGAGGCGTCTCTGGTTGTTAGAAATCAACGATGGTTGGGAATGCAAGCTGGGGCAGCCCCTCTGGAAAACAGCACGGAGGTTCCTCAAAAAACTAAAAACAGAAGTACCCTGCGACCCAGCAATTGCACTACTAGGCATTTATCCACGGGATACAGGGGTGCTGTTTCGAAGGGACACATGCACCCCCATGTCTATAGCAGCACTATCAACAATAGCCACAGTATGGAAAGAGCCCGAATATCCATCGGTGGATGAATGGATAAAGGAAATGTGGTGTGTGTGTGTGTGTGTGTGTGTATACACAGACATACATACAATGGAGTATTACTCGGCAATCAGAAAGAATGAAATCGTGCCATTTGCAACTACGTGGATGGAACTGGAGGGTATTATGCTAAGCGAAATTAGTCAGAGAAAGACAAAAATCGTACGACTTCACTCCTATGAGGACTTTAAGAGACAAAACAGACGAACATAAGGGAAGGGAAACAAAAATAATATAAAACCAGGGAGGGGGACAAAACAGAAGAGACTCTTAAATACGGAGAACAAACAGAGGGTGACTGGGGGGGGGGGGTTGGGGGGGGGATGGGCTACATGGGTCCGGGGCATTAAGGAATCTACTCCTGAAATCATTGTTGCACGATATGCTAACTAGTTTGGATGTTAATTTTAAAAAGTCAAATTAAAAAAAGAAAGGAAGAAACCAACGATGGTTAACTTAAGCGGGAATGGGGATCACTAGAGGACTGGCAGAAGGCTCCCAGAAGGGACCATGGCAGGGACGTGGGACAGGTGCAGGGTGGAGCCCTCCTCACCCAGGCAGCAGAAACCACAAATTGTGTGCTGCCAGAGGATCGGACGGACCCCGACAACAGTTCCAGCCACACCGTACCCCCCGAGGGTCCGCCCCCCCACCTCACGTCAGCCGCCCCAGAGAGGGCCTGGCCCGTCACATCACCGGTCTGCCCACCGAAGCCAGGTGTTGTCAGCAGGGTCAATGGATGCAGGTCTCCAGTTCCCACCTGCAGGCACATGGGACAGGTGTAGGGAGCTCGGTGTGCAGCCCGGCAGGCAAGTCCCGCCCTACGCAGCCCTGCACAGCGCGGTGTGATGGGTTCTGCAGGCCCCTGCCCTCGCTGCCCGGCCCCGAGTCCCCTCCCTCTCCACCCATCCCTTTCCTGATCTTGCATTCCACACTCTGGTTTCTGTCCCCAGGCACGGCGGCTCTCCTCGTTCGAGGGCCCCAAGAGCAGACCTGAGTCCACTCCCTCTTGGCTATTCCTGCCCCATGGTTTTCATAATGCGACTATCATAGTGGGTCGGGCCACCCGGACAGGTGGCTTATAAACAGAAGTTTATGGCTCACGTGCCTGGAGGCTGGAAAGCCCAGGGTCAAGGCACGAGCACGGTGGCCCTGTGCTGAGGGCCTCCCGCCTGGGTCACGGCCACCCCTTCTCACCAGATCCTCACCTGGCAGAAGAGGCAAGGGGCCTCTTGAACAAGGGCACGAATCCGAGGGCTCCACCCTCGGGACGTCAGTACCTCCCAAAGCCCCTGCCTCCTCATGGCGTCACCCTAGGGGTTAGGATTTCCACACACGGGTTCTGGGGCGGGTGGGGGGAGCACAAACATTCGGGCCACAGCAGTGATGTTTCCCTGTTACTCCCCCTCCGTCTTCCCTGTTGAAGGAGCCCTTTCCTCTCCCTCAGCTGAGGTTTGCAAGCCTCCGACCCCTGGAAAGTCTTCCTTCCTCCTCCCCTTAACAATCTGCATGGGCGCCATGGTTGCATCTGCCGATGACACGTGCTATCTACGCCAGCAGGAGTCGAGTCACCCGTCCGAGGAGGTTTCAAGCCAGGACCTCTCCCCTGAGTGTATCTGGAGACCAGACAGAGACCCTGGTGGCTCTGGTCAGCGGTGGATGCGAATATCATCGCTGAGATGTCCCGACTGTCTTCCCCAGTCCACCGCTGAAGACGCTCTCCACGGCTCTAGTGACCTTCTCGTCCTCCGCAGGGGTCCCGGACACGCAGCACCAGTGAGGTCCTCACCCTTGAAGTTCCCCTCTCTTGCACTACCACTCTCTCTTCTCCTTTGAGGACCTCCGCTCCTTTCCTGCCACCACACGTCTGTTTTCCACGGGCTTTCGCTCGGTTCCCAGAACTATCCATGCAACTCAGCTCAACGCACATGTACCGCGTCCCGCCGACACGGCATCGGTAGTTCTGGGAATCGAGCCGCGCTCTGCAACGCGGTCCCACCTGCTAGGCTCGGCTGAACCTACGTGCTATGCCCGCTGGGAGTTCCCCACCTTCCCAAAATCACATTTTCGAACTTGTTTTAATTAACAGAAAATTTAAACATAAAGTAATTTAGCACAAACCCTCTATGCCACATCCCTTTATGCAAGGATCGGTGAGGCAAAAATCCCAGGTCAAAACTCGTGCTGTTCTGCACCAAAAGTTCTTAGGCCTCTCGTAACGGTTTACACTGAAAGTCTGACACAGGAATCTCCACGTTTAGAAAAATGAAGGGTTTTCTTATACTGAAGGATGGGAAAATAAAGGGCAGGGCAATGATCTTCTGATTTAGAGCTTCTCAATGAATTCAAAATGCAGAGGACTGCAATGTCTATATTAAATACTTGACTCTGATGAATTTCAGTGTATTTCCACCTGATTCATTTTTCTCCTCTCCCTTCTACCCTGGGAACATCACCCTCAAGATTTTAGGCAGGTCTTCCCCAAGCCCACGGTGAGCAAAATGAGCCTTGGGTTCACCTGCAAAAGGGAACACTACCACATTGGAAAGAAAACTGCAGAGGACCATTCAGAAGCCACTGCAAAGGGCACTCGGCCGCTCCAGAGAAATGTGCAGAGAGGAAATCGAGAACACACAGAATAGTCCGCAGGTCTCAGATGCCCCAAGGCCAGGTGTGTGCTCCCTGCTGGAGCAGTGACACCAACGAAGGCCCTCAAGTGTGCAGAGGCCTACAGAGGGGTACGGGGACCACCCTCCCTCCAGCTGCACCCTGAGCTATCAAAGACCCAAGCACAATACAAAGAAAAGGAGCAGGAAGGGGCAGGCTGACCACATCTGGCCACCAGGCCCCACCACCCTCAGGCCACCCTCAGGCTCGGGGCCACTTCCTACTCCTTGAGGGGACATCCGCAAAACTTCAGTCGCTCAGCTGCTCCCTGGTTTGGGACACAACAGGAGACCCTAACATTACAACCGCAGGGACAGAAAGCAGCCGAGCAAAATCTACAGAATGAATTAGCCTCCACGTCTTCAAAAACCAGAATTCTAGGGGCACCTGGGTGGCTCAGTCAGTTAAGCGTCTGACTTCTTAATTTCGGCTCAGGTCACGATCTCGCACAGTTCGTGGGATCCAGCCCCACGTCAGGCTCACCCCTGACAGCAAAGGGCCTGCTTGGGAGTCTCTCTCTGCCCCTCCCCCTGCTGGCATGCGTGCACGCTCTCTCTCTCACTCAAAATAAATAAATAAACATTAAAAAACAAATAAGCAAAAAACCCCAGAATTCCAGGAGGGCAGAGAGGGTAGAAAGGAGCCATAAGTACCAGCCCAACAACAGTTGCTGCCTTACCTTTGACCACTGGAAGCTGTCAAGGCAGTGATAATCAGTCCAGCATGAGACTTCTCAATGGCCATCCCAGGGCTCAGGAAAAGCAAATTCAAATCTCGAACCCACTACCCGTCGGCAGAGGACAGCAGGGCTGCCCTGATGAGCGAGTAAAACAGAGAAGAAACAAGTGCTTCGGAGCTCGATGTAAATGCCCACAATCAGAGAGTAAAAAGACCAGAAGCTGGAACTCTAATAGGCTTGCATTTCTCCCACGACTGTAATGTCAACTGAGGAGACCGCTCTCTGGCTTACAGCCTGCTGGGAATCGGTGGGGAACCTCAGCTCCCACCCCCCCCCCGAACCTGGCCAGCCAGGCTGCACAGAACCCCCAAGGCGCTGCTCCCCGCTCCTCCTACAAAACAAAGAAAAATCTTTGGTCATCAAGCCAAGCTTTTGTTGTTTCTAAGAACACAGAGACCAACCCTTGGAAGCTCGTGGGGGGAGAACAACATGAAGACGGGTGTGAAAAGGACACTTCAGGGAGACGGTAATTAGACAAGAGAGATGTGTCACAACCCAGAGGGAAGACGGGGACAGTCATCAAAGATGACTCCGCTTTGCTCCTAAAGGCAGCATGACTCTGCGAGTGCCCTGTGCTGAGCATGCACTGTCCACGAGGCCTGTGCTCTCTTTGTAAGGAAGGGGGGCAAAGTGGGATCGTCTGCCTCCCTCTACCTCCCCCCCTCTGACCCCGATCCCTCTGGGGGGAAGCTGTCGTGACAGACTGGTCATGAAAACTATTTTAAAAGAGAAATGATTTGGGGGAGCGATGGGGCGAACCTGCCATCATCACCACGAGCCAGACGCTCTGAAGACATTTTGTGATTGAATCTCCGTTAAGCACCACGAGAGAAGGGCGTCATTGTTCCCATTCTACACGCACACAAACTAAGACCAAAGAAGTCTTTTTTTTTTTAATTTTTAATGTTTATTTATTTTCAGAGAGAGAGAGAGCGAGTGAGCGCCCAAGCAGGGGAGGGGGAGAAAGAGAGGGAGACACGGAATCTGAAGGAGGCTCCAGGCTCCGAGCTGTCAGCACAGAGCCGGACACGGGGCTCGAACTCAAGAACCGCAAGATCGTGACCTGAGCTGAAGTCGGACGCTTACCGACTGAGCCAACCAGGCGCCCCTAAGACCGAAGGAGTCTTAAACAGAGTTAAACAGCAAAGTGAAATGCGAAGATCAGCTCTGACATAAAAGCCCAGGCATGGTCGTAAGCCACTGCCATCTGACTTGAAAATGCAAGAGCAGGGGCGCCTGGGTGGCTCAGTCGGTTAAGCATCCGACTTCAGCTCAGGTCACGATCTCGCGGTCCGGGAGTTTGAGCCCCGCGTCGGGCTCTGGGCTGATGGCTCAGAGCCTGGAGCCTGCGTCTGATTCTGTGTCTCCCCCTCTCTCTGCCCCTCCCCCATTCATGCTCCGTCTCTCTCTGTCTCAAAACTAAATAAACGTTAAAAAAAAAAAAAAAAGAAAAGAAAATGCAAGAGCATAAGACAAACGCGAGTTTCGCGGTGGTGTTTGGGGTCACACCGGAGAAAGGCTGTGAGGCTGGGACGGGCGTCACCGGCTGGCCCAGGGGAGCTCAGTGTCCCGGGCCATCGAGCCTGCTGTGGTCGTCTGCTGGAAGCAGAGCAAAGAATTCTCCAAGACCTCGAGAGCGCTGCGGAGGACAGGCTCACAGCCACACGGCCGCCATAAATCAGACAGCTCTGACTTAACGACATTCCATCCTTCGCCTTTCTGAACCTGACATTCTCTTTGACGGATGGGTGTGGAGGCGGCTTCCTGCTGCCCCGGAGGACACGTCTGCAGCGTTCTTTGCCGGTCTCAGATACCTCGGGCTTCCCAGAGGGGCGCGCCGTGCCCAGGGTCTTCGGGGAAGGGGCTGATCTCGGTCTTATCCAGCCACCCTTCGAAAGCACCCCCCCTCGCCCCGGGACTCCTTCCCCAATTTGTCCTCACCCTGACCTGACATCAGGATCAGAATCTCCTGGGGAGCCTTAAAAGAAACTGATGCCCACCGTCCTCCCCAGAGATTCTGATGGACAGGCTTGCAGAGCGGCCCTGGCCTCTAAAGCTCCCGGGCGATCTTCTGAGCCCCTCAGAACCTGGCTGGTGTCTCTTCCCTTGAAGCTGCACAAGCTCAGAGCTCCCCTTGTGCAGGTCCCGCCGATCAGGCAGAGGAAACCCTCTAGGAGCAGTATGGACCGCGGGCTGATGCCTCTCACGCCCAGAACCCGCCCAGAGCACCCGCATCCCAGAGGCTCTGACTGCCGCCCGCTGATGGCTGATGGGTGGCTGCCTCGCTTGAAAAGCATCCAAGGCTTCCTCCCTGACACTCAACCCTCTCATCCTACCCCCCCCACCCCCGCCTAACAAAGGTACAAAGCACACTGCTTCCATCACAGGGCAGCGACTAGGACTTTCCATCACTGAATCCCCAAAGGCCAATCAATATTTCCTGAGTAAATGAATGAATGTGTATTATGATCCCACAGAACTGATCATCATTATGCCTGCACCAGCTGTGGAAAGTTAGTATTTTGTTCTCTGTACATTGCTTATAAAGCCGAAAAAGGAGTAATTATTGTTTCAAAATTGCATTTCTCAAACTTCGATCACCTGCTTATTATCTTCATGAATTTTTCCATGTAGCACCTGCACTATTACTGTATATTCTTATTAAAATCAAGCGTTTTAATGGAAATAACTTGATGTAAAAGGAAACCTTATTCTAGAAGGCAACACAGGAAAATAGCTTTGTGATCTTGCAGTAGGAAAAAAAAAAAAAAGAAGAATTTAAACATGCAACAAACAGCACTAAAGGAAAATATTGATGATTGTTCTATACTAAATTTAAGAACATATGTTACTCAAAAGATAGCACTGAGGCACCTGGGTGGCTCAGTCGGTTATGCGTCTCACTCTTGATTTCGGCTCAGGTCATGATCTCACGGTTCGTGAGTTCGAGCCCCACGTCGGGCTCTGTGCTGACAGCTCAGAGCCTGGAGCCTGCTTTAGATTCTGTGCCTCCCTTCTCTGTCTGCCCCTCTGCTGTGTGCGCTCTCTCTCGCTCTCTCTCTCTCAAAAATAAATGTTTAAAAAATTAAAAAATTAAAAATTCACAAAAGATAGCATTACTTATGTGCAGAGGTAAGATAAGGAGTGTGAAAAGATATTACTGTGCATACCTCTGACAAAGGATTCCTACCCACAGTATTTTTAAGAAAGGCAAACATATAATAAGCCATCCTATAAATCAATAAGAAAAACAATGAACAAAAGAACTGAGCAGGCGTTCACAAAGGAAGATATTCTGACAGTGAATGAGCATAAGTCATTTGTCTTCAGGAAAACACCAATGAAGGCCACTAGGAGATGGGAGTACACACACACCCATATGGATACAATCAAAAAGACATATATCAAAAGTCGCAAGGAAGCAAAACAACAACGCTGGTAGAGAAGTGTTGATGGGTACAACTGATCCAGAAAACCCTCTAGGAGAACTTACTAAAAATGTAAATACCCATGCCCTGTGACCCAGCGATCCTACCCTGGTGATATACCCAACAGAAACATGCTCACACACGCTCCAGAAGACTTTTACGCGCACCATTTGTGATAGCCAAAAACTGAGAACAACCCAGATGCCCATTAGCTTGAGAATGAATAAATAGATCTGGCATAGCCACGCCACATCAATGAAAATACATGAACCGTAAGTATACACAACGACATGTAGGAATCTCATAAACATAATATTAAGTGACACAAACCAGACACAATGTGCGATTCCTTGAATATTAAGTTCAAAAACAGGCAAGAGGAATCTCTGATGGTGATTCTCTTTGAGAGAGAACAGGACTAGTGACTAACTGGGGTGGGAGGGAGGCCTCATTGGTCTGGTCATCTATTTCTGATCTAAATGATAGTTTAGTGCATTTACATTATACATGAGTGGTGCACATGACAATCCAATGTGTTATGCTCTTGTGATTTCAAGACTTTCCTGCATGTGTATTATATAAGAAGAATAAGAAGAAGGGGGAAGGAGAGGGGGAGGAGGAGAAGGGGGAGGAGGGGGAGGAGGAGAAGGGGGAGGAGGAGGAGAGGGAGGAGAAGAAGGGGGAGGAGGGGGAGGAGGAGGGGGAGGAGGAGAAGGGGAGAGGAAGGGAGCAGGAGGGGGAAGGGGAGGAGGAGGAGAAGGGGGAGAGGAAGGGAGGAGGAGCGGGAGGAGGAGAGGAAGGGAGGAAGAGGAGGAAGGGGAGGAGAAGAAGGGGGAGAGGAGAGGAGGGGGAGGAGGAGGAGGAGAAGGGGGAGAGGAAGGGAGGAGGAGGGAGAGGAGGAGGCGGAGGGGAGGAGGGGGAGGAGAAGGGGGAGGAGGAGGGGGGAGAAGGGGGAGAGGAGGGGAGGGGGAGGAGGAGGAAGAGGAGAAGGGGGAGAGGAGGGGAGGGGGAGAAGGGGGAGAAGGGGGAGAGGAAGGGAGGAGGAGGGGGAGGAGGAGGAGGTGAGAAGGAGGAGAAGGGGGAGAGGAGAGGGAGGGGGAAGGGAGGAGAAGGAGGAGGAGGAGAAGGGGGAGAGGAAGAGAGGAGGAGGGACAGGAGGAGGAGGGGAGGAGGGGGAGGAAAAGGGGGAGGAGGGGGAGGAGAAGGGGGAGGAGGAGGAGGGAGAGGAGAAGGGGGAGGAGAAGGGGGAGGAGGAGGGGGAGAAGGAGGAGAGGAGGGGGAGGGGCAGGGGGAGGAGGAGGAAGAGGAGAAGGGGGAGAGGAGGGGATGGGGAGAAGGGGTAGAAGGGGGAGAGGAAGGGAGGAGGAGGAGGAAGGGGAGGAGGAGGAGGAAGGGGAGGAGGAGGAGGAAGGGGAGGAGGAGGAGGAAGGGGAGGAGGAGGAGGAGGAGAGCAGGGGAAGGAGGAGGGGGAGGGCGAGGGGAAGGAGGAGGAGGAGAAGGGGGAGAGGGGGGAGAGGAGAGGGAGGAGGAGAAGCGGGAGAGGAAGGGAGGAGGAGGGGGAGGAGGAGGAGAGGAGGAGGAGGGTGAGGAGAAGGGGGAGGAGGAGGAGGAGGAGAGGGAGGAGAAGAAGGGGGAGGAGGAGGAGGAGGAGGAGAAGGGGAGAGGAAGGGAGCAGGAGGGGGAAGGGGAGGAGGAGGAGAAGGGGGAGAGGAAGGGAGGAGGAGGGGGAGGAGGAGAGGAAGGGAGGAGGAGGAGGAAGGGGAGGAGGAGAAGGGGGAGAGGAGAGGGAGGGGGAGGGGGAGGAGGAGGAGGAGAAGGGGAGAGGAAGGGAGGAGGAGGGAGAGGAGGAGGAGGAGGGGAGGAGGGGGAGGAGAAGGGGGAGGAGGAGGGGGAGAAGGGGGAGAGGAGGGGGAGAAGGGGGAGAGGAGGGGGAGGGAGAGGGGGAGAAGGGGGAGAGGAGGAGGAGGGAGAGGGGGAGGAGGAGGAAGAGGAGAAGGGGGAGAGGAGGGGAGGGGGAAAAGGGGGGAGAAGGGGGAGAGGAAGGGAGGAGGAGGGGGAGGAGGAGGAGGTGAGAAGGAGGAGAAGGGGAGAGGAGAGAGAGGGGGGAGGGGAGGAGAAGGAGGAGGAGGAGAAGGGGGAGAGGAAGAGAGGAGGGAGGGACAGGAGGAGGAGGGGAGGAGGGGGAGGAAAAGGGGGAGGAGGGGGAGGAGAAGGGGGAGGAGGAGAAGGGGGAGGAGGAGGAAGAGGAGAAGGGGGAGAGGAGGGGATGGGGAGAAGGGGGAGAAGGGGGAGAGGAGGGAGGAAGAGGAGGAAGGGGAGGAGGAGGAAGGGGAGGAGGAGAAGGGGGAGAGCAGGGAAGGAGGAGGGAGAGGGCGAGGAGAAGGAGGAGGAGGAGAAGGGGAGAGGGGGGAGAGGAGAGGGAGGAGGAGGAGGAGAAGCGGGAGAGGAAGGGAGGAGGAGGGGAGGAGGAGGAGAAGGGGGAGAGGAAGGGCAGGAGGAGGGGGAGGAGGAGGAGAGGAGAAGGAGGAGAAGGAGGAGGGTGAGGAGAAGGGGGAGAGGAGGGAGGAGGAGGGGGAGGGGGGAGGAGGGGGAGGGGGAGGGGAAGGAGAAGAAGACTTTGTTTTTCCCGACAGCGACATCATACGAATGCCAACCAAGTCTACTTGTCCAGTTCAGAAAGAGGAAAGGAGAATTATGCTGAGAGAAAAGAGCCAGTCTCAAAGTTATACACCGTATGATTTAATCCATCTAACATTCTTGAAAACACAGGACTATAAAGATGGAGACCAGCTTAGAGGCTGCCAGGAGTCAGGGACGCTGAGGGGGGTGGTGGCTATGAAGCAATGGCACGAGGAAGAGCCACCATAAAGGGACGGCCCAGTACCTCTGTGTTGGTGTTATTTCCACGAAACGGCACATGCAGTACAAGGACACAGGACTATGTGCACATACAGACACACACACACGTATAATGGGTAGAATGTGAATATGATCTGTAAATGTTGTTACTGTGCCACAATTATGCAAAATGTCAGCACCGAAGGAGGCAGAGTGAAGGGTGCACGGCACCCATTCGTTCACAACTTCCTGTGACTCTGTAATTATTTCAAAATAAAGAGCTGTTTGCTTTTTAAGATCTCTTTAA
Organism: Panthera pardus; assembly: GCF_024362965.1. Taxonomy (NCBI): domain Eukaryota; kingdom Metazoa; phylum Chordata; class Mammalia; order Carnivora; family Felidae; genus Panthera; species Panthera pardus. The sequence continues at coordinate 78,824,831 of NW_026526788.1, forward strand.
AAAGACTTTCTCGCAACGTGTTCAGGGTTATTTGATGTATCTCATAAACTCACCAGTTGTACGGAAGCATCACAGACTTCAGGGAATTCTAGCTTAAATTTCTGCGACCTCTCCGAAACACATCCTAAAAACCTACAAAGGCTTTCAAAAAGAAAAATTCTCAACAATGCTTCAACCTAGTGCCAGATGTGCGAGAATATTCCCCACAGCTGAGTCAGACAGAGACAGCTGGGGGAAAACTGGAGACAACCAGAGGAGGGGCAGGAAACCCTTCATCCCCCTTGATGCCTCTATTTTGAAGTTCAGGGTCTGCAGCAATGAGAAAACTGGACGCCACCTCTAAAGCTCAGATGTGGCTGAGGCGGCCAGGTGCTCACCTCTCCTCCCCAACCCCCATCAAGTTTCCACACTGTTCGGTTCAGAAGCTTTCAGAAAACAACAGGACAGGAAGGAGGGACAGTTGTCACACAGAATGACAGTGTGGCACCAAGACAAGGACACTGATGACAGCATAGAAGGTCATTACAGTTCTCCCATGTGTCCCATCAGACCCAAGTGTCTAAGAACTGCAGCCAGGAAGAAGTCAGCGCCTCGGGGAAGCAAATTATGTAGCTGATGAAGGGCTGCTTGGAAGTGGAAACTGTACTGGGGGTTTGCATGCTGACCGGGTCAACATCTATAGACCTAAGAAAGGGCTGCAACTGCCCCCCAGTGGAGGAAATCTGGCTGCATTTTGCCTCGTTAAAAGATAGTAAAGAATAAACACTGATAGGCAGTCTACGAAGGACAAAATTCCACACAAAAGAACATGAGATATATCACCCAAAAGACTCTGAGAAGTAAGGTGCCTCTTAAAGTGATTTCATGTAATAACCAGGAAAATATTTTCCCAGAAATTATTCATCCCAAGTATAGAAAAAAAAATATTTAAATTAAGGCCCAATATCAAGAAAACTACAAACCCAAAGGCAGAATTAAAACCTGTAAGGAAAGACCTATTATTTTTAAGTAGGGATCTCTGCCGATGAAGTCAAGAAAAATAAATAAAAAGTGTAAGAGATGGAAAGAAAAAACAAAATTGTCATTATTGAGCATATATTGTGATTTTGTACCCCAATCCAAGTAAATACATAAATAGTTGTTTTGAATAAGAGTTTAGCAATGTCGCCTGGATATAAATCATAGAAAACATTGACTGTCCTCCTGTATACTAGCGAGAAAGAGTGAGAAAACTGAAATTAAAAGCATCGTAAAATAGCAAATATCAAAGAATAAATCTTTTAAAGATGGGCAAGATCTGTTTATTGGGAGATATTTTAAAAGATTGAACAAGAGGGGAGATATACCATGTTCATGGATTGTAAGACATAATGTCTTCAGTATGTTAATTCTCCCCAAATTGATTTATGACATCAATGCAACTGTCATCAAGATCCCCAAAGTTTTCAGAAAGGTATTTGAAGAACCTGACCAGGTGGTGTAAATGTGTGTGTGTGTGTGCACTCACACACATGCACACACATGTGCACACAAGGAGTCAAGAATAACGAAAACTTTTAAAGGAGAACTAGGTCCTGCTGTACTGGATATCAAGATTTGTTATAAAGCTATAGTAGTTAAGAGAGTAAGGTATTTCATGTATGGGTAGAAAAATGAATTAATGATAAAGAACAGCAAGCCCGAAAACAAAACCATACATATATGGACTCTTAATCCCCGACAGACACTGCAAAACAGCAGGCAAACAATTATCACCCCACTTGCGTACTTCAAGGAAAAAAATAAAACTGAATTCTAACTTCATATCATAAACAAAATCCATTCCAGGGGGTTGAAGGCCTAACTGTGCAAAATCAAAAAGGAAAAAGGAAGCTTTAGAAGACACTATAAAATATCTTTATGCTTATGGAGTAAGAAGGGATTTCTAAAACAAGTCACAAATAGTAGCAACCAAAGGAAAAGAAATTGGCATATTTGACTACATTACAATTAAGAACTTTCGTTCATTATGACCCCACAAGAATGAAAAGCAAGCCATAAACACAGAATGCATTTGCCATCGACACCGTAAAATCTACTTAGAGTGGAAACATTTGTAAGAAAACAACTGAACAGAAATGTCACCAAAAAAAAAGATCCAAATGGCAAGTAAGTACATGAAAAGATGCTGAACCTCATTAATAATTAGGAAATGTAGATGATATCACAGTGAATCATCATTATACACCCACCAGATTGGCCACATATGAAAGTCTGATCATACAACAGTTGTTCAGAATGTGAAGTCTGGAGCTTACACAGTGTTGACCAGGAAGTCCGAATGGCATGGCCCCTGAGGGAAACAACTGAGCATTTGTTCCACAGGGAAGCTAAACCCAGCTACTCCAAAGTGTATATATACTTGGAGAAACCTACGCCCACGGGTTCAAGAATTATGGAAAGAAAACCTACGCCCATGCGTGTACAAGAGTTTTCACGGTGGCACTTGTCATAAAATATAGAATCGGGAAATAAATCAAATATCCATCAGCACTAAAATAGGATAAAAAAATTGTCATGTAGTGCTATGATGGAATCCTATATAGTGATGGAATGAAGGAACAGAAGAAATATAGAACCTTGATAGAAAATTACAAGATATGTGTGACTGAGTACACACAGTATGATTCCATTTATGTGAATTTCAAAATTAGGCCAAACTACCTTATCCAGAGATACAAACATAAGCAGTAAAACTATGAGGAAAATCTGTCAAAGCTGGAATAGAGGTCACCTCGACAGTGGAAGGGATAATGATGTGACAGGGAAGATTGACAAGACTCTTACTTCTTGATTCAGGTGATGGTTACACAGGGATTAGCTTTACAGATGTTTGTTAAAAGAACATACATATTATATGTAGTTTTTCTATATGTCTGCTTTATTTAAAAATAAAAGTAGGAAATATCCTGCATGAAGCAGTAAGAGTGAAATATTATCAGTGAAATAACGGGAAAGCAGTAAGAGTGAAATATTATCAGCAGAAAATCACATCAGTGATGTGGTAACAAATTCGTAAAGGTTTCAGAATGCAGGGCTATCTGCGTGGCTCCTTCAGTTAAGCGTCTGACTCTTGATTTCAGCTCAGGTCCTGATCTCACGGTTCGTGGGACTGAGCCCCACATGGGGCTCTGGGCTTACAGTACCCAGGGCGCTGCCTCTGCCTCTCCGTCGCTCACACTCTCTCTCTCAAAAATAAACAAATTTTAAAAAAGAAAGCAAGAAAGAAAGTTAGGGGCGCCTGGGTGGCTCAGTCAGTTGAACACCCGACTTCGGTTCAAGTGATGATCTTGTGGTTCGTGGGCTCGAGCCCCATGTTGGCGCCCGGAGCCTGCTTCGGATTCTGTGTCTCCTTCTCTCTCTGCCCCTCCCCCCTCTCAAAAATAAACAAACATTAAAAAATTTTTTTTTAAGATTTCAGCATGCATATTGAAAGGACAAAAAAAAAAAAAAAGAAACAGTAACACCAATTTTTGTTGTTGTTGGGGGGGTACTATAAATGAGACAAAATTCCTTATAAAACTTAAAATACTCTTCCCATAATATCCAGTAATTGTGTTCCCTGGGATTTGCCCAAATGAGTTGAAAACATGGCCACACAAAAAAAACCTGCCCATGAATATTTATATCAGCTTTATTCATAATTGCCAAAACTTGGAAGCAACCAAAATGTCCTTCGATGGATGAGTACATTGTGTGTAGTGCAGCCAGACAATGGAATATTATTCGGTGATAAAAAGAAATGAGCTATCAAGCCTTGAAAAGACAGGGAGGAACTTTAAATGCATATTACTAAGTGAAAGAAATGAGAAAAGCTACATGCTCTATGATTCCCACTAGGTGACATTGTGGAGAAGGTAAAACTCTGAAGACAGTCAAAAGATCAGTGGTTGCCAGGGGTTCAGGGGAGGGGGAGAGAAATAAGTCGCTGGGGTACCGGGGAGTTTTAGGGCAGTGAAACCATTCTGTATGGTACTCTAATGGCAGCTACGCGTCGTTACACATTTGCCAAAACCCAGGGAATGTAAGACAAAGACAAAAACCCGAAGCCTTCATGTAACCTATGAGCTTCAGTTAATAAGAACGTATCAATATTCCCAACACTTGCAACAAATGTATCACGGTAGGAAAGCAGAGGAGTGGAGATACACAGGAACTCTCTGTGTCTCCCTTCATTTTTCTAAATCTAAAATCTAAAACCTCTCGAAAATAAATAAGCTGACAAATTAACAAAACATAAGCACACACGCTGCAAAAAGAAAATACGTCAATAGAGCGCTGATGTCTTCAAAATAAACCTTATCAACATTACTACAAAAATAAAAACTCTGACAGATCAGTAACCATGAAAGGAAGCAGATTGATCAAAGAATTTCTTGGGTGGAAAACGCCTAGTTCAAAGGAATTTACTATCTCGTTCTTTCAAACGTTCGAGGAACAGATCGTTCTATGTTCCTGCCCTGGCCCAGGCCTTTAAAACATGCGGCAAGGGCCCTCAGGGCCCACATCAATGACTGATACAAAGCTCTTTCACTGGAACCTACTTGTCAGCCACTGTTGCAAGTGCTTTATTCAAGTGACCTTATTAGACACTTATCCCGATCCGATGGGGATGTCCAATTATTACCCCCATTTTGTATCTGAGGAAACTGAGGCACAGAGAAGTTAAATAACACATCCGAGAGCACACAGCTAATAAACAGTGGACTGGGTTTTGAGTTCGACTCAGTGCGGTTCCTGAGTTCTTAACTACACTGCAACATATAAACGGAGGGTCTCTTGTCCTTCACATATAAGGAGGTTTTATAAATTCACACACACACACACACACACACACACACACACACACGCACACACACACACACACACACACACACACACAGACAAGAGTGGAGAGACAGACTCCAAATGCTGACTGCGGTTGTCTCTGGAAGATAAGACTGTGTTTTGTTTTATTCTCATCTTTGTTTTCTACATCTTTCAAATTTTCTGCAAGGTGCGTCCACTACTCGCATGGTCGACACGTTTCACAGGCCAGGAAAGAAATCTGTTCTAGAACAACTTGCACTTTACGTGGAATTAAATTTCTGTGTCTCTTCCTAAGTTTCAGGGGGTGACGTGGCAAATTCGGTTTTCTGCTAAGCCCATCCCAGAGCCAGCGGAGCAGAATTACAGAGGAGGGTCTCATCACAGAAGCATCGGCAGGATGGGAAGAAGACAGGCAGAAAGGTCACGCGAGCAAAATCCCGAGATGTGGGCTGGCCTCCACTGCACGGGCTCAAAGGAGCTACAATGTCTCCTCGGCAAGGTCACTAATGTGACCTTGGTGGCCCAGAACCGTACCCGGGGTCAGCTGGGTGACAGAAAGTGAGCGGAGCCCATGGTGCTCCCGACCACATCAGAGCCCCGTCCCCCGACCCCTCGTCTGGAAGGAATTTCTCTGCCGGCAAGTCCACTGTGGCCCTGGTTCCAAACCAAGGCCTCTGCAGCCTGTGGCCCCAGGCTCACCATGGGCCACAGGGCATTAACAGACACTCAGCTCACAGCGTACCGTGGGCAACGGTGAGCCCAGGACCCCTAACCCAACCCGGGGAAGGCCCTGACACAAAACCACTGGGAGAACAAAATAAATCTCTCACGTTGCAAAGGAAGGCTGGGAAATCCTTACAAGACATGTTTCACTTCAGAGACTGAAGAATAACTTTCTTCTTTTTTAAGTTTACTTATTTTTGAGAGACAGAGAGAGAGCATAAGTGAGGGAGAGGCAGAGAGAGAGAGGGAGAGAGAGAGAATTCCAAGCAGGTTCCGTGCTATGAGTCCAGAGCCCGATGCGGGGCTCGATCCCACGCACCGTGAGATCAGGACCTGAGCTGAAACCAAGAGTCGGACGTTTAACCGACTAAGCCACCCAGGTGCCTCAAGAGACTGAAATAACTTTCTAGGCAAGTTTGAGACAGAGTTGAAAGTGGGGGGCTAGCAAAGCGTGGAGGTGTCCCAGATGCCCACATTCATCAGGTTTCCCGAGCAAGGTATGTCCGAGAGGGGTGCGACCCCATCCCAATCCTGGCCCCTGGCCGCCCCCCTCGCTTCCAAGGGGTCTGAAATACAGACGTGACCGCATTATCACTGCCGGGGCCACATCAGCCGCACCTCTTCCAGAATCGGGAGTCTCAGACTCACTCCCCTGCCCTCAACAGCTCTGCCAGATGTCTAGGGGAGACCAGAGCTGAGCCCCAGGGAGCGTCTGACCACACAACAGTAGGGAAAGGCTCCCAACAAGGGCTTGGATGAAAAACCAAACTGCCCACAGCAGTGAAACACTCTCATGTATCACACACACACACACACACACACACACACACACACAGAGTAGGTCAATCCCCAAGCAGGGTACCTGCTTAAAGCCTCAAATCTCACCCAGCCCAGGCATAAGGAAGCTCCCATTCACCGACATGCATCCCTTGGGGAAACCCATTCTACACCCACGATGGCGGGAAATCACGTTCCTTTCCTACAGATCAAAGACCACTTCCTACGGAGGCTGGCTCAGCTGTCCTGGGTCACGAAGAATCCACTTGAACACACACAGAATACGCGTTCTGTAGCCCAGAACGCTAGTTCCAGCACGGGGCAGGGGCTCAGTAAACGAGTCCGCCATTCATGTCGAGCACTGGGTGTATCCTGAGAAGAAACAGAGGATCCCGAGCTCTTGAGACTCATATCCTCACAGAAGAGAAGGGCTGCCCGTAGGAGTCACTAGGATGTGACAGAGGAGGGGACTGGACCCTGAGGAGGAGGTCTAGGAAAATGAAAGAGAGGTGATCAGGGCAGGCTTCCTGGAGGCAGCATTTGCAGAAAACTGAAGTTCGAAGCCAGGGGTTGGCAAGCCTCAGCCCATGTGATGGCCAAATCCAGGCCACCACCTGTGTTTGTAGGGCCCAAGAGATAAGAATAGTTTTGTAGTTTTTAATGGTTACATTTTAAATGGTTATTTAAGTACATAATGTCCTCAATTTTGCCTCTTGGCCAACAAACCACATATTTACGGTCTGATCCTTTAAAAACGTCTGCCAACTCCTGTAACTGAGACACACGCACAAAACAAATCCCAGATAGCAAATAAAAGCCATCGCTAATGCTCGCCGAGGGCTTGCCGTGTGCTCTGCGTGCAGCGTCCTTCGGACGCTATTTCACGGTCACGTAGCCCCATAAAGGGATGTCCTCCCCACTCTGCAGAGGAGGAAACTGAGTCACAGAGAAGTTAGGGCCTTGCCCAGAGTCGCACAGCCAGTGAGGGTAAAGCCTGATCCCAAGATGCCCTCTCTGTTACCAACTCAGACGCCTGTCCAGTTCCCTTGGGAGAAAACACATGACCCATGTTCTCAGCACACGACACATGTAAGAAACAAGCCCGTGTCTGGCTGGGGTGAAAAAGAAGGCAGGGGCGCCTGGGGCGGGGGGGGGGGGGGGCTCAGTCAGTTAAGCATCCGTCCGACTCGTGATTTTGGCTCAGGTCATGATCTTGCAGTTTGTGGGTGTGAACCTTGCACGGGGCTCTGAGCTGATGGTGCAGAGCCTGCTTGGGATTCTCTCTCTCTCTCCCTTTCTGCCTTCCCCCACTTGTGTGCTCGCTCTCTCTCAAAATAAGCAAATTAGGGGTGCCTGGGTGGCGCAGTCGGTTAAGCGTCCGACTTCAGCCAGGTCACCATCTCGCGGTCCGTGAGTTCAAGCCCCGCGTCGGGCTCTGGGCTGACGGCTCGGAGCCTGGAGCCTGCTTCCGATTCTGTGTCTCCCTCTCTCTCTGCCCCTCCCCCGTTCATGCTCTGTCTCTCTCTGTCCCAAAAATAAATAAAAAAAAAAAAAAAAAAAAAAGTTGGAAAAAAAAATAAGCAAATAAACTTAACAAAAAAAAAAAAAAAAAGGAGGCAGAGATCAGAAATGAGAGGCAAACAGAAACAAGTAAACTGTCTCAAGGCCTCAGCTCAGAACTGGCACCTTGGCATTCGCCTTATTCTATTCTTGCCAGACCCGGCAAGGCACACAGACCAGCCCAAAGGCAAGGGGCTCTCGCCCGCTGTGAAGGGAACGGAAAAGTTACATGACAATGGGGCAGACACAAGGAGAGCTGACGAACTAGACCAATGATGCAACCAACCGCATGGACCATCTCAGGACAGTATCTAAGATGCGCTTTGGAAACCTGCCCGAGCTGACAGTGCTCCTCAGTCACGTGTCCTCCAAGCCAGAGTCCCCAAGGGGAGAAGTCCACATCTGACACAAGCCCTTGATGGCACTCGCTCACATAACAAGACGGGGCTGATGTCTGGACCACCCACACCTTGAACATGAAGCGGGTGACATCTCCATCGGCCACGATGCAGGTGACGTCTGTCCAGCTGCCACCCGACCCCTTCATCCTGCCACCTGCCCAGCGAGATCTGGGGAGAGACGGAGAGGAGGCTGGGCACCGGGTTCTGAGAGTGCCCGGCTACGTATGTGAGGCCCCCTGTTCTGCCCAGCACCTCCCCCGGGGGCTCCTGCCTGACCCCAGGCCAGGGTTCCTAACTGCAGGGGTACCTGCCTCCGTGCACCACCTCCACGGCCAGGTCTTCTCTCTCCCTCCTATATTTGCATATCACGGCCCCCCCCACACGGCTCCTCTGCCCCCCTGGGTTACCCCCAATGCCTCGATTTTGTTTTAACAGGAGGGTGATGTAAAGAAGTCCCACGCACCGAAATCCCCTGCAGCGCACTCAGTGAATCAGAGCCGTGCCGGCTGTCCTGGAGACCAGGGACCCCAGCCCACGCAGACAGCGCTCTGAGGCCGAGGCCAGGGACACAACTCTGAGTGGGGTAGAGCACACGTGCGCGTGTGTGCACGCACGTACACACATGTGTAAAGAAATGGGCCTTGAAAAATCTTCCTGCAAATGCCTCCCCAAATTTTAATAACTTCCAGTCCTGGGAATGAACAACTAAAACAATTTGAACCAACCCCCGTGCCAAAGCTAAAAGAAAAGGAAAAAAAAAAAAAGATCTAGACAAAATATTTTTTCTAATGTTTAAAGTACTCAAAAATGAACAAAACAGTAAAGGCCTCGGCGGCCCGCATCTGAGGGCAGCAAGAACCCAGTCCTGGGAGGCGTTGACCAACCCTGTGATCCTGAAGGGACAGCTGGCGTTTTGATCAGCCTGCTGGGACACAGGGACAAAAGTCGTGCCCAAGGCCCGCCCGAGGTGGGCGTCCGATTACCACCCATTTCACTGCGACCCCCAAGGTCACGGGGTCCACCAGGGGGAAGAAGCAGAGACGCAGCCCCACATCACGCGTCCTCAGCTCACCTTCCTGATACGTGGCCGGATTCTCACACAGAGTCGTGACCCTGAGGCTTCTCTTTCCAGGAAGCAACTTTATTCGTGCCGGCACCGCTCAGTTGAGTTCGTACCCGAAGAACTGAGCCCCGCACGCCACGTAGAGTAGTTTTTTTATACATTTTCTATTTCTTTGCCTCCCATTTATGGTAACACACAAACATGCAGTCTGATCAAGTGATCTCATGTTTACAAGGTCATGAGGGATCTTGTCACGTAGGCGCATAGTCAGGCTACCTTCACGGGGTTTGTGTGTGTGTGTGTGTGTTTTTCTTTTCTCTCTTTTTTTTCTCTCCTTAGGGAGGGGACCCTACCACAGACTGATGGCAATGGCAACAGTGTGTGCCTGTCTGCTTTAAAATGGGAGAGAATTCCTACTTGTTAAGTGATTACAGAAGTTTGTTGAATTTCCGTTTGTATTTTAGGAGGCACTGTTGGTCATACCTATGATTTCTTAGATGGTAAGTTTTTGGTTAGAAACACAGCCCCAAACCATGACATTACGCCTAAGGGAATTTGCAGCTCCCTTCATGACAACCGACTCTATTACACGTGGATGGGCTCACAGAGCAGCTGAAAACAGATCCTGCCTCCTTACAGGCAAAGTTGTGAAACATTGTGTTTACTTAAGCGGCTGCGCTAAGCAGAAAGTCTAGACTCAAAATCTTGGGTTCCAATCCCCGTTTTGCCACTTACAGGCTGCATAACCACAAGCAAATGACACATACTACCAAGTCTCATTCTCCTTATCCATAAAATACAGATAATGGTACAGGGCGCCCAGGTGGCTCAGTCGGCTGAGTGTCCGACTTCGGCTCAGGTCACAATCTCGCGGTCCGTGAGTTCGAGCCCCGCGTCGGGCTCTGTGCTGACAGCTCGGAGCCTGGAGCTGCTCTGGATTCTGGGTCTCCCTCTCTCTCTCTGCCCCTCCCCCTGCTCGTGCTCTGTCTCCCCCTCTCTCTCTCTCAAAAAAATAAATAAAAACATTAAAAATTTAAAAATATGTGGATAATGATAATGACGATACCGGTAATATCCACCACATGCAGAGAGACACTGAGAGATACTGCACACGAGGCCCAGTGCCTGGCCTTAAGCTACTGAAAGTTGAAATGTTTAAGAAATGGTTGCTATTAATATTAGGAGAAGTGCAACCCTAGATACCAGAGCTTAGCGTAATAGAGATACAGTAACAGTGACGGTCACAGTCGATCACGGTAACAGCCAGCGCTAGTGGGCCAGACTTGACCCAGGAGTCTAGAACCGATGTCTTCGGCCATCCTAAGGTAAGTAATTAAAAGACCAGTATTTTTACAATGGAGTAGGACCCCAAGACTAGCATCACGTGGTTTGTAAATACGAGACTCTCGCTCTGACTCCAGAGGCCCCTGGGTCTGGCTGGGAGATAAGAAACGTACACACAATGTACACGGGCAGCTATGAGGCCCCACCAGAAAGGAAATGAGGCTGCCATGCCAGGCGGCACAGGGCGGGGGCGGACAAGGCAACCCACCCTGCAGAGATTCTGCAATGACTTCTGTTGAGTCAGTGGGGAAAATGCGGCTGTGAGTTTCTGCGCCCTGCAGGAGAGAGAGTGGCTCTGAATGTTTCCCTCCTCCCCCATTCGATAATGGTAAAAGAGAGGCCGCAGAGGCCAGAGAGGCCCGCAGACAGCAGGCAGCCCCAGGCAGCCCCAGGGGAATCTGCAGCTGGCAGCTGTTCCAAGGGACTCTGCCCGCCCTGGGCCGGTGGAGGCTCTCCACAGGGCCTCCCTCACCCTCTCTGACTTCGTCACGGGCCACGGGGACGCTGTGATCATCACTGGCAGCCTTCTCAGAGCTCTTGGTTCTCACGCCTTTTCTGCTGCTATTTTTACCTAAAAAGAAGGAGAGAGAGAAATGCCTTTACTTCCACACATGTCAGAGTCCTCCCAGGATGGTGAGAATTCAACCATCGTCGGCAGAGTAGCGCCCCCGCCCTCTGCCTCCCCTGTCCCCAGTGTTGGCACCCTGGACGCTGAGGGGCTTGTGGTCACAGGAGATGAAGTGGGTCGCTGCGAACACCCAGGGAAATTAACACTCCCCATAAAAACAGTGTATACATGCAGGCCGTCCCTATTCGAAAACTGCAAAATACCCTACGGTAGGACTTTGACCCTCGCGGGGGGGCCCAGGTGGTGACACCACACCTAATTGACAAAACGGAGCTGGGAACTCCGGACTTCTGACCACAGCGCTAGGATTTCCCACCAGGTTGGGTTCCTCCTACCAGTTTTCTCCAAGGCCCTGGCTGGGGGAATGGGAGTGATGATGCCCCCACCAACTAGAAAGACTCCTTACCAGACTCTAGGAAGCCTATCTGCTTATTCCCCTGGTCCTTCCAGCTTCTGTCATGCTGTACTCCCTCTCTCTGCTCCTGAAATACCAGCCTCCTTTCAGCCTTAAGTTCACACGCTGGTCCTCCTCCTTGCATTGTTCTCTAATTAACTCCTGCTAATCTTGCACATCTCAGCTTTGGCACCTCCTCTTTTGGCTTTCCTGAACTCCCCAGCTAAATCAATGTCTCCTCAGATGGGCTCTGATAACACCTTTCTTAGGTAGAGTTGCCTCTAAGCGGAGCCTGATGCAGGGGTTCAGTTACGCACGATATATCACGGGGGGGGGGGGCCAGGGGGGAAGGGGGCGGGGTTCTAAAGGGAAAGGGGAGGGAGAAGAAGGACAGGGCAGAGGAAGGAGCTGAGTAAGGCTGAATGCTCTCTCAGCCAGAGGCGGATTCAGCCTGATCCCACAGGCAGCTCTGGAGCAGGAACGACACACAGAGCATTGTCCCCACCTTGAGACAAGAAGCCACCTCTTCTGCAGTTGGTTAGCTTGGCCACACATCAACCAACTAAAGAGTGACAGATGTACATTTCCCACCTATATTCTGGAGAAGGGATCAGCTATGAGCCATCACAGCCAAGACCCCAGCAGCTGGGATACGGGTGTACCTACAGGAAAAGAGGGCCCGGGCAGGGTCCCGGAGCCCCCACTACCTGTGCTGTGAAGCATCATCACATGCGTGTAACATGTCAGTCTGTTCATGAGGGCAGGGACTGTGTCTCGTTCTGTTTACTGCCGTATCTCTGGAGTCTGGTACGTAACAAGCTGTGATGAATGAATGAACGAACAAGCTAATGAGTCACTAAATGACAAACAGACGAGAACAAGAGGAAGGGCAGGTCTGCGGAGAAGGACGTTTATTTGGACTTTAAAAAGCAAGTTGAAAAATACCAAAAACATCTAGTGGACTTTGTGCCAATTAATGAATCATTTCAGACTGTTCTACAGTCACCACCCCCCCCCAAAAAAAAGATACTCATCAAGAAAACCTTAAGTCTTCAAAAAATTCAAAGGGCACATTGGGTCCAGCCAAAGCTGATGCTCTCTCCATCGTATTCTGGAGTGATGCCTGCTGGGAGTATCTTTCATTTTCCATGAAAGTGCCCCCTCAGGTCAAGAAAGCCAAAGAGCCAAAATGTTCAGAAGAGAGCTGAGCCAGAGAACCTACGAGCATCTGACATCAGCCTGATGTCACCTCAGCATCTGCCCTCTTCTGTGGGGAGGAATGTCACGGCCAGTGACCTCCAAAGATGGCCCCCTCTGAAGGGCCTGACCAGGGGTCCGTAAAGATCTTGGTTGTTTACAAAAACCGGTGCCATCACTTTTACGAGTGTGGAGTCTTATTGGGCAGAAAGATAGGATATTAAGGACGAAAAAAGTTTTACAAAATATGTGAGGGAAAAGCCAAAGTTCTGGAAAAGAATGTTCCATCCCAACCCTCCCCCGAAGTCGGCCACTGGTTGCAAGCCTTCTCTCTCCCAGGACAACCTCTGTGGAGCCTCCGTGCCACCATGGGAGCAAGCGTCAAAGAGTGGGGCCCGGTGACGCCCCCAGCCTCACCTCCCGTGTGCCGCATCGACGCCCATGACACAAACGCGCCCACGCAGCTCAGGGGAGCCACCGGGGGCCCAGGTGCGGGGCAGATGTCAAAGCCCTGAGAGTTGAACTCCCCAGGGGGGACCGACATGTGGGGAACACAATCCCCGAGGAGGTGGCAAAGGGGCATAGATCACAGAAGCCCTGTCACCTCCTCTGGTTATCCGGTGACAGAGTTCCAGCCTATCGTAGGCCTACGGCTCGGGCCCCAGCCCCGGGCAGCCGGGTTCTGCCGCTGCCCTGCCCCACGGTGACCCACCTCACTCCCTAGGCTCCGTGCCCTCATCGACAACACAAGGAGACACGGCACCTGTCTCAGTGGAACTTAGGGGAGGAGACAAACAACGTACGTCAAGCGTTCAGGGCAGTGCCTGGCCTGCCGCAACCACCAAATAAAAGACAGCGTCTCTCTCTCCGTCACCGACACCACCCCCCCAGCCCCCCAGCCCCACTCGTCACGAAGCGCCACCCCAGCCGCTAAAGGGTAACCGCTCACACGTGGAGCGTGAGTCACAACCTGGGAGGCACTTCCACGTGGATCGCCACACCGGGTGTGGGCGAGGACCCAGAGAGGGCAGGAAGCTGACCGTGAATTACAGATGGGGACACTGAGGCACAGAAGCGGGAGAGAAGAGACCCACCCACGGTCACGGACAGAGCCAGGAGGCGGGAGAGCCGGAGGCGGTCTCCAAGGCGAGGCCCTTCCCAGTCCCCTCCCTCGCTTCCAGCAAGAAAGGCGGCACGCGGTCGGCACAGAAGGCAGATGAAAGGACAGCGGAATAATGCGCAGAGAAAATCAACAACTCCATCTGGGCTGCGTGACAAAAGCGAATTCCTTAAAAGTAGCAAAATGAAGTGCGGACGAGGGCCACATGTTCTATTCTGGTCTATGGTGATAAACATCATGCTTCTTGGTTGATAGGAAACTATTTTTTCCCCACTCTATATACGAGGAGCTTCCAGTCGCAAGCCCCCCCCCCTTCCAGAAACTGAAAAAAAAATTCTTTGCTGCATATTTTGCATTCTCCCCAGGAAATTCCAGCCCAAGGGGGTCTGTGCTCTCTCTGGTGAAGGATTCAGCCCGGGGGCCCTAAGCTCCTCTCCTGCCTCTGGCTGAGGAACCCACGTGAGAGGAAAGGGCCTCGCCCAAACGCACAACGGGTTCTCGGGAGCTCCCCCAAAATGCAGATGCTCAGGACAGACAGTAATTACGGTTCCACAACCACGCACGTCCGCAGAGAACCCTCACGCGTGGCAGCCGGGAAGACACGGCAGGTGAACGTGTGTGCGGGTGTTCGCGGGCCTAGGGCCATGGCGTGGGGAGGGAATTAGCCTGTGTCTCCTCCAGTTCTGAGAAAGTCAAGCTCCTGGTAGAGACAGGAATCCGAGGACCGAGTAGATCCCGAAAGGCAGGCTGAGTGGTTGAATGAGACACCTGCCTCCGTGAATCGGGGACCTTGAAGGTCTGGGGTGGAGCTGGGAGGCACTTAGCACAGCTCTCTAAGTACTTTTCACCAGGGCTAGACCCAAATCAACCAGCCAACCAATCAGTCAAAAGCTCTCCCCTCCCCGCTCTGCTGGGTATTCCCTGGGAAACTAGCAGGCCACCCCCCCCTCCTCTGGGCCAGCCTCTCGTGCAGGCTTGGTCCCCAGCAGGGCCTCAGGGGCGTGAGGGCCAGCCTCTCCCGACATCTACACAGGGGCAGACACCTTCCTGACCTGCAACCACATAAGAAGCCCTTTGCTTCGAAGGATCCACCAGCAGAAAAGCAACAGGTGGGGATGTGCCGGGCGCTGGGCAGGCCACTGCTGGCACTTGCCTGTCTCGGCTGGATGCCATCTGGAAACAGCCCGAGACGCAGCCTTGGGTGCAGAAGTATATCTGGGAGGTGACTGCATGGAGTTCAAGGGAAGAAAGACGCAGAGAAGGAAACACCAATAAACCTAGGCTGCGTTACTGAGCGAGACCCACCGGGACTCAGCCTGGCTGGGGACTCTGGGGGACCGGGTAGGAGGGGCCCCCATACCGAGTCTCCGAGGGCCGGGAGGCTGGAAGTTGACCCGCCACACCTCTGGAAGCATCCTGAGTCCTGAGTCACAGTGAGGAATCCGAGGCTTGGAGAAGCCACACGTGCCCCTGAGTGGCCGAACCAGATTTCGATCCCGGCCCTCTCTGAATTGTGAACTGCCAAACAACCCACACGTGCCTTTGCGTGATCGAGAATTCCAAACAAATCTGTGACACTGGAGTCCTCAGTCAACATTCCGGAGGTGTTCTGTGCCCCTCCGACCATTCCGTGATGCCTGGATGAGGAGCCAACCAGGTGCCAATCAGTTCTGGGCACCAGCCATCCAAAGACACCCTAATTTCATGGGTTTCGTGATCCCAGAGTGGCACTAGGGTGGCAGGGACCTCAAAAAGCCACAGAGGGCAGAGTCATTGCTGGAGATGCCAAGCCTGAGAGCCCAGGCTCCCCGGCCCCGGTGGGGACATCCAGAGGACATCCTCACCTCAACACCCAGCCTCAGAGGCCCTGGCTGTCCTTTCCCAGCACTGAAGGCACCATCTGCCATGAGATCCGGCAGCCTTGGACCCTTGAGGTGCACAGGGAACACAAGGGCTATTTTTTAAGAACCGTGGCATCTCACCCAGCCTCCCCCTAACATGGGAGTGTCTCCCCTTCGTCACCCACGCACAGACCCTGGCTTCTGGAAGCACGGGCACAGGCTGGGGGCTTGCCAGCATGACGAGTTGACTTTGGAAAGCATTCTGGAAAGAGAGGCGGTGTCTTAGAAAGCTGCTTGCTGGGGCACATCAAACGGCCTTCTTTATAAAGCATCCTTTCCCTCAGAATTTTATAGGGAGCTTATCTGGACAAATGCTTCGGATGTCACCCTTCGAGTGAGTGTCTAACACCCTGACGTAAAGAGCTCTTGCTACGCGTTCATGCATGCTGATGGCCCCGTGATTGCTTTTAAAATACACAGTGACGTGCTGACACGTTCTCCCGATCTCCACGCTCCAGCTCTGCCCAAGAGACGACGTGTCCGGCCGAAGGCCGAACACAGCAAGACGCGCTGAAGGGAGACGAGGCAAACCTCCGAAGCGAGGCCCCTTCCAACAACTGGCTTGCAGCACACAACAGAAGGGGCTTTGTTTACCACCACATATGCTCAAATAACGAGTCTTTGGTTATTTCCGCCCCCCACCCCCCGCCCCCGCGACGGGGGCACAACCCAGCGCGGAACACAAACTCGCTGATTCCGGGCACAGACACACAAACGAACGTGGCTCGCGGCCCGCTCTGCAAATTCCACAGGCTCGGGACCGTGGGCCAGGACGGCGGGCGCCCGCACCGAAAACAGCGGCGCCTTCTCGCCAGTCCCGGAAGAAAGCAACAAACAGGCCCACAAGCAGAAGCCCGAAAGGAACCCAAGGCCTGGGAGGGGGAAGAAACAACATCTTCTATTTAGTGTCTGGTGTATCAGCCTGTTTGTTTCTCACTACCACTGGGGAGGGAAAAGGTGAGTGACGTCTATGAACGACGGTTGACCTTTCTAATTTTTTGTTAATGTTTCTCTATCATTGAGAGACAGAGAGACACCGGTCGTGAGCAGGGAAGGGGCAGAGGGAGAGGGAGACACAGAATCGGAAGCGGGCTCCAGGCTCTGAGCTGTCAGCACAGAGCCCGACGCGGGGCTCGAACTCACAAACTGCGAGATCATGACCTGAGCTGGAGTCGGACGCTTCACCGACTGAGCCACCCAGGCGCCCCTATGGTTTGCTTTTCTGTCCCATTTTATCTTCTACAAAAAGTATAGCCACAAACCCTTTGGAGATGACGTGCAAGGTAAGGATGTCCCAAATCCACACACGTGCCTAAAACGTGGTCTCCTATGGCGCCCCTCGTGCTGGGATCGTGGAAACTGGGCACCTAGACCTCCATCTCTGGACCCCAAAGCATTCCAACCGCAGGGACCTAGAAACTATTGAATGTGGCTCGTAACAGCCGAATAAGTGGAATTAGAAAGAGGTGGGTAGGTCCCTACGAGAAAGAACACTCTAGCAGTCAGTACCATTCATCCAATGGACGAGGTAGGAAGAGCCCATCGGTGGAAGGGCGTGAGCGGACACCGGGCAGCCCAGCATAGGACTCTTGCGGCGAACAAGAATTCACACGCACGACCACACGGTTTCCTCCAAGTTCTAGAATTCTGGGATTAACCGATGTTCGCCACGAGGACCTCAGAAACTGCGCCATCGTGAGTCCCACTCAACCTCAAAAAAAAAAAGCCCTCGGGTCTGTATCCTGATGGTAAGAGCGGCTGCAGGAACCCGTACCAATGATAAAATTACAGAAAACAACACACACACACACACACACACACACACACACACACACGCAAATGTGAAGTATGTAAAACAGTGAATAGTATTGTGCCGATGTCCCTTTACAGCTTTGACCCTGCATAGAGCGGCGATCCTAACCCACTCGGGACATCTGGCAATGTTTAGAGACATTTCTGGCTGTCACAACTAAGAGGAGGGTGCCGCTGGTTGAGGCCAGGGAGGCTACTGCAGCCTACAACGCCCAGGACAGTGCCCCCATCCTACCCCACAACATATACGACTGGCACAGAACCTCAATACTGCCAAGGCAGGGAAATCCTGTACTACAGTTCTACAAAACGTTATCATCGGGTTACGCAGGCCCTCCCCATGCTATTTTTACAATCGCCTGTGAGCCTATAATTATTTTAAAATGAAACCTTAAAAAAGATCCCACAACGCTCAGTACATCAGGGCTCTACTTCCCTGGGAATCCCTCAGCCACTCGTGGAAAAAACGCGACGGGCTCAATTAACCAAAGGATTCAGCTGTCCAAGCCACCTCCGGGAGAACGGCAACGTGTGACTTCCGTCGCACATTTCGGTGGTGGCGTGACAGAACAGCCACGGCTCAGGGCCGAATTCACACCAAGATCAAGTCCCCAAAATCCTCGGTTCCTTAAGCAAACCCTCCTCTGGGATTAAGACAAGACTCCCTCTGGAGCCTACCACACAGAACCCCTGCCTTCCACTTCCCTCGAGCCCAACCTTTACGCAAGACAGGGCGGTCTGAAAAAGAGGTGCCATCTGTAAAGACAAAGCACATGATCAACGTTTACATTAGTCACATACACGTTTACCACCTTCCTGCCCTCTAAATCTAGCCCCTCACTCCCCCACCAGGCCTCCGGAGCCTGGTGTGTGCATCGTGCACCATCCACCCCGTGAAGCCAGGTCGGGAAGTTCACATTACACACCCCAGGCTGCGATACAACGTTCCTTCCTCCGCAAATGCCTCCCGACGGCATAATGACCACCCGCTTGTGAGAAAGTCCAATGAAGGGACGAATGCTTCTGTTGCACCACGAGTGGCACAGACACCGAACGGCCACTTACAGTGGGGGAAAACCACTTTCCCAACACAGTGTAACTGCACACAACCACCATGGACTCCCCTGGTGGAGTCATTCTTAAACCCGTCTCCTCCACTTAGAGCCCAGGGGTGGAGGGTTCCACCGGCCAAACACTCAAAAACGCGGGGTAAAAAAAAGAGGACCGGAGTTTTAAGTTGGTGTTAAGGTCCCACTTTGCTTGTCCTTGCTGGGAGGGAAGGGGAGAGGGCTCTTAAAAGCTCACCCAGCTCATGACAAAGAACGGCAGGCTGGGGGAGGCAGCTCTCCCAGGGAGCCTCGAAGTGGGGTGTCTGGAATCTCCAAGGACCTTTTTCCAGTTTGGGGGTCAGCGATCCAGCCCTCAGCACAGCTGTGATGACTTTTTCAAAGCCCCCCCCCCCCCAACTTCCGCGCTGTGTACAGGGGCAGGGGATGTGACCCGCGCTCTCTACCCACCGGACCTTATTTAACACTTGGTGTCAAACAGGTCCTTGGTAACCACCCGAGGAATGAACGAACAACTCACAGACAGACTAGCACAGCCATCCGCTGACACACTGGAAGGTTCTGTTGAACAGCTTTTAAACCAACTGACCGAGCCAAGAGAGGTGGCAGGTTCGGGCTTCCTCTGTGGATGAGGACACCAAGAGTCAGGAAGCTGAGTGCCGAGCCCCAGACCCGGGTATGAAGTGTGGTCTTCAGAGTCCGTCTGGGGCTTCTCTTACATTCCCCTGCCCTCCCCGCAGTGAGTCCCAGAACCCAACATACGTGTCTCCCGCCCACCGTGCCCAGCCCTGCGCTAATCCCACAGCAGGTACTAAAAACCAAAAGCACCTGCAAATCTGATCCAAACTACCAAAGCCAAAAGGCCTTGGGTCCAAAGGCACAGGAGAAGGGCTTTCAAATCTCCCAAGCCAACCAGCGACGCCAGCTTCCTAAAACGGTCAGTGCCTCGGGTTCCTCACCTGTAACATAAAAAGAATACCCACCCCCCACAGCCACTGAAAGAATTAGATGACACCGCTATACACAAAGCTCCTCACGGAGGCACAGCAGATGGTCTACAAATGTGTGTGTCTCCTCCTACTGCTGTTATCAAACCACTGTGGTTTTATGCATCTTAACTCTCCTAATTCCCCAGCAGATATTGGAATTTCTGGATGGTTCTGTTTCAGGGTTACACAACTCACAGCACTGCCTGCCCATTCGCAGAGTCTGTTCACACGCTGAGGCATGGCAGGGCCCAACCCTCAACCCTGTACATGTGCAGCGGGGCTGCTGAGATGGGCCCACACATTTAAGAGTTCGGTGTCCCCACCCCCTCCCGTTTCCTGTCACCTCCTGCTGACTTTCTGAAGCCTTTAGCCAAGCAAAAGCAATTCCTTCCATGCCAGGAGCTGTGTGAGGGTGCCACCGGCGTGCATCTCCTTTCAAGGAAGGCCATGACGAGGCCAGGGAATTTGGCTACAAGCCTGCTCACTCCCCAGTCCTGAAATACTAGGACCACGGCCCTCTGCGGTTGAAGCAAAGAACGTTTGGAACAATTAAGAGAAAGTGCCCCCCCCCCCAAGGAGTGAAACCGCATGGAAGTCATTTGCCAAGACGGGGCTGGCAGAGGCGGATGGATGGAAGGCTGGCCCGCAGGCTGCCAGGCGCCCCTAGGCTTTCCCGCCATCTGCAGCCCAACCTCTCCGCGGGCACAGGAGCCTCCCCAGCAGAGGCTCTGCCATCCTGCCCCAACTGGGCAGGGGATTCACGGGACCCAGGGAGGGCGCTGAGAGGGGACAGTGGCTGGGTAAAGGCCCACTGCTGAGCTTTCTCCCAGAAGGCCGTTGTGCCAAAGCAAGCCAGCCCTTCACGTCGCCAAATCGTAAATTCACTCCCCAGAACACGCCCTGGAGGAAGACTGCAAAAAGTAGACAGAGAAGGAAGGGTGCCCGGCAGAAAGAGCCTTTGCTCGGCCAGTTTCCAACCGGGGCCACCAGCTCCCCAGGCAGCTTCCCCACTGGGCGCACCTGGACCTGCGAGGGGAGCGCCAGCCGGTTGAGGCGCCCGGGAGCTCGGGGCGGCCGGCGGGAGGCGCAGGGCAGTCCCCCAGCGAGGCGGGGGCAGCGACGGGTGGGTCGCGCCCCAGACACACGGGCCTGGAGGCCGGCTGTCCCCTCGCACCAGAGGGCCACCGCTGGGAGAGGCGCGCGGCCACGGGCGCCCCCTCGGGCCGCCCAGCGCACAAAGTCACTTACCTGGCGGCGGCGCCTCGGGAGCCAGCTTCTCCCTCTTGGGAGCCTTCTTGGGCTTGGTCGCCGTCTTGGGCGGCCTGGACTCGGGCGGGCGCGGCTCCCGCTCCCCGTTCCCGGTCCCCGCGGGCAGCGGCGGCGAGAAGGGCTCGGGCTCGGGCTCCGGGCGCGCGTAGTAGGGCTCCCGGCTCCAGGTCTCCTGCACGTAGTAGTCCGGGGCCTGGAGGGCTGCGCCCTGGGCGCCCACCCGGGCCAGGGCCAGCGCCAGGAGCGCGAGGGCCAGCGCCAGCGCGGCGGCCCCCCGGCGGGCCATGCCCGCTCCGCCCCGCGCGCCCTGGGCAGGGTCACGGGCGCCGGGAGCGCCGGGCGGGCGGCGGGCGCGGGCGGCGGCGCGGGGGCAGGGGCGCCGGGACGGCAGCGCGGCGCACGGGGCGCGGGAGGCTGCCGGCCTGCGGCGCGTGTGACCGGCCCGCGGGGCTGGGCCGGGCTGGGCTGGGCTGGGCTGGGCCGGGCCGGGGGCGGGCAGGGGCGCGCCGAGGCGCGGGGCGGGCGCAGGGGGCCGGCCCCGCCCTTCCGTCTTCCCTCCCTCTCCCCGCCGGCCCCGGAGGCAGGTGTGGGAGGCCCCTTCGTCCCATGACTGTCCCCAAACCTTGTCCCTCCCGCTGCCCCGACGCCGGCCGGGGAGCTGCCCTGCGGCGCGCCCGCCTCCCCAGGGTCTCAGAGGAGTTTCCGTCCAGGAGGAAGCCGGGGCCCGTCCACAGGTTGCAGAAACGTGGCCCGCGGAGGGAAAGGGCTCTCCCAGCCTCCTAAAGCCTAGCCTCCAGCTCTCCTGACCCCTGCCCCGTGCCTGGCTCCACACCAGACAAGGTTCTCCACTGGCCGTTCAAACCTTTTGCTCAACTTGACCATGATCCTATTTCAGGAACCGTGACTAAGGCATTCCTGAGCCCCCCCTCCCCCCGGGGTCCCCAGGGTTCCTAGGAGTAAAGTTTCCGTGGGGGCGGGGCCCGGTGACCCTGGAGGGCCCCAGGTCCAGTCTGACACAGGGACTCTGTTGGACAATAGAGACAGGGAGGGAGAGACGGGGGGGGGAGAGAGAGAGAGAGAGAGAGAGAGAGAGAGAGAGAGTTAGTTATCCTGGGGCCTGCCATCCTGAAGTTTCCAGCGGACATTGGTTCCTCCAAAGAGCAGGCTCCCAGCGGGAGCGTCTTCTAAGGGGGCAGGCAGGGAGCTCACTAACTTAGGAGAAAGTACCTTCTGTCCTTGGACAACGTCGCCGCGTGGATCCTTCCGGCTGGGATGTTGAGTGCAAAGTCTGCCCTGGTTTCCCACTGCTGCTGTAACAAAGTAACAGTACCACCAATTTAGTGGTTTAAAACAACCCGCATCTATTATCTTTAACAGCGCTTCAGATTACAGGTGTGAGCCCTGTCACCAGGCTAAAATCAGCAGGCGGCACTGCCCCGTGGAACGTCTGGGCGACACCCTGCTTTCAGGTTCACACCGGGTGCTGGGTGAGCTCAGTTCCTCTGGGTGGTAACACCCAGGTCCCAGGGTACCTGCTGGCTGTCAGCACCGCCAGCCTTCCCTCCCCCTGACTGCCTGCGTTCCTTTTCACGTTTCCCATGAGGCGTTCTGGGAGCTTCTCTCTGGTCCTTGCATGTGGGCCCTGCACCTCAGAGCCAGCAGTGACACGTGGAATCCCTCCCCCGGGGCTTCAGAGCCCTCTGACTTCCCCCTCTGCACATCTAACGTGCCTCGAGCTGGAGGAAGTGCTCCTGTGACTAGATGGCCCACCCAGCTAACCCAGAAGAATCTCCCCTCTTAAAGTAGTACTCTCCATCACACCTGTGCAGTCCATTTTACCATGTAACCGATTCACAGTCCCTGGGACTCAGCTAGAGAGGACTTCGGGGGCCATTCCGCCTACCACAGGGCCGGACCGACCCTCAACCCTAAGCTGGGCTATCACCTTCCCAGCGCCTTTGGACCTGACATTCCAGGATGCCACCGAGCTGAATCTGGCCATCCAGGCAAGGCCTCCCCATTCCCCTGGGGTCTCATTTCTGAGCCCACACAGTGGGCAGGGCTTGGGCCAGGACAGCTGCCACTGGCCTCTACATATGCCACCTCGTTTCCTCTCACTGTTCTCACACAGGCAGGCCGCCTAACCAGGTCTTTTAGGGCTCACGGGGTCCCAGGTCACAGACCAGAGAGGATGGCCAGAGTGAGAGCAGGAGGCTACAGGATGAGGCCGGACCCTGCCTTGTCTCCAAGGGCCAGGAAGTCTTGGACCTGACTATCAACATCCCCCACACCTGCCGAAAATTCTGGAATCCAGAGCCCGCAGAAATCTTCAGAGTGACGGAGAAGGGACCCCTTCCCCACCCACCACTCTCCAAGTGGGCCTGGCCTGGGTGGATCCTTGCCCCCTGACCCCGCCTTGACCATGCTGTATCCCCAGGGCTCACTCACATGGGGCTCTTTTATCTGAAGCCAAGCCCTCCGGACAACAAAGCAGGGCTTCGTGGCCAAACAGCAGCAAGCTGTACGAAGCACAGGAAAGAGAATCACCTAGAATCCTGGCCAAGAAGGGGCCTAGAGACCATCCAGACAGGGTTGCACCCTGCACCACCTCCATCAGAGCCCCCTGAGCTTGCTAAACATGCAGATGAGCAGGCCCCACCCCAGACTTCCCAGAATCATTTTGGGATTGAGTGCTGGCACGTCTAAGAAGCTCCCGAAATAATTCTGATACAGTTAAAACTTGAGACTGACCTCTTCTCACCCACTTTACAGAGGAGGAACCTGAGGCCCAGACTCCCCAAGGGCACATGGCAGGCTAACTACAGTCAAGACTCACGTTTCCCCAATAATTACACTAAGGCAGGCCGCATCTTGGGCACCCCAAACCCACAAGTTCTAAAAACATTTCGCTTTCCTGGCACCTCTTAGGGAAATAAATTAACACACACCTACAGTGCAGTGTCTTGTACATTCAGAGAATGCCCCCACTCCAACGTGATTCTCAACACATCCCTAGAATCAGGAAACAAATCCCACTAATCACTGTTCTCCCTAGCATGGCTTGTTTGTTTTCCACAGAGAGACACATAATTAAAGCGAGCAGAACAAACAGAGCAAGAATTGATTGCGTCGATGCCAACGCTCCCAGCACATAGCAACCTACTGCGCGGTTCCCAGAGCTGCCTTTGTACACCTCCGATTCCCTCTTTCTGGGACGGCTCGCCTGCAAATTTGCTGGGCACGGCCAGAGTTCACGAAGGATGGAAAGACGGGATGGCCAAGCTTCCTCGTTCTCTTCATCTCCAAGCCTCATCCTCCTTCTCAGCCCAGCCATCTGCCAGGGAGGCTGTTCTCATTCTTCAGCCCCTCCAGATGAAGGCTTTGTCCCAGTTATGCATTACCTTCTGCCACTTCTGACACATCAGGAAGTTCTAGCAGCTTCCTAGGCACAGAGCCTTCAACTCACCTCTTCCTCGGTTCCCTCTGGCAATGGTAACAACGTTCCCATTGTTCAGAGCCCAGCCAGATTGTTGGAACATTTGCTCAGCAGGGCTCCTTGCTTCTGGCCTCCATGACTTGCTGTCCACCCCGGAGAAGCTACCGAACTTTCTCCCTAAAACGCCCGTGTATAATGTTGCTCTCCTATCGAAGTGCACAGAGTGTTTACTAACCCCACCGAATCCCTCCGCATAGGACTCCGGTTCCCATATTCACCCAAACTTAGCTCTCCCGGCTCACCAGTGGCCCGAAACAATAAAGCATACTCTTTCCCCTCGCACGGTGTGCATAAGCTCTTTATAAACTAGTGATTATTATCATGTGCTAATTTTACAACCTCCACAGAAACAATAGAAACAAGAAAGACAGAAACTTCTCAGTAAATTCTTGTTGCATGCCCCACGTTGGCTAAGGGTTTTAGTAGCATCATCAAAGAGTGCTTCTTTCTGAGATCTTGTTCTCAACCTAATAATTTGTTTATTGAGCTTGAGTCTGGGATTCTAACAAAGGGCTGTTAGCATCTCCCAAGAGTCTAAGTGGAGCCTGGTAAAGTGTTGGCTTTTCTTGGACACTTGCCATGCTACCAAACCAAACTCTCCAACTGGGCAGAGCAGCTGGGGGCACGTTCGGAAACCAAAATGGCAGCTCAGAATCCCTCCTGGTGTCTGAGTTTTTAAAATGGCATCCTTTCAAGTCAACCCATGGTTTGCTTCGGTTGGGAATCCGCTATGGGCATTTCTGTTCAGCAAGGTAAGCCAATGTTTCTTCACTCATTCGTTCATTCCCAGGACTCAGGATTCCGCGAAGCCAACTTCTGTTACACCACATACATCTGTACTTGTCAAATAATCCTCAAACGCCTTGCGGAGTTAATAATTTTTCAAATATTTATGAGCCGCACAGAGAAGATTTATGTTAAGCTGCTTGACAAGGAACAATAGAGTGTGCAGGTCCGTAGAACATTCTGTTGAACCAAATGTTGTCAAGGCATCAATACTTTTATAGTGTTTTTCATAACGGACTCTCACACCTGCTCATTTCCCTAATTATCCCTGAGACTTTTACACTCAGAAATGAAAATGGAATTGTGGGTTGTTTTTTTTTTTTTGTTAAGATCAGTAATTTGAAAAATTAGCTGCTATATAAAGAAAAATACATGCTCAGGCACAGTCATTGCTAAAAATATAGTCTTGAGATAGATGCTCACAGAGAGAGATACTAAGTTGTTATGGCAACTATGATGATAATTACGAAGCTGGAGGGTTTTTCCCGCTCATTACTCTGTTGAGATGTGCTGGTTTAAATGGCAGCTTCCTTTGTAATGTCCTCAGTCTCATTACTATGTAATTACCCCTTTCATATTTAATTTTCAGCATGTTTGTTCTCACTCCTATGCTCTGTAGATGCGGCATCTTGTAATAAGCCTTATTCTGAGTTCATGGGTCCCCCTGCCACCCAGTTCCCTTCTTCGCTGTTGCCTCTACTCCGTCAGGTCATTTTTAATTTGACCTGGGGAAATGCACTTTGGCTTGAGTTATCCCATTTGTAAACACAAGATGCTGTTGTGAAACTGTGCAGTATCCCTGGAGATCCGGGATTTCTTGGTCACCTACTATGTGCAAGACTACTACCAGATGTGACCACATCTAACCTTTGTGCTTCTTTTTGTCTGTCTGCACCCTGTCGAATCTCCATCCCTCTCAGCCCTCCACTCCCGGGAGCCTGACTTTTATGGGCTGTGGATCCCTGGCCTCCGGTTTCTGGTGGGGTACGGTCAGT
The DNA here is from genome assembly GCF_024362965.1 of Panthera pardus. Classification (NCBI taxonomy): domain Eukaryota; kingdom Metazoa; phylum Chordata; class Mammalia; order Carnivora; family Felidae; genus Panthera; species Panthera pardus. Next base: position 78,851,201 of record NW_026526788.1, read on the forward strand.
GGGAGGTACCGGCAGCGGGAGTGGGGGGGGGGGGTGGCAGGGGCGGAGAGATGGGGAGATCTGGGAACTTCTTCCCTCTTCCCACAACCCTTCCCTATCCCTCCCTACTTTGGCCCCAGGGGTCCCGGTGGTGGCTGCAGCTCTGTCACTGCCCCGAAGCCTTCCTCCTCAGCTCCAGTTTTCGCAGGCCAGTGGGCAGTGTTAACCTTAAAAAATAAAACCGCCAGTTATGTCACCAGCAAAAGATGAGTTTGTTCGGGAATCGCAGAGAATTGCAATCTGGAACAAGTTATGGCAAAACCACAGGCGAGTCCAGAGAACAAAGGAGAGGAACACTCTTTTATAGAGGAAAGGTGGATGTCGGGAGGGCTGTTATACACAAAATGTCCTTTGGAGTTTTGTAGTGATCTTTCATCGGCTGATTCGTGGCCGCCTCTCATTGGCTGGGCTGTTGCCAGGGGAAAAGGAAAAACTTTCTTCCTCCTGCAGGGTAATAAAGTAGTATCCACCCTGCAGGGTCTCTCTCTTCCCGTTGGATTTGCACTTGAGGACAAGCTGTGGGGCGTTAGAGCTCCCCCTGCTGGCCCCTGACTTCATTTTAGTGGCTCCCTTGATGAAGATTCACAGCAGTAATGGCTTCCTGCAGGCTTAGCCCTGGGATCGCTAGTCTCTGGTGCCTCAGTATCCCCTGTTTGTCCCCTCGGTCCTGCCCATGCATCCGGGCTTTATTCAAGTCATTTCATCTGTGTGTGCCTCTGTTCCTGCGGGGTGCCTGCCACAATCCTCCCCAGGCCTTGCGAAGGGAGAGCGATTCTCCCCCATTCCCCCAGCCGAGGGAACCCAAAATCGCTCAAACACTTGCTGAAAGTCATCCACTTCACAAGCGATTGAATCAGGCATTTAAGCTCCAACTGTCCGGGTCCACACCTCTGCCTCCGGTGTGACCTTCACAATCTCAGGGCAAAGGGGATTCTGGGCCACCACGCGGCCCCGGATGCGCTCGGGCGGAGTGCGCAGTAAGGGTATGTAGCACAGGCCCCGGTGCTGGTCATGAGGGGTTCTGCGGGGCGGCTCTGACCCCCAGCAAAGCCCTAGCCCATCCTTCCGATGAGATTCCTTGGGATCTGAGTTCCCCAAATTTAGAAATTCTGGAGCTGCTCCTGTGGCCAATCAATGCATGAAGTCTAGAAAAGAAAGCACAGTAATCTCTTCGTGCGCATGAAGAGAAACTCAATGAGAAAGACCAAAAAGCTAAGCCTAGGGAGACACTGCCCTGGCCCCCAGCCCACCACCACCACGCTCACGGGGCCGCCACACGCTGGCGCAGAATCAGAAGAAAGGGTTCGGAAGGCCTCAGGCTCAAGCCCGCCCCTCTTTCCCCCCGCCCCCCCGCCCCAGGGTGCAGGGCTGTCTAAAACACCAATGCCAAATGCAGTTGGTCCCCAAACTCGGGGAGGCCACAGGGATGGAAAAGGCACCCCACACCTGTAGCCCATGCTCAGGCAACGGAACCCAAAAGCAGGGTCTGTCGTTTCTGCAGGAGAACATGCCTGCCTCTCCCCACATCACGGAGCTTGACAGAATAGAGGCTAAAAATATAATAAGAAAGGATTATGAGCTGAACAAATTAAAAAGTGTAACAAATTCCTAGGAAAAATATATAATGCCAAAGTTGACACCACAAGAGAGAACCCAAAGTTAAAATGGAAATCAGGGGCGCCTGGGTGGCTCAGTCGGTTGAGCGTCCGACTTCGGCTCAGGTCATGACCTCACTGTTCGTGGGTTCGAGCCCCGCGTCGGGCTCTGTGCTGACAGCTCAGAGCCTGGAGCCTGCTTGGGATTCTGTGTCTCCCTCTCTCTCTGCCCCTCCCCAACTTGCACTTCGTCTCTCTCTCTCTCTCTCTCAAAAATAAATAAAACATTTAAAAATTTTTCTAAAAATGGAAATCAACTAGTTTCTATAAAGAAGTTCCAGAGGTTTTACAAATGAATTTACCAAACTTTTTTAAAAGCCAAAATTCCCATCTTACAAAGTTTTATTCTGGGAAACAAACAAAAAAAAAACCCTGAAAGCTGCTTAGATCATTTTATGGGGCTAGTGTAATCTTGATTCTAAAACAAAAGAATGGCAACATAAGTCTATTAAAAGGGCTCATTTCATTATGAACATAGATGCAAAAAATCCTAAGTCAGATATTAGCTAACAGAATACAATAGTTTTTTTTTTTAATTTTTTAATGTTTACTTACTTTTGAGAGAGAGAGAAGGAGACAGCATGAGCAGGGGAGGGGCAGAGAGAGAGGGAGACACAGAATCTGAAACAGGCTCCAGGCTCCAAGCTGTCAGCATAGAACCTGATGCAGGGCTCGAACCCATGAACCGTGAGATCATGACCTGAGCCAAAGTGGGACGCTTCACCAACTGAGCCATCCAGGTGTCCCCAATAGTTTATTTTTTTAATATGGAGTAAGGAAGACAGTCTTGTTTTAGAAACATAAGGATAGTTCAACAACTACAACAACAACAAAAATCTATGTAATTCATCACATCAATAGACTAAAAGACAAAAATTATATGATTATCTGAATCAATCACTTATAAATGAGTTATCTGAATCTGGAAAGCTTTTCTTAAAATTCAACACCAATTTAGGGAAGAAACTCTTAAACTACAAATAAAAGGGAACTTTCTTATCTTGATAAAGGCTATATACCAAAAATCCACAGCAAACATTATAATTAATGGAGCCTATTTAGATGCATTCTCTTTAAGACTAGAGTTAAGGCCAGATGTCCACCATCATTATAATTTTTTCATGGTCCTAAACGCTGTAGTCAGTGCTACAGAGAAAGAAAAGGACAGAAAATGTGTAAATTTAAGAAGGAAAGAGAAAATATCCTTTATTGTTAGAGACTCATAATCTGATCATTTATCCAGGGAAGACCATTGGAATCATCAGACGCAAGAAAGCATAGTTTTGCATGATAGATTAACAAAAGATAAATTTTTAAAAATCAGTAACATTTCCCGACACCAATAATAACAAAGCAGAAAATATAATACAAGATATAAATTCACAATAGTAGCTAATTATGGCCGGAATTACTTTGGAATTTATCTGACAAAGAATTCAGAAACCCTGCAAGGAAGCAATCTTGGAATTTAATAGAGTACATGCAAGATGTCCTGAGCTAATGGCAAGATACTCCATGTGCTTTCATGGCCAACTTAGTATCTACAAAGATTCAATTCTCCCCCCTCAACAAATGAATCTAGAAATAAAATAATCATAAAAATAAGTAAATGATAAGCAATAAAAAAAACAGTTGGATTTTTTGAGAAATTCAATAAACTTATTTTAAAATATATATAGAAGGAAGAAGTCCTGAAAAAACTAAAAGAACTTACATTTACCCAACTAGATATTAGGACACCTTACAAAGTCGCAGCTGAAAAAAAAAAAAAAAAAAGAAAAGAGAGAGAGAGAAAGGAATAGAAACCATGATGTCGTCACAAACACAAACCACAAACTCACGTAACAAAAGAGAGGGCTTAGGTGCAGATTTACGTGTAGAACATCAGGAACAAGGATAATAAAAAACATTACAAATCCAGGTTAGAATCCTCACCATCTGGCCTTGGGATGTTCTCTGAGTCAGAAAACTAAGCCTGGATCTTTATCTGACACCGCTCCCCGAGGTCAATTCCAAACGGATTAATGAACTGAATGTGAGAAATGAGACCATAAAGATCACAGAAGAAAATACAGGGAAATATCTTTGTGACCTACAGATGGGACAGACTTTTTAAATAAAGCCTCAGAAGTACAAACCACAAGCAAAACATAACAAGAGGAAGAATTGGTGACGTTGCTTACATTGAGATAACGAATTTATGTCCCACAAAGGACACCCTGGACAGAACGGGCAGCTAACACACTGGGAGATGACACCAGCCATGTCTAAATCTGACCAAAAAATCATATCCATGATACATAAGGAAGAAAAAAAGAGAAGCCCTAATAGAAAAACAGCAAAGAGTATGAACAGGCTACTCACAGAAGGGAAAACTAAAAAAGCTAATTAATGACATATAGAGATGTATAGTCATTAGTAACCAGGGAAGTGAAAATTTAAATGAGGAGGTGCCCACTGAAAACCGTCAGCTGAGCAGAAACGAGAAAGCTGGATAGTGTCGTGTCGCTGATGATGGGGGGACATCATAGGCACCCTCAAGCACCACCAGTGGGCATGGAGATGACTGGGTGACTCCATCTGGAAGGCAGACTCATGTACCCTGAGGCTTTCCAAATGAACACATGTCCACCATATTTGAATGCCCATTATTTGTACAAGAGAAAATTACAAACCCAGTGAAAAAGAAAAACGTTAGCTGAGAAGCACTTTCTTTCCTGCTAGAATGCTTGTACCAATATAGAATATTACATTGAGTCAGGATGCAAATCACAAAAACCATCTCTACGTTGCCATTTGAAAACAGAAGACTTCACTGATTTTTTTTAGCCAGCTTCACTGATTTTTTTTTTTTCTTTTCCACTGAATTGAATAAACCAGTCGATTTTATGGTGCTACCTCCTAGAGTCAACCCCAATTAATTAATCCTTGGGTAACACGGAGGAACCTTTTTATTCTTCCTTAACTTTTCTGATTACTGCCGGAGAGTCACAGATGTTAGCCATAGGTAAGCAAATGCAGTGGCTCAGGCATAAAAGACGGGAGCTCTTTTGGGAGCAGCAAACGCTTCCTTTCCCTCCACCCCAGCACATTTTCTCCTCCGTGTGCTAAGGAAGCGAAGTCGTCACATCCAGTTATACAGTCTATGCTAAGAATCCGTTTCTATTTCTAAGAAGGTTAACTTCCAAGGCCGCAAATCTGATGCTTTGTGTATCCAACCAAATTTGGCAGCCACAGTAACAACCTGGAGAAAATTCTTAAATCTTTTTTAAAACCCAAGCCTGCCCAGTCCAATGGAGAAAACAGAAAGTAGGTTTGTTCGTGTTTCCATTCTCCATCCTGGAGGTGGGGGCGAGGCATGTTAGATACTGAAGTGTTTCAGTTGTATGTTGTGCTATATAAACAGCCTGCAGACGTGGCTTCCGAAGCAAGAAGGGTCCGTCTGGGGGCCGTATAGCCTGGACCACGAGCAGGTTACCCACCCGAGTCAGACCAACGTGGGCCGGAGGACCTCTCATCCTGACCCATCCTTTCCCTCGCTGTCAGCTGTCAAACCCTCAGTTTATGCATCTGTCAAGTGGGAGAATCCCACCCCAACCTAGCAGAGAACCATGGTGAGGCCTTAGTAATGTAATGCCTGGGCACATAGTAAGTGCTTAGCAAGGCTTAGCTGCTGTGCCTGTTATCCGTTGGGTTTTTTGTTTTTTTGTTTTTTTGGTTTTTTTTTTTTTTTTTTTTTTTTTTTTTTTTGCCCTATCGGAGCAAGGCTCGTGCTCATTACTGCCTAAAGGAGGAAAGAGACCTCCACACCATGCACTTCATTCTCTACTCATCACCATCCCCCATGCTCCCCTCACTTTGCACATGCTGTTCCACTACCTGGATGCTCTCTGGCCCTTTCTTTCCCGGCAAACTCCTGCTCATGCTCCAAGGTCCCACTCCTGGGGAAGTCCTCCTCCCTGCACTGGGGGGGAGGTCCTCTCTCCCTGTCCCTCCTCTACAGGCTCCCGTGGCATCCCGCACATGGCTCCCACGGCCCTCAGGATAGGTAGGCACGGCAATGATTTCCTCACGACCCAGGGGACTCCACCAAGGCCCAAAACGTTGGAAAGCAGTTGGCCTGTCTCCTGCATGCCAAAGGCGCTCAGTAAATGCTGCCTGGATGGCTGCATGAAAAGAACTTGAGAGCAGAGTCCAGAGCCTGATTTCTCTGTGCGCCCCCTCCAGGGCCTATCCCAGTGCCTGGCTCACAGTAGGTGCTCAACAAACGGTCCTGCGTTGACAATGACTTTCAAAACCCACATCGGCTGGACTGCATTTTCCTCAGGGGGCCCCTCCCAGCCTTCCGGCCTGGACTGAAAACCTGGGACTCCCTCCGATCCTATCCCAACTGTAGCATTGCCCAGTCCTGGGTCCCTCCCACCTCCCGCGCGGTTGAAACCCTCCGAGGGACGGGTGCACAATGCAAGAGGGAAGACTCTACTCTTCCCCTGAGACCAGGGCACCAACTTCTCCTCTCCTGGCCGTGCGACCCAGGCCAGGGGGAGGAGGGCTCCACGAAGGGAAAGCTGGAGCCGAACCAATTAATTTTTTAAACACCCCAGAGATCCAAATGAAACAAGGTTTGCCAGGCATAGCTATAGCCTGACAAAAATAGGAGATTTTCTGGGAAGCTCTCAGCTTCCGGCATGGGGCTGGCATGGGTCAGCCTGGTCAGGACCCGTGCCTGCCCCAGTCAAACCCTGTGAGTTCACGCCACTTCAGCCAATAGACTGCTTAGCCCCCTCCTCGGAGAACAAAATAAATGAGACTTACAAGGCAAAATAAAATTGGCATAACAACGATTAACATCGGTATGCGATATTTTCTTTTTCAAAGGAAGCCTTCCCAGGAGCTCGTTAAATCCCTTCAAATAAGAATTTTTGTTTAATTTTTTTTTTTAACGTTTATTTATTTTTGAGACAGAGAGAGACGGAGCATGAACGGGGGAGGGACAGAGAGAGAGGGAGACACAGAATCGGAAGCAGGCTCCAGGCTCTGAGCCATCAGCCCAGAGCCTGACGCGGGGCTCGAACTCACGGACCGCGAGATCGTGACCTGAGCTGAAGTCGGACGCTCAACCGACTGAGCCACCCAGGCGCCCCTCAAACAAGAATTTTTAAGTAAATACTATTCCCTTCATCCTTCAGGTCTCAGTTTTGTGTTTGCTTATTTGTTTTTGAGTAAGCTCTACACCTATCGTGGGGCTTGAACTCGGGACCCCAAGGTCAAGAGTTGCATGCTCTACCGACTGAGCCAGCCAGGCACCCCATTCAGGGTTCATTTTATTTATCTATAATTTATTTTTAAAATTTTTTAATGTTTATTTTTGAGGGCAAGAGAGACAGAGTGTGAGTGGGGGAGGGGCAGAGAGGGAGACACAGAGTCCAAAGCAGGCTCCAGGCTCTGAGCTGTCAGCACAGAGCCCGATGCGGGGCTCGAACTCATGAACTGTGAGATCATGACCTGAGCCTAGATCATGACCTGAGCCAGAGCCAGACACTCAACTGAGCCACCCAGACGCCCCAGGGTTCAGTTTAAATGGCACTTCTTCAGAGAGCCCTTTCTGGAAGATTCTATTTCAAATAGGACTTCCTCCTCTCCTCATTTCCTAGCTCTGTATCCTGCACCCACCACCCTTGGTCATGGTCTCCTGATTGTTCTGATGCTCGAATAAGAGACAGGCTGGTTCAGTGACCAGGACAGTAGGTCCTGGAGCAGATACCTGAGTTCAAATGCTGGCTCAGCCACTCACCAGCTGTGTCCCTCAGCCCTCTGTGCCTCAGTGTCTCCTTCTGGAAAATGGGGATAATAATAGCTGCCACCCACAGACTTGTGGACAGTGGCGAATGAGTTCATGTGGGTGCAGTGCCGAGAACGGAGCCTGGGAAGCATTAAAGGATATTATCGCCCTCCCCACTGTTAACTTCATACGTCTTATTCACTGGGGTGTGGCTACATTGGGCACAGTTTCTGGCATGGGGTCAGGGTTCAGTAAAGGCTGGCACAGGCTCTTCCCAACTCTGGCCTTAACCTGTGTTTCCAAGCTCACTCCCGCTTCTTAAATTTTTAAAAAAATATTTATTTATTTTTGAGAGAGAGGAGCAGAGAGAGAGACACACACACAGAAGTGGCAGCAGGCTCCAGGCTCCGAGCCGTCAGCACAGAGCCCGACGCGGGGCTCGAACCCACGAACCGCGAGATCGTGACCTGAGCTGAAGTCAGACGCTTAACCGACTGAGCCGCCCAGGCGCCCAGAGACCACTTCGGACGGGCGCGTGCCGCGATGCAGCCTTCCCACACAAGCCCAGGGGGACCCGGAGAAATGAGGAGGACACAACATAGCCTGGCAGCTGGGTCTCGCAGCCAGGTGTTTCCAGACTGACGCGTGGTGTGACCTTGATGATGAAGTCCTGGTCCCAGAGAGGGCAGTATGCGGAGAGGGCACTGGACCCAAGTCACTGTGGTTCTAGGGACACCACTCTTTGTGCCTTAGCCTTTCAGAGCCTCGGTCACCCCATCTGCAAAAGCAGGGCGTTTGGCAGGTGGCCCCAGAGACGACTCCTCCTGCAGCCCCTGACCTCGTGATGTACCGTGACTGTGTCCCTGAAGCAGTCCAGGACGGAAGACGCCAATGACCCCGAAATGGCTCAACTCACCACGTCAAGCTCCGGACCTCCCCGTGGCCCCGGAACCCAACCTGCTTCGTGCCTGCCTTGTCTGTCACGTTCAGGCCCCTCCTTCTTCCTACCCAGCCACCCCCTTCTCTGGCTCCGTGTACCCCAGCGTCAGCTCACCCAGACAGCAGAATCACAGACCCTCCTGCCAGTGACTTCTCTCACCTCCCTGCCTCCCACCCCCAAACTCGCCCCTCCATCCCGCGTCCTGCTCTGAGACTCCTCACCCTTCCCTCTGTCAGTGCACAAGCCACACACTTGGACGCTTCCCTGCCCTCCGGAAGATGATGTCCAAACCCCTGGTCCGCATGCACCGGCCAGGCCTCACCTCCCCCGTGCTCCCCTCCGCCTCTCCCTCCCCCAGGGATGTCCAGGTAGGAACCGAGGTCACAGCATGTGCGTGGCCCCCACACACTCTTGCTCCCCCACACCCCTCTGCAGGAAGCCTCCCACTGCCTCCCATTCCAGATCCCCCCATCTCTGAGCTTCATTCCAGAAGTCTCCATAGACACGTGTCAGAAAGGGAGACACAGGCAGACCACGTGCTAACCTCACCTTTCACCTTATTGAGCCTCGGACTCCTCATCTATAAGATGGGACACTAGGGGCGCCTGGGTGGCTCTGTCGGTGAAGCGTCTGACTTGGGCTCCGTTCACGATCCCGCGGTTCGTGGGTTCGAGCCCTGCGTCGGGCTCTGTGCTGCCAGCTCGGAGCCTAGAGCCTGTTTCAGATTCTGTGTCTCCCGCTCTCTCCCTGCCCCTCCCCGCTTCTCTAAAATAAATAAAACATTAAATTTTTTTTTAAAAAATGGGACACGAATGCCCACCAAGCTCCGAAAAGAGACGGAATTAAGATGCGTCACGAACGGGAAACACCTCGGAAAGCCCGGGCTGATGCTAAGCCAAGGCTGTCTCCCTCTCCTGCCTCTGGTAGCCTCCCCAGTCCAGTCAATACATGTGGCACCCTTCTTCAGACAGCCACAGGATCCTGAGGGGTCTGCCAGATTGCCGCTCCCCAAATATCCCTGCCATAAATCATGTCAGCCCCACTCGGCTGTGTCTGAGCCTCTGGCCATGTGTGCACGATATCGGGATAAACTTTAAATTAAATCCAGAAGCTGTAATGCTTCGTAAAAATCCCACTGCAAATTCCCCGCCGTGGCAAGGCAGACCAAAATAATAATAATAAACAAATACTACATTTTTCCCCTATGGGCTCTGAATTCTCCCAAACATGGCTCCACGAGACCTGGGGGCCTTCCAAAGATAAGAACCCTGTGCAGGAAACCTCCCGCATTTCCTCGGGACTCAAGTGGTTCCCATGCATTTTCTACAAGGAGACAGAGAAGCAGGGTCCGAAGCCACGTGGGCCGGAACGATGGAAAGCGACCCCTGAATGGTGCCGGGGGACAGAGGAGGGGGATGTCTACGCGGCTTTCCATGTGGCCGCCCTCCCTGCAATAACCAGCCCCTGTCCGCTTCTAGCCCTGCAATTTCCAGCTGCCCGGCAGCTGCTTGACGGATGTCTAATACCCGGGTGCAGGTCACCCCAAGGATTTGTGAGCTTCTTCCGCTGCGAGTTCAGCCCAATGAGCCTCATGCTGAGAGACACCTGTGAGAAGCACCAGAATGGGGTGTGTGTGTGCATGTGCGTGTGTGTGTGTGTGTGCATGTCCTAAAGAGCTATGTTTCCAGGGGGTCCCCATCAGCATGGAGTGTTTATGGGGCTGCTGCGCATGGTAGGGATACCTGTCCCAGCTGCCAGAAGGATTTGCTAATGTAATTAACATTCGGGCTGAAACGGCAGACGGCAGTTCAAACCACAACGACTATTTTTAGAGGCCTCCTAATGGAAAACTCCTTTCCTTGCAAACCACACAGCTTTCTGTTACCGGGAGAGACCATTCTTCAAGTCCGATTTTCCCCTTTGCTCAAATGCCTGTGCTTTAAACGGTGTCATCGCGAAAAGGCATTTACCCGGAACGAACCACACGCAGAGCAGGCAGCGTCGCTGAGGGAGCGCGAGCCCGAGCGGGGTCCCCACGGCGTCCGCACCACCCCCACGCGGCAGAGGGAGGACAGTGTCGCCACCCCCCAGGCCTCTACCGCCACTCCACAGCCTGCCCTGTCCCTGCCCAGAAGCACAGCCGGTGACACAGAGCAGCCCCTGTGCACTCTTCTCTTAGGAAACAGCTGAGAGTCCCTGAGAGCACTGCCCCCGCCCCCCCCAGAGAATAACTTTTAATGTTTCTTCCACGATTCTCATCACAGGATCACAGAGCCCCTCTCCTAGGTTCACCGTGCGTTTGGAAATGGTCAGTGGGTGTCTCTTGGGTGCCAAGAGAGGGCCTGGGATGGAATGCACGGATGTGCACGGGAGGCATTGCCACTGCCCCCATGGAGCTTATATTCTAGAGAGAGGGAGGTGCTAAGCGCATCGACAAAACATGTAGCTTTGGGTAAGTACTTAAGAAAGAAAAAGGAAGAAAGAGGAAATGGGAGAGGACTGCAGGGAGGGGCAAGGAATGGAGGAGGGACACAGAGAGGCAGGAGAGAGGAAGGCAGGGGAAAGGGAGGCGGGGGAGAGGGAGGCAGGGAGGCACAGAGCTGTGGCAGAGAGAAAGTGGGGTCCTCTTCGAGGTAAGGTTGGGCAGGGACGCCCTCTCTAAGAAAGTCTTAAGGGTCACATGGCCCGTCTGACTAAGGTGCCAGGGACAGCTGCACAGGGGCCGGGCAACCAGGTGGAGTCTCCCAGAACATCTGGAGTTAGCGACATCTGTCCAGACGCTCAGAGTTGAGAGTTTAAACAGCTGTGAAATCACCGACTGCCACACAGTCCCCGGGCACTTCCTGCCGTGATGAAAATGCTCCACACCCCGATCGGAGTGCCGGGTGTACATTTGTTTAAACTCGGCTGACTGGGGCGCCTGGGTGGCTTGGTCGGTTGGGCGTCCGACTTCGGCTCAGGTCACGATCTCACGGTCCGTGGGTTCGAGCCCCGCGTCGAGCTCTGTGCTGACAGCTCAGAGCCTGGAGCCTGTTTCAGATTCTGTGTCTCCCTCTCTCTCTGCTCCTCCCCTGTTCATGCTCTGTCTCTCTCTGTCTCAAAAATAAATAAACGTTAAACTCGGCCGACTGTACGTTTAATTACCTATTTCACTACATGTACATTTCACTACCCTTCCATTATGCCTTAACTTCTTCTCGATGAAAGAGTTGGCTTGTTTTAGAGCAGTTTTCGGCTCATGGCAAAATTTAGAGGAAGGTAGAGAGATTCTCTTGTACCCTCTGCCCCTGCACACACACACAGCCTCCTACCATCTCCACCCCAGCAAAGCAGCACACTGTTACAGTGGACGAATCTACATCAACGGACCATCATCACTCACAGTCTGTAGCATAAGTCAGGGTTCACCCCTGGTACCCGTAAGTTCTAAGGAGTTCGGACAAGCGTGTAAATGACTCGTATCCCGCGTTACAGTATTCGGAGTATACAATCTTAATTTTGTTTTTTTTTTTCAAAAGGGATTTAAAACAGTGAACCCCCAAAAAGCAACCAAGTTCATTTTTTAACGTTTGCTAGGTTTGACTGAACATTTTACGATCGCCCATCATACCGACTACCTTTTAAGGAGCACTTCTGGGCGCCTGGGTGGCTCAGTCGGTTAAGTGCCCGACTCTTGATTTCGGCTCAGGTCATGATCTCACGGTCTTGTGAGTTTGAGCCCCGCGTCGGGCTCTGTGTTGGCTGCACAGAGCCTGCTGGGGATTCTGTGTCTCCCTCTCTCTCTGCCCTTCCCCCGCTCCTGCTCACAATCTCTCTTTCTCTCAAAAAAACAAAAAACAAAAAAGGCGCTCCGTCCTTTGGAAGCTGTGGTTTCACGCACTCTGCTATGCTTGGGCACATCCTGCCGCCGACCTCACGCAAGGTGCTTCCTGCCAGAGAAGCTGTCACCGGACAGCAGGATCTATATATTGCCCGCATCATAAGACACTCATTTTCCATCCACTTTGAAGTTCTACGTCCAGGAAAGGCTTCCAGGGAGCATCCTGCTGACCCACGTCCCACCGGTGACCGGCGTTTGGGGCCTGCGGGTCTGACTTGCCCCAGGCAAGTCCCCTCCACCTCCCAAATTCTGCTTCTATGAATTCAGTCTGCAGTCCACGCCAGGCTTAACTCTTTCCTAAGAACATCTTTTGCCAAAGTACCAAATCTGTGCTGATCACAGTAATGAACCGGTGCCATGCCCAGAAAGCAGCTATATAATTTATGTTCTGCCCGGTTACGTGTAACAGATCAAAGCCCGTGTCCCTGCCATTTGTTACCTTCTCCCCCCAGCGGGTCATTTAGCTCTAAACACCTTTGTCCAAGGCAGTGCGTTTCGGATAGTGTTTAATTGCTGGGCTATTCGACAACCCCGGCATATCTCTCTTTCCATCGCACATCGCTAAATCTCTGTTGACACATCCCCACACGCAGAGGTAGGCAGTCAGTGTTCAAAGTCGAGAGCGTGACTCAAATGGAAAGCCAGCAAAAGCTCCCCGAGGAGCAGCTTTCAACAAATCATTCTGATTTCATTTAAAAGAAGCCAGGAAGGCGAGGATGAGTGGATAACTACACACGCTCCTCTCCTGTCATGTTCTTTGACAATGGAGGGGGGGATTTGGAGCTTCCCCAATGTCCAGGGGTGGTACCACCCAGGAGAGCCATGCAGAGGCGGGTAGGAGGGACCACCACAGGCCCCCTCTGCAGACAGGCCTGGAACGCCGGGGTGAGCCTCTGATGGCCACGCCTTCTCGGAGCCCAAACCCACCTGCACCCTTGGGCCCTGCGTACCTGCCTCGCTCTCGATGCAGCCCTCTCTTCTCTCAGCTACGCCACACTGATGTCTTGCTGTATAACGTCAGAGCCCCGGGTCACCGGGCTGAGCCCTTACTCCATCCCCCTCTCTGCACCCGCGGCCTTGGATATGGGTTCTTCTTCAAATGAGTGACCAAGACTGTGTGTCCTACCCCGGTAGAGGACCTCCAAAGTCACATATCAGCATTCGTCACCCGCTCCCCCACCCGTAGGTTCTGGAGACGGCACCGCTGGCCCCTGCCTCCCCTCAGAGCCGGGCCTACAGGGGGGCTGCAGGGGCGAGGTTCCCGCAGGGCCCCAGCTCCCTCCACCTCTGCGGCCCTCCCCGTAGTGCCCGCCCAGGGACGCACACCGGTGCGGCTCTGAATCGTCGATCACGAAACATTCCTGGAAATGCGCTAGACGGCCGTAGACACCGACGGGCGTGTCGACAGTCTCCCAACCCACTGCACCTCATCTCTGGCTTGCCACTGACCTTGTAGCCATCTCCCAGGGCTGCTGTAACGAGTAGAACCAACTGGGCGGTTTCCAAGAGCGCAGAGTTGTCCTCCCAGGGTTCTGGGGGCCAGAAGCCCAAACTCAAGGTGTCAGCAGACCTGCTCCGTCCAGAGGCTCTAGGGGAGGATCCGTCCTTCCTCTTGCAGCCCCTGCGGCCCTACACGTTCCTTGGCTTGTGGCCACATGGCTCCGATCTCTGCCACCAGCCTTACACAGCGGTCTTCCCTCTGTCTGTCCCTTTCTGCTGTCACATGGCATTCTCCACGTGGGCCTGCGTCTGTACCCAAATCTCCTCCTTCTTATAAGGACAGCAGTTTACAGGGGTTAAGGCCACCCGAATGACCTCATCTTAACTTGATCCAATCCACAAAGAGGCTATTTCCAAATAAGGTCACATTCGTAGATACTGGGGCGGGGCGGGGGGGGGTTAGGGCTTCAACACATCTTTTTTGTGGGGACACGATTCAGCCCAGAACAAACCCGAATTATGTTTCCCTTGATCTATCTAGTTTGATGACTCTTTCAGTCACTAAGTCGATCGGCAAGCACTTATTGAGCACCTATTGTGTTCCGGGCCCCGTGCTAAGAGTAGGGACTCCTGGTGCAAAGCCTCATGGTCCCGGGACAAGTTTGTGGCCAACCGCAGAGCAGAGCAGGGACACTCGGGGCCACAGCAGCACCTCTCCCTGGTGGGGTTCCTCTCTCAGTCTTAGAGCATCCAGGGTGCATCTCGGAGGGGAGAGGATAACAGAGCCGCGGTCTGCAGCCAAATACCAGGCAGCGAGGCCCTGGGCAGAGGGAGTTCCCAGAAGCCAGAAACGAGAGCGGCGTAGAGCCCCTAGGAGATGAGTAAGTCAGCGCAGCTGAAACAGAGAGGTGGTGAGAGGCGCGCGGGGGTCAGTCCAGAGGTCACGTGGGGCACCCACCAGGTCGCCGTGAAGGCGAGGCATCCCAGAGCGCCCACGGGCCTCTGACAACAGGCACCATTGCTACCCACCCTATGGAGCCCTCTCCGGCTCCCGTAACCCCGCGCAACCCTGCCAGGGAGGGTCCTCACGCCCACCGCACGGGTGAGGAAACTGAGGCCCATCTCCCCAGGTCACACGAGGGGCAGCAAAGGCTGGACTGGGGGACTCCGCTGCAAAGCTCAGGCCACAGCCCGCATCTGCAGGCTGGTGCTTCAGAGAGAGAACGGTCCTCAAGGGGGAAAAGAGGAGGCAGGCTGGCGGCCGGGGGCAGTTTGATGTTTCATTTTTAGCTCCCTCTGGGGCACTCGGCCTGGGGCTCACCTCTTGAGGAAGACCTTCCAGGGCTCAGGAGCCTGACCCCGACCCCAGCTACCCCACATCCAGCCCAGTGGTGAAGGGCAATTAACTCATTTTGTGCTGGGCCTTGTAAATAGTCCACTCTTGCCATTTTGAGTCTCATGACTTAGCATTTTTTTTTACAAATCTTTTTTTTAAATGTTTATTTATTTTTGAGAGGTAGGGAGCGGGGTACAGGGAGACAGGGAGACAGAGGATCCAAAGTGGGCTCTACACTGTCAGCCCAGAGCCCGATGTGGGGCTTGAGCCACGAACCATGAGATCATGACCCGAGACCCAGTGCTTAACCAACTGAGCCATCCAGGCGCCCCAACTTAGCATTTAAAAAAAAAAAAACAAGCAACATTCCCAATCCAGTTACCATCTAGTTATTTTTGTGTCTCTGGAGCCAGCTCTCAGGTTCAATTCTTTTTGTTGTTGTTTCATTTGCCAACTGGCCCTGCGGGTCGTGAGGGGACCGCCAGCCCTGGTCAGCTGTCTCCCATGGAACCGCACCCACAGCTGACGGGGCCAGCCCGCTCGGGGAGCTCCCCGGCGGTCCCCGGTTCCTGGGATGCTGGAAGACCGCCTACGGATGGAGAAGGCTCCCAGGCTCCGCTCTGGAGAGGTGGAGAGCTCTGGATCTGCACAGTTCTCCCTGGAGTTGGCTGTTGGGCTCGCTGCCTTGATTTGATTAATGTGGATCGACTTTGGCAGAGGCATTCTTGGAAGAACCTGGAGTGGTTGTGTGTGTACATAAAATAAAAGATGCACTGTGGGTGTTTTTAGCCGAGCATGACTGATAGCTATGCTTGTGAAGATAGGAGCAATCAAACCCTGGCTGTTCCTATCTTTTCACGGATATGCCAAAGAAGCTGTCTTGTCTAAATGCGGGTCTCGGGATAATCGAAAAGAAAATCCTGTACTCCCAGTAGCAGCTGGTGAAGGGCAAGGCTGGAACGCACGTCCCCGCTCTTTATTTCCTTTCTAATCACCTTCGGGGGCAGCACTGGCCTGGTCAAAGAGCGCCAGGATTCTTGCATCATGAATGGGCCCGCGCGTGTAGGTGGGGCTGCGCATATGTCTAAATGAACATGGCCATGTATTCACCACCTTAGTCCCACGGAGGGAATTAAAGGTGGCTGACAAAGCTACACATAGAAGAGTAATAAAAAAAAAAAAAATAAATAAATGAGGAAATCAGGGCAAGCGAGATCGAAAAGGAAGAATAAAAATAGAAGTAGGAAAGGAGAGCAGCGAGGGGCTGTGAAGACGGGAAAGAAAGGGAGCTGGGAGGAGGTGGAGTGAGAAAGAGAAGGGGAAGTGGTGAACGAAGCTTCCGTTTCCATGGTGACCAGCAGCTCCGGGGCCCTGGGGATGAGGCTCGGGAGGACACCTTGCACCGAGTCTAACCAGATGTGGAGGGCCTCCTTCCAAGTGTTGGTCCAGCCCAATTCCAGAAGCTGGGATCCGCCCCGACCCACACACCCCGCAACTCCCCAACCAGGCGGCGCCTGATGGCCCCGGGGGTGACGACCGCACACTCCCTCCCTTGGGGATCTGGGTTCCACCTGAGGGACGGGCAGGGCGGTCCGTGTTGGCTGGCGTCTCATCCTGTGGGTGGAAAAAGCTCAGAAGGATTCTAAGCTGCTCTGTGGACTGAGAAGTGACTTTGGTCAAACCGAAGGTCGATGCAGCTCTTGCCAAGGTCAGCCGTGGGCTCCCCGCAGCCAAGCATGACCACGGGGGTCAAGATTCTTCCCGAGTCTCCCAGCAACGTTGGACACTGTGGACTGTGGCTTGCTTTCCAAACACTCCCCCATCTTGGATGCTGACTGCCTCACTTCCTTGGCTTTCTTCCCACCACCCTGACCGGACTTCCTCGCCTCCCCATCCTTCACCGAGACTTCAGACCGTCCTGCCCTTCAGCCCGCGGTGGGGCCCTTGTTCCTACGGCTCTCCCCCTCCTCCCTCCAGGGGCTCTCGTCCTTTCCTGTGGGTTTAAATACCACACAGGCAGATGGGTCACAGGTAGACCCCAGGCCCCAGCGGCCCCCCAAACTCCAGGTTGGTATGTGCACAGCCTCCCGGACCTCTCCACTTAGACATTGCATCAACATCCCGGACGGCAATCCAAAGTGAATTTTTCGATTGGCTCCCCTCAAACTTGTTTTCTCTTCTCAGTAAATGACACCATCCTATTCCCGGATGCTGACTTAAACCGGAAACCTGGCCCTTGGCTTTATTTCCACACCCCCGACATAGCAGCCATCACATGCCATGTCGATTCAACCTCCAGAATGAACCATGAGCCCCTTTTCTCCTCGTATCCTCTAAAATCCCAGCTCCCGTCCTAGCCACCACTGTCTCCAGCCGGAGTTTGCTCAATGGCCACCTAACCAGTCCCCATGCCCACGCTTGCTCACCTCCCCCGCCCCCAGTTTGCTCTGCATGGCAGACAGAGGGATCAGTTTACATCAAACATTGGATCGAGTCACGCCCCTGCTTTAAACCCTTTCAAGGGCCTGTGTCATGTCAAGATTCAAGAACTAACTCCTTTCTCAGGCAGTCGAAATCGGACCTGTCCCTCCAGCAGCTTCCCTGGCTCCTTCCCCATCCCTCCCCCAACCAGCTTCTTGAATTTTCTCAAAAATGCAGGCTCTTCCCTGCCTTGGAGCCTCTGCACTCACTGTTCCTCTGTGGGGATGGTCTCTGTCCTGCCCTTCATACACCTGCTTCTTCCTGGTCCGTTTGCCCTTTAGCCCCCAGAGAGACCTCCTCCCTCTGTCTATCCAAAATAAGCCCGCCTACTGTTCTCCATCTCGGCCAGCTGCCTGTTTTCTTTCTGGCACTTAACACGCTGGCCTTTTTTTATTAGCTTGTTGCCTTGTGCCGTGTCAACTTTCCTTGCTCGTCTGTGGCTCCCTGAGGACAGGGACTGTGTCTGATTTACCATCACTGTGTCTCAGAATCTGTCCAGACCAGTCAGTACTGCTTTGGAAGCTAAGCAGACTACAGGAGACTGAGAAAGGGTCCTCTAGATGGTCCAGTTCCAGTTCTGGTTGCTCTGGAGGCCGGTGAGCAGCCCCAGCCCTGGAGTTCCACTGAAGACTTCTGGAGTCTTCCAGGAAAGCCCCCTCCTGGGGGATGAGCAGGTTTCTGCTGCCGCAGCCAGCAGCCGGGGTCCTCTCTAGCTCCCAGACCAGAGCCCCTCTCCGTGCCCTCTGGGGAACCGGCCGACGGCCCTGGCAGCTTGTGGAGTTCAGGCCACTTGGCATAAGACTTATTCCGTTCTCGGGCTCGCACTTGAGTGCAAATCCAAATTCCTGCAGGAGGGAGATTATCTCAGCCACCGCCCATTTCCAGCCCTGGAAGCCCTGTGTTGGCCACTCTTGAGCTTGAACTGCGTCCTTGGAGTAGGAGCAAAATGCCATTATTTGTGTGATGGGGTGTCTAGGGGAAGGCAGAAGAGGAGGGACCCATAGGGTGAGGGCGGGGGGGCCTGGGGTACAGAGCCACTGACGAGCTATAAACTGCACAAGGCTCTGAGTTATTCTGGGTTTCTAAATCCAGATCTGTAAGACTGAGACAGCCAAGCCCCCAAGCTACTGAGTTCAACCCGCCCCCACCCCACACACCAACTTGGTGGGACAGGGCCTGCTCCTTCCCACAGTCCCGCTGGACTTTCTATTCATTGCAGCTGGCCGTTTTTCTCAGGCGGCCTCAGCTCTCTCTGGTAAACTTTCCCGTGTGTGCCCGCGTCTGATCTCATTAACTCAGAAGTTCCTCAAGGGCAGGGACCTTGGGTCTCGACTACCGTTGGCTCGGAGCCTGGCACACAGCACGCATCAAAGTAACGTTCGTCGGTTTGCTCTGCCCGCATCATCTCAAGGGTCCCTTCCAGCTCTGGCTCGAGCTGCCTCTCACCTGCCCTCCGGTGGCTAGAGAGGGCAGGAGGGAGAAAGGAAGGAAGGGGTCAGGGGAGAAGGCCTTGCGGAAAAGAAGACAGGAGGGAGCGAGGAGGGGGGGGCGGGGAGGGGAGGCTGAGTCTGGCCTTTGTGAAACCGAGTGAGGTGGGCTGGAGGCACAGACACTCAGAGAGAGCTTGAGGCAGAAGAGGGAGGGGACTGGGAGATGAAAATAGACCTATACGATCACCAGATGCCAAAATATTCAGAATGTCATGAGTCTCCCCGGAACACCTCTCCAGAGAAGCCCATAGAAAAGATCACTTCTAATTAAGGATCCACTCTGAGGTACCCAGCCGCAGGAAGGAAAGTTACAGTGACTGACATCGTTAATGTCATGAAAATAATTAAATTACACAGTCCTTTCTTACACCCGGCCCGGACTGTTTTCAACCCTTTCCTTCAAAACGAAACATTGCAAAGGCACTGGGGAGGCGGGGAGAGCCCGCCAACAGAACCTTCCTTTCAACCGCGGCGCTCAGCAGAGGGATGTAACGGGCTTCGCAAAATTCCCTTTGGAATTTTCTTGCTATTTTGAACGCGTAATAGCCATATTGCCTCAGATTTTAATTCCTTCTTAATATTTTTACTTATTTTTGAAGGAGACAGAGACAGAGCATGAGCAGGGAAGGGCAGACAGAGAGGGAGACGCAGAATCCGAAGCAGGCTCCAGGCTCCGAGCTGTCAGCGCAGAGCCCGACGCGGGGCTCGAACCCGCGAACCGTGAGATCGTGACCGGAGCCGAAGTCGGACGCTTCACCGCCGGAGCCACCCAGGAGCCCCCAGAATGCCTCAGATTTTAACAGCCCCTTCCTACTCAACGTCCACACGTGCCCCCACGGACATTCTCCTCTTGTACAATGACATGGGGGGAAGGACTAGGAGCCCCGTTGGACAGAAGTAACAATTCGAGGACGGCACACCGTAAGCACGGACGTCCCCGGAACACTCGCCGTACCCCAGGCCCTGGGCTTCTCGTACGTTGTCCTCCACACGCCCGACAGTCCTGGAGCTCTGAGTGAGCACGAGAGCCCAGGCAGGCTAAGAACACAGATGCTTAAACGCTGTGCTACGTCATCTGTTCAACAAACATTCTTTACGCATCTTCTATGTGCCAGACACGGTGCTGGGCGCCGGGGAGACCACAGCAAGTGCGACCGCCTTCTCCCTGCGCTGGGGGCGTTACAGATTACAGGGGGGAGACCCGGCAGGGGAATGATGGGTGTGACAACTTCACACAGAGAAATGAGCCAGGAAGAAGTTGAAATAGTACGCTGTGATCGAGAGTATACGGCAGCTGATAGAGGAGTCAGGGGCCTCCTGAGGAGGTGACATTTAAATTGAGAGTTGACATTAAGGAGGGCACTTGTGGGGATGAGCACTGGGTGTTGTATGGAAACCAATTTGACAATAAATTTTATTTAAAACAGAAAGAGAGAGAGAGAGTTGAGGGGCGCCTGGGGGGCTCAGTCGGTTGAGCGTCCGCCTTCGGCTCAGGTCACCATCTCACGGTTTGTGAGTTCGAGCCCCGCGTCGGGCTCTGTGCTGACAACTCGGAGCCTGGAGACTGCTTCGGATCCTGCTCCTCCCCCACTGATTCTCTGTCTCTCAAAACTAACTAAACGTTAACAAAAATACATTTAAAAAAAAAAAGTTGAAAAATACAAACGCGATGGTGAGTGTCTTGGGGTCCCTGCCCAGATTTTCTGGCTTAGACATGAAGGCAGTCAAATCCCAAAACCATGCAGCAGATGTGGACAAAATAAATTCCAAGAGAATTCCTCTCTTTCCGGCCAGAGAACCAGCAGGCAGCCCCTGCAGTCCAGAGCGTGGAGAGAATCCCCAGCCATGCAAGTGAGTGCTTAAAATTCGGAGAAAACAACTTTCTCTGACTAGAGGAACCTGGAAGGGGGGTCCCTGGGGTTCGAAGAGGGAGGCAGGAAGAATGCTTGTAACTTTTTCTTTCTCTTTTTTTTCTAGCTGCTTTGTCCCCAAGGTGGACCCAGCCATGGGGTACATGTGCAAATACGAGGAAGCTAAAAGCCCCAGCTTTCCAGTCAAAGCACCAGGAGAGGAAGCCCTGGGAGCTGGGACACGTGGAGGAAGCGGGAGAAAGAGATCCTCGAATATGTGCATGAAGCCCCAGGCTCATCTCTGCACCGTGCATGTGTGGACACAAAGCAACAGAGACAAGTCTTCAAGAACTTCACTGCAGTATGAATGCCACCCAGACGCCAGGCTGGACCCTGTGTGGTGCGGACACAGGACAGATCTGAATGGTACCACAAAGGCTTTGGAAAGGAGGCTGACATTGAAACTGTAGCCCACGGAATGTGGGTGGGGACTTGTGGCCAACCCTAAGCAGGTTTGGTTGACCCTAAAACAAAAAAAAATCAACATTTTACCCGAGGCTTTTTACAGCACCCAGAATCTCACGACACAGTATTCAAACTATCCGAGATACAACCTGAAATCACTCAGCATGCAAAGAACCAGGTAAATCCCAACAACTCTCAAGGGAAAAGACAATCAAGACAAGCCAACCAGAAGATGGCCCAACTGGTGGCATGACCTAAAAGACTTAAAATAAGCACGACAACCATACTCAATGAAGGAGGAAAGAACACTGTTGAAATAAATGTAAAAAACCGGGCTGCCTGGGTGGCTCAGTCAGTTAAGCGTCTGACTTCGGCTCAGGTCATGATCTCGCAGTTTGTGAGTTAGGGCCCCACGTCGGGCTCTGTGCTGACAGGTCAGAGCCTGGAACCTGCTTCGGATTCTGTGTCTCCCTCTCTCTCTGCCCCTCCCCCGCTTGTGTGCTCTCTCTCTCTCTCTCTCTCTCTCTCTCAAATATAAATAAACATTAAAAAAAAATTTTAAAAGGAAACAAAAAGTCAAAAGTTCTCAGCAAAGAAGTAGAACCAATAAGAAAGAACCACGTGGAGATTTTAAAACTGAGATTTTCTTTAAGGGGCATCTGGGTGGCTCGGTGGGTTGAGCGTCCAACTCAATCTTGACTCAGGTCATGATTTGGTTGTTTGTGAGATCAAACCCCATGTCAGGTTCCACACTGACAGCACGGAGCCTGCTTGGATTTCCATTTCTCCCTCTCCTTGCTCCTCCCCCATTCATGCATGCACACATGTGCTCTCTCTCTCTCTCTCTCTCTCAAAGATAAATAAATATTTTTTTAAACAACAGCTTTCAAGAAAACAAAAATTTTTTTTTCTTTGAATCCCTGGAGGGACACAACAACAGAATGGATATGAGAAAGGAATGAGCCAGTTAACGTAAGGACAGTGCAATAGAAATTATCCAATGACAGGGAGAAAAAAGATTGGAAAAAAAAAACAACAGTCTCAGAGTCCTTTGGGGCAATATCAAAAGGCCTAGTATTCATGTCATTGGAGACCCAGAAAGAGTGTGATATTAAAAAATAAGAAGAAGAAAGAATGTTTTTAAATTCTCAAATTTGGTAAAAGACACAAATTCACAGATTCAAGAAACTCAGCAAAACTCAGGCAAAATAAGCTTAAAGAAAACCACATTAAGATACATTATAGTTAAAACTGCTGAAACCAGGGGAGCCTGGGGGGGCTCAGTCGGTTAAGCGTCCGACCTCAGCTCAGGTCATGATCTCATGGTTTGTGAGTTCGAGCCCCGCATCGGGCTCTGTGCTGGCAGCCTGGAAGCTGCTTCAGATTCTGTGTCTCCCTTTCTCTCCCTCTCCCCCTCTCTCACTCTGTCTCTCAAGGATAAATAAATGTTAAGAAAAAAAAAAAGATTAAAAAAACAACTGCTGAAAACCAAAGATAAATTCCTGAAAGCAGTCAGCAAAAAATGGTGGTTACACAGGGAAGAATGACAACTCGAATGACTGCAGATTTCTTAGCAGAAACCATGGCGACCAGAGGACAGCTGGAAATTATTTTTAAAGTTGCTCAAAGGCAAGAACTATCAAGCCAGAAACCCATATGTAGCAACAATATTATTTAGGGTTGAAAGAGAAGGCATAAAACCACGAGAATTTATCACTAGTAGTATGTAAATCACAAAATAAAGAAACTGAAAAAGTAAGAACACTATAAAATTAGTTTACAAAGGGTTGGTGATAACCTCGAAAAGTTCCTATGACCTAATGCTCAAAAAAATCATGATACAGAATTAAATAGATATGATTGCAGTTATGTCCAACAGCATGATGGCAATATGCTTCTTCACAGACAATGGAATAGATGCAAGGACAATAAAGCGTTATTAGTGGCTTCTTTTGGTGAAAGAACTCTTGGTAATTTCTTTTTTCCTTAACGTTTATTTATTATTGAGAGACAGAGACAGACAGAGCGTGAGTGGGGGAGGGGCAGAGAGAGGAGGAGACACAGAATCCGAAGCGGGCCCCGGGCTCCGAGCCATCAGCACAGAGCCCGACGCGGGGCTCGAACCCACAGACCGCGGGATCATGACCTGAGCCGAAGTCAGACGCTCAACCGACTGAGCCCCCCAAACTCTTGGTAATTTTGCTCTTCGTTTATTATGTTTTTTATTTTCCACAATTTCAGTGGATGATCAACTATTTTTACGATGTTAAAAGAATTCCTTCTAGAGCACTGGTTAGTTTGAAAAAGGTAGTCGGTGTCTTGGTTTCATTATAAGAAAAATCCCATGTTTATCGGCGATGGTTTCTTTTTAGACAGAAGGGATGGGAGAGAGTGCCCACTGGATAAAGAACATGGAAAACCAAATGCCGTTCATGTTCATGGGGTTCCAGTTGTTCAAAGTAACTGAGATCAAAACAAACAAACAAACAAACCAACAAGCGGAAACCTAGAGTTCGAAATCACTGAACATTAGAGTTTTAGCCTGCCTAAAAAGTTCTTGATTCTGTTTACATGGACAAAGAAGTCTTTATGGAAAACACTCTCCAAGACGCTAACAGTAATCACTGCTCCACAACTGATAACATCATCAACTGCAAGGAACAAAAAAGCCCAAGCACAACAAAACAAAACACCCAGAAGAACAGAAACCCGCTGGCCAGCGGAAGCCCTAACGGATGCGAAAGCTTCAGAGAGGCTGTGCACAGAACCAGCGTAGCTCATCGGTCTCAAGGGACAACCGGACGAAAACAGCCTGCAGAAATGCGTGAGCTCAGCCTCCAGACGGTGGACACAGCGAGAGGCTCGGAGGCAAACCGAGCAAATTCAGGGGCCCTGCAGGGTGGTCACGGGGGCGGCCCCGGGCGCCCATCATCGGCCTGAGTCAAGAAGAGAAAGACAGGCATTTGGGAAGGGAGGAAGAATCCTGACTTCTGCCTCTTCCAGGAACAGAGAGGAGAAACGGAGGCCTTCTGCCAAACCGGACCCTTTGGGCCTCTTCCCTTTAAATGAGGATCTCTCGCCTCTTCGACGATTTCCCAACCTGAGCGCTGTCGACGTGGTGGTGGGGCATCCATGTCTCCATCGCGGGGTTGTCCAGGGCACGGTCGCACGGTCTGCGGTCCCCCTGGGCTGTAGCCCCTGGAGCCCAGAAGCACCCACCACCCCGGCGGTGCTGACGACCAAGAACGTCCCCAGGCGTGGCCAGACGTCCCCTGGGGAGAAAACGCAACTGCGCTTAAGAACACTTCAGAAGGGGCGCCTGGGTGGCTCAGTCGGTTGAGCGTCCGACTTCGGCTCAGGCCACGATCTCGCGGTCCGTGAGTTCGAGCCCCGCGTCGGGCTCTGTGCTGACGGCTCGGAGCCTGGAGCCTGTTTCAGATTCTGTGTCTCCCTCTCTCTGACCCTCCCCCGTTCATGCTCTGTCTCTCTCTGTCTCAAAAATAAACAAACGTTAAAAAAAAAAAAAAAAGAACGCTTCAGAAACTTCATGGGCAGTGATCTCTGAAGAGCGGGCAGTGGGTCCGGTTGTCTTCACTGGAATGGTCCCGGAGACCGGCAGGGCTCGGGGGAAACAAGGGCAGAAATATGTCAGGTTCAAGATTTGGTTTTCTAACTTGAAAGGGGTAAAAATGTTGCCCGGAAGTGATTGTCTTCCCCGTGGTAGTTTTACTGCTATTCCACCAGAGCGTGTGGCATACTCGTCCCCCCACGCACACCACGGTGGTCACGCGCTGTGTTTGCAAGGCCCCTCGCGGGGAAGTGGCCGGCCTGGCGGCCAGAGATAAGTACGGGACTTTGCAGTTTATAAACCGTACTTTGCCTCTCGCTGGGTCTCACGATATTTCTGAGAGTTGAGGTTAATCTCCCCGAAGATATGGAGGCTCAGGGAAGGGAGAGAATTTTCCAAGGGGGTGGGTCTGGGGGCGGGGGGGGGTGCCTTCTCTCTGGAATGCCCCCCAGCTCTGGCAAAAGGGAAAAAAGAGTTCCATTTTGTACCCCCCACTCCCCCGACCCGTGCGATAATGAAGTCGGGCCCACGGAACTCGGGCTGGAATCACTGGTGCAAAGTTGTGGGGAAGCAAGATAGTCACACGGTGACGATGTGTCGTCACACAGAAGAAACTGCAAAGAGAAAGACGTGCTTCCTGTCACTGTTGCTCCCTTGACGGAGTGACGGGATCACCAGCAGGGGTTCAGCCTGCCGCTGTGGTCCTGCTGGAGCCTGCAAAGTCCCCGCCCTCAGCCTAGGACACAGCACTTCCCCCCAAAGAAGCCAACGAAGCTCCAACGAAGCCTCCAGAACCTCCCTCCTAATTCAGAGGAGACATGGGGGCTAGAAGAACATACAAAAGCTAGGGGGTGCCTGGGTGGCTCAGTTGCTTAAGCGACTGACTCTTGGCTTTGGCTCAGGTCGTGATCTCACGGCTTTGTGGGTTCAAGCCCCGAGTCGGGATCAGTGCTGACAGTGCAGAGCCTGCTTGGGATTCTCTGTCTCCCTCTCTCTCTCTGCCCCTCCCCTGCTTGCTTGCTGTCTCTCTCTCTCTCTCAAAATAAATGAATAAGCTTAAAGAAAGAAAGAAAGAAAGAACATACAGCAACCACAAGGACATGATAAGACCAATTGAAAATGTGGGGCATTCTATAAGACAACTGGTCTGCATTCTTCAGAAAACTAATGTTGCAGAAAAGCAAAAAAAAAAAAGTAGAGCAATCATCCTAAATTAAAAAGAATTCGACGGGCGCCTGGGTGGCTCAGTCAGTTAAGCGTCCGACCTCGGCTCAGGATGATCTCATGGTTCATGGGTTTGAGCCCCGCATCGGGGTCTGTACTGACAGCTCAGAGCCTGGAGCCTGCTTCCGATTCTGTGTCTCCCTCTCTCTCTCTCTGCCCCTCCCCCACTCGTTTTCTCTCTCACTCTCTCTCTCTCAAAATAAGCATTAAAAATTTAAAAATAATAATAAAAATTGAAAAACTGGGGCACCTGGGTGGCTCAGTCGGTTGAGCATCCGACTTCGGCTCAGGTCACGATCTCGCGGTCCGTGAGTTCGAGCCCCGCGTCAGGCTCTGGGTTGATGGCTCGGAGCCTGGAGCCTGCTTCCAATTCTGTGTCTCCCTCTCTCTCTCTGTCCCTCCCCCATTCATGCTCTGTCTCTCTCTGTCTCAAAAATAAATAAACGTTAAAAAAAAAATTAAAAAAAAAGAAAAACTAAAAAATAGCTGTGAAACACACTCTTGGCATAGTTGAAGAAATACGGACTAGGACTGAATATTATATAGTTAAAATGATTAGTTTTAACGTAATAAAATATTGGTTGATACAAGAAAGTGTCTTGTTCTCAAGAGATACGTACGGAAGAATTAGAATTTAGGTGTGGAATGTCATAAAAGTCAGAACTTGCTTCCAGATGATGTGTGTGTGTGTGTGTGTGTGTGTGTGGAGAGAGAGAGAGAAATCAAATATGGCAAAATGTTAAAATGACTCTGGGTGGAATGTGCATTCTGTAAATTTGACAAATTGTATTAAAGACTGAGGGTTCCAGTTCCCATAGCAATTCATTAACATACCCATTCAGGTATGACGGGAGCACCTGCTGTATACAGTCCAGTGACCTCGTGCCCAGCTGACCTGCAGAAGCCTACCACCCACAGACAGGAGGGAAGAAGATGTGGCCAGTGGAACCAAATTAAGCCCCAAATCTGATGCTTTCCCCCCTGCTTCACACCTAAGGCTTTAGCAGCAAGAGATTTGGGGGTCCCGTCCACTGGCTACTTTTCTTAATTCAGGGTAACCTCTACCAGGTAAAAGCTATCTCACTTTAAAAAAAAAAAAAATCCAAGAAGTCAGGCCTGAATGCTTGCCTAGTTCTTCGGCAAGTTTCCAGAGCTCATTAAAGAGTGGGGATTGTTAGAAAGAATCTCACACACTTATAATTTGTTTCCAGTGAATCAAAGATCATCGTTGCCAGCGTTTGTTAAACCTGCAGGACACGTCGGCATTTTGATCGCTAATTAGCGTACCGAGAGAAATAGTGGCATCGGCAACGATCTCACATCCTAGAGTGAATTTACTTGAAATGCACGAATTTAAAACACACTCTAATGCGTGAACGTCCTCCTGGAAATCCCACGCCGGTGCCAAAACATTTGCAAATTGTACCCATCCAATGAAATTGGCATCTCCCAAATCTCTCTCTTGCGTGCAACACTTCTGGCTCCTGCGCGACACTGCGCTTCCCCACCCGCCACACCTGCCACAGTGTTTCCATCTTCTGTGTACCCGTCAGGTCCTCCTCTGGATGATAAGAGTCGTCCGTTCATGCATCCACGTATTCATTCGGCCATTCACCAAATATTTACTGACAACGCGCTAAGTGTCAAGGCTCAATTCTGGGAACCAGATATGCGGTGTTGAACAAAACTCGTGGAGCTTAGAGATACAGCCGTAAGGAGTTGCCATAACGTAGTACGGTCAAAAGTAGTCTCCAAGGTTTACGCACTAGGCAAAAACGCCCCCGATCACACGTACGTGCTTATAATGCTTTGAAAGCAGTTCTCTCTGCTCGTGCTCACTGTTGCTAAGATTGAACCCAGACGCCACCGTCTCGGAGAAGCTCTCCTTGTGCTGGACGCCCCTTGATGGGCCCCCAATGACCTCAGCGTGCCTCTGTCGTCCACCGACCAGGGTTTGTTGGAATCATCCATTCGCAAGTATGTCCCTCTCCCTCAACCCGGAATGCTGTGACAGACACGACCAGTGGCCTCCCCAACACCCATTCTCCCCTCCTTCTGAACTTAGAGAACATCATCTTTGTACAGGGCGGTAAAACTACGCGCCCTCCTAGAGTCTCTTGCAATTAGCTGCCCTGCCACACGGTCTGGCTCACTACAAAGCCTTCTTGAGGGAGATAGACTCAGCTGGCCTGGCTCCCTTTTGTTGTGGCCCTTTACTCTTTGCCCTTGTGTGTGCGCGTGTGTGTGTGTGTGTGTGTGCACACACGCGCACGCTCACATAAGTGTGCACGAGGGCCTGGAACATGATGTGATGTCTGGAGATACAGCAACCAAATAGCAACCATGAGGACTGCAGCCTCATGGACTAAAACCACAAGACGTAGCAAAAAGGACAAGAGTGGAGCCCCCCGGGGCTTCTGAGTTGCTACCAGCCCGGGACTGCGGGGCTCCAGACTTATTGTCATGTGAGGGAATTTCCTTGACTTCCTTAAGTCATCGCTGTTCAGGTTTCCTGAGTCCCAGCCAAGTGTATCCTAAGTAATAGAGCCTCTCAGGGAAAGGACCAGCTTACTCAGATGAAGTACAGGGCCCAGCACCTAATAAGAAGCCAGCAAAGGCTCAATGTGTGGAGGGCAGGCCTCACCAACCTCTGCCCCCTTTCTCATCGTCAGCACTCGGTTTCCAGGCTCGGCCACGCTCCACATGCAGTGTCTTCCATGCCCCATGCTCTGGCTCACCCCCGGGCCTTTGCACATGTTGCTGCCTGAACGAGAAGCACTGTCTCTCCTCTTTCCTTATCTCCCTTGTGGCTCCCTTGAGGCTCCTTCTCTGGCAGCCCCCTATGCCCCACCCTCCAATGATACTAGACCCGCATAATGCCCCCTGTGCCTCAGTGTCCTCCTCTATAAAATGGGCATGTTAACAGCATCCGCTTCGAAGAGTTGTGAGAAATGAACCAGCAGATTCTAGCAAACCGTCGGAAGAACAAACGCTCACACAGCCGGGCAGCACTCTAACTCTGTACACACAGGAATTCCTTCACTCTTCCCTGTGACCCCACAAGTACTAAGGTCATCCTCACTTTATAGATGAGGAAATTGAGGCACAGAGAGGTGAAGCACCTTGCCCAAGGTAACACAGTCTTTGAATCTTCTCAGACATCAGAAAACAGATTTCTGTTTTCTCCTGACTTCTTTCCAGATTCCTGGCCCCCAGAATCCGGGAGCACAAAAAAGTAGTTGCTTAATGCCACTAAGTGTGGGGTGTTTTGTTACATAACAGCAACTAGGATATGGGGCTGCCCCAGCAAGTGCCTGGAAAGCCACCAGTGGTCCTCAGTGGAGCAGGGGACACTCCTCCAGGCAGCCTGCAGCTGGGCCCTCTGCTGGACAGGAGGCTGGGCTAGAGAATCCTCAAGAAGCCAGCGGGCTTGAAGCCAGATGGCATCTTAAGGTCCTTGTCTGAGAAAGAGAGTTGTCACGGGCAATGGGGACGGGGCCGGCAGTGCCAGGACAGGCGATGGCTCAGCATACAAGCTGGACTGGAACAGCCACGGTGAGGGGTCTGAGAAGCCAACGGGCTGGGGCACCAGCAGACCGTCTCCCGGAGCGAACGAGGCTGACTCAGCCTTACGGAGCTGGGGGCTCCCTGGTTGGCCCCCTTGGTGGCTTTGTGGGCTAGAGCCTCCGGGGTCCCTGCCAAGGGAGAAATTATAGAAGAGCGGCTGCACCTGAGCAGAGAGCAGGCAAACTGAGGACCAAGCAGGCAATAGGTATGGGAGGAGGAAAGCGGGGAGGCCACCCTGGAGGAAGCCTCATTCGCCCCTGCAGTAGCTCTTTCACTACCCTTTAGATCCTGGGCAGAAGCAGGTGCTCCAGCCAAAGTCACAGGCACTGCTCCTCTCCTCCCCGTCTCTACTCCTGCAGGGAGATGTTCCTCTGCCTTCTACGAGTCTTGTCTTAAAATGACGACCTCCGAGTGACCAGCCACCCAGAGCTCCTGCTTTGACGACAGCCCGGAGCGGCAAGCAGCCCTCCCCGAGGGCGAGGCTACACCCCCTATAGAGACAGCCTGCCCCCAGCCAGACCTCCCTCACGTCCAGATGCCCTACCCATAACCCCCAGCAAGGGGCAGAGCGCCAGAAACACACATTCCCAACTGCTGGGACCGGCCTCCCTGCAGCCGGGGCCTCCTGGGTCGGCCTCGAGCTCCCGCGAAAGTGGCCTTGACATGCGTGTCCTGCACAGGCACACGATCCGCCACCCCGTCCGTGGCTCTTTCCCGGGAACCCCCCCGTTCCCCTCTCCGGCGTAGCTACTGCCCCGGCCCCCGCTCACCCCCATAGACAAAACACACCGAAAGGCCTGCTCGCCACTGACCACCTCGATGCCTCTGTTAACTTTCCTGGGAAAACCCACGCCCAGTGTCACCCGGGGGGTCCTGGGAGGAAACCCCAGGCTCTTCCCCCGAAGCCCCCGGCTTGCCTCCCAGACCTGCTCTCAGTGTGCCGATCAGAGGCCTTGAGTCTGCTGTCGGCTGAGCTAGAGGCAGAGGTGCTGTCCGCAGAATAAAAACAAACCGGGTGGCGAGGCTTCCAGCAGCCCCCTGGCTCCAGCTTTAGTTTATCTTGGGCCCGAGACATTCCAAAGGCACGCAGTCCTCTCCGGGCCAGGGAGCGGCCTGGAGGGGCGGCCGGGCGAGCACACTCTCACTTCTCGCCGGCACCCGCACGGGATTCCCGGTGCTCGCTCGGGCCGCCCAACGCGGCCCCAAAGCGGCCCGGCCCTCCGCTGCCATCGGACTCTCCAAGGGCACAGGCGCCCGAAAGATAACCAGCCCCTCAGACCTCCAGTTTGGGGGGGGGGGGGGGGTGGAGCTGGGATCCAAAAATTCAAAACACGCCTGAAAGCCGCATGTGCTTTTGATTTCCCTGTTACCGTAAAAGCAGGGGGGGGGAAAAGGCAGCTGAAGACTGGCTCCCACAAGTCACTAAAAGAAAGCTCCCCAGAATAATTCACAATGGCATTTCCCGGCGTTAATTTTAATCGGATGGTTTCATGTCTGATTATCACTCTCCTTCGCGGCTGTAGAGAATGAGCGGCCCAGGAAGTTGCCAGTGCTTGGTAATGACCTAATAAAACTTTCATCCCCGCAGCCGCAGATCCGAGTGTAGACGGGGGGGGGGGGGGGGGGGGGGGGGGGGGGACTTACCCACACTGGATTTGCCATAACGTCCTGGTTTGTGGCCCAGGCTCCAGTGTCCAGCCACATCCGTGAGGACAACTTGACCGCAGGCAACCTCCGCACTGAGTGTGGACCACTGAGCCTCCCCAGTTGTTAGGGGCTGAATGTGGCCCACCCAACCCGGGTCGAAGCTCTACCCCTCGGTGTGATGGCGTTAGGACCTGCGGCCTTGGAAGGTAAGTGGGTTTGATGAGGTCAAGGTGGAGCCTCCGCGAATGGGATCCGTGCCCTTGTAAGAATCACGAGTGTGCTGTTCCCTCCCTGCCCCCTGCCTCGCTCGCATGGACCCAAGGAGAGCTTGGCCGTCGGCGGCCCAGAAGAGGGCCCTCGCCAGAAGCTGACTGTGCTGGCGCCCCGACGGCAGGCTCAGCCTCCAACTCTGTGCCAAGTCAATTTCGGTTGTTTATGGGCCGCCCAGTGGGCGGTACCTCGTTGGAGCAGCCCACACAGACTAAGGCACCAGGCAGGGGGGCCCCAAAAACGTAAGGAAGGGACTGGCCGCCAGCGGGAGGGTGCGGCGACAAGAGAGGGCCTCGGATGTCTATTTGCTACGTAACGAAGGAGAAAGGGAGGCGAGAGGAACTTTGGGGGAAATGACTCCTTGAAGAACCCCAAACTAATGGAACTTCCATTCCCAGAAGTCTGTGTGTAGATGTGCGTGTTCACGGACACGTGTGTCCTCGGTACCGTGCGGTTAGGAATTAACCTTGGCAGAAGAGAGGTCTGGCCTTTGTCCTCGGCTCCTGGGAGACGACCTCCAAACCCTTGGAATGTCCTGCCTGGTAAGAGTCGTCTGTTTGCCTGGAGGCCCCGGGCCACACAGCAGATCACCTAACACTGTGGTTTATGGTGGACGCTTTCTTTGGGCCATGGGTGATCAGCTCGACCTCCAGAGAGGCTGCCGACTGAGGTCGGCCCTGAGCACCCAACCCGGTCTACACGAAACAGATCCAATAAAAACACTGGGCACCAAGGCTCAGGAGCGCTTCTCCCGTCAGCAAAATTTTATGTGTGTGTTATCCACGTTGCTGCCGGGGAAAGTCCACGACTCTCGCTGGGAGAGAACGTCTAGGTGCATCGTGCTTGGAAGTGCCTGGGCTCTGCCCCACACACCTCCTCCCTTGGCTGTTTGTTTTAATTTTTTTTTTTTTTGATGTTTATTTATTGGGGGGGAGGGGCAGAGAGCGAGGGAGACACAGAATCCGAAGCAGGCTCCCGGCTCCGGAGCTGCCAGCACAGAGCCCGACGCGGGGCTGGAACTCACGAACCGCGAGATCGTGACCTGAGCCGAAGTCGGACGCTCATCCGACTGAGCCACCCAGGTACCCCTTGTTGCCCTGTTTTTTAAAAGCCACTCAAGGGGCGCTTGGATGGCTCAGTCGGTTGAGCGTCCGACTTCGGCTCAGGTCACGATCTCGCGGTTCGTGAGTTCCAGCCCCGCGTCGGGCTCTGTGCTGACAGCTCGGAGCCGGGAGCCTGCTTCGGATTCTGTGTCTCCCTCGCTCTCTTCCCCTCCCCTGCTCATGCTCTGTCTCTCTCTGTCTCTCAATAATAAATAAACATTTACAAAATTTAAAAAAAAATAAATAAATAAATAATAAAAAAAAATAAAAAACAGGGCAACAAGGTATGGATTACAGCGTGTGAGTCTTAGAAAAGGATTGTGTCAGCTACCTCTTAGGCAGAGATGTGGCCAGTGTGAAACCAGTCATCTTTGTCCAGGGCTTTGGCCAGACTCAGTGCATGGTTATGCAGGTGCAAAGTCAGGAGGCCAAGCATTCCCTTGTGGGGGGGGCAGGGGGTGGTATCCCACTACTCTTGGGCACCCCTCCGGAGGGCTCTCAGCCCACTGCTCGCTCCACTTTTGCTGCAGCAACCAGCTCTGAGCAGGCTTTAAGCTGACCTCAGAGCCCTCGCCCTCAACTTGCTAGTTGAGGGATACCCATGGGATACCCTTGACCAATGGGGTCAGGAGCTAGCAGACTATTTCCCACTTCGTTCCTTGGGCGTGTAGTTCTAAGACACGTTTCATAGCATGCTCAGAGAGTCTGCGGGATCGGGCACCTCGCTGCCTTTTGCAGTGGCCGACTCAATAATGCAACTTTGTGCAGACTCCCTATCCTCCCGGGTACTCCCCTGACCCCCACCCTGCTCCTTGAGATCTCATTCCCCACAGTGCTAAGACAGTGTCTGCTTAAATTTGCTTCTCCCTGAATGCAAGACTCTGGGCGCCCAGTGGGCCAATTTGCAAGGAACGCGAGGGCCTCTGGGGAAGGAGGGTTCAGAACGCCGATGCCTGTACCCAGAGCTCCAGTGCACCAAGCGTGGGAAATGCGGGGGTCAACTAAGAAAATGCCAACGTAGAGTGATTTATAGGAAACCACTCCGATGACCAAATACATATTTCTCAGATACATTTGGCCTTCGTGCACGGTTCCTGAAAACGTTTCAGAGCCATAAAGTTGAAATCGGTGATTTGTTATTACTGAAGGTGACTGCCCGAGGGTGGAGTGGTTAAAGAAAGGCCAGTCTTATGATTCTAGGGTTAGAATGGTCAGTGCCCCCCATCTCCGGGGAGGGGAGAAGGGAGAGGGACTGGAGGCTGAATCGGCCAGGAGCCCACGGCTTAGCCAATCATGACTACGTAGTGAAGCCGCCATCGAAACCCAAGAGGGCAGCTTTGGCCATTTGACTTGGGAGCGTTTCCATGTTTGGGGAGCCAGTATGTTTCCCCATGCCGCCCAGCCAGGCCCAGAACTTCACAAGAACAGAATCTCCCTTGTTCCGGACCTCACCCAATATACTTCTTCATCTGGTTAGTGATTCATACCCTCTGTTATGTCCTCTCATAAACTGATCAGCGGAAGCCTTTCCCCGAGTTCCGCATGCCATTCTAGCAAATCAATCTACCGTAAGGAGAGGATCATTGGAGCCTCCAATCCGTACGGGTTGGTCAGGAGCACAGGTGCCAGCCTGAGGCTTGTGCCCGGTATCTGAAGTGAAGGATGAGAAGTCTTAGAGGAACGAGCCCCATGGACTCTGATGCTATACCTCCAGGTGGACAGTATGAAAATCGAGTTGAATTCTTGGACACCTGCTGGTGTCTGAGAAGGGCTTGGTGTTGGCCTTGGGTCTGAGAATGGAAAAGAGCTGGTATCTGGGGCGCCTGGGTGACTGAGTCAGTTGAGCGTCTCTTGATTTCGGCTCAGGTCACAATCTCACGGTTCGTGGGTTCGAGCCCCACACTGGGCTCTGGGCTCATGGTGTGGAGCCTGCTTGGGATTCTCTCTCTCCCTCTCTCTCTGCCCCTCCCCTGCTCTTGCTCAAAAAAAATGAAAAGAAAAGAAAAGAGAAGAAAAGAAAGAGTTGGTGTCAGTGAAAATGCTTTTGTAGTATGACAGGTAGTGAAATATACCAAGGGTCCCTACAGGGAGAGGCCTGGCTGGGGGCGCACAAGGCAGAAGCCGACCCCGGGAGGGTTGGTTCTCTAAAGCGTCGTGAGCTGTAAAATAGGACTCCTACAGCGCAACTCTGAAATGTCGTGTGCCTGTGTCCACTGGAGCTGGGACCTACGGCAGAGACAGGAAGATCTCAGGACCAGACCCCCCTGGGAGTGTGTATTAGGGATAATCACTGACCGAGGAGGTGGAAATTAGCCCTCACCTCGCATACAGCCTTGCAACCAGGCACGGGGCCCCACTGTGGCCTGGACAGGGAGTGGGCAGTGAGGACATCACGAGGAGGGACAAGCAGGGCCAATCTCCAACAGCAACACGACGTGCAGCCAATGGCAGCGGTCCTGCACCGACCGCCCAATGTCCAGGTCCCCTGTCTAGTGTTCACCCAGGACCGGTTGCCTTTGGATTAAACAAATCCCAGGTGTTCCGATCCTGCAAGGGGAGGGGATAATTCAACATGGACGAGGGAAGCAAAAATAAGAAAAAAACAAGAGAGACAGAGACAAACCATAAGAGACTCCTAAACGCAGAGAACAAACCGAGGGGTGCTGGAGGACAGAGGTGGGTGGGGGGATGGGCTAGCTGGGGGATGGGCGTTGAGGAGGACACTCGTCGGGATGAACACTGGGTGGCATATGAAAGTGAGGAATCCCTAAATTCTGTTCCTGAAATCAGCATCTCACTATATGTTATCTAACTTGGATTTAAATTAAAAAAATAAAAATCAGGGGCGCCTGGGTGGCTAGTCGGTTGAGCATCTGACTTCAGCTGAGGTCATGATCTCGCGGCCTGTGAGTTCGAGCCCCACGTTGGGCTCTGTGCTGACAGCTCGGAGCCTGGAGCCTGCTTCAGACTCTGTGTCTCCCTCTCCCTCTGCCCCTCCCCTGCTCATGCTCTGACTCTCTCCGTCTTTTAATAATAATCCGAACGTTAAAAAAAATTTTTTTTAATAATAAAAAGATAAAAATAAAAATAAATAAAGAATTCAACACGGACGAGCCGTGAGAGACATCAAGAAGAAAGCCAAAAAGTGATGTCACCGTATTTGGACTTGAAGAAACAAAGAAGGACGCCGACCGAAATCTGGGCAGCAGCTGCGTGGTGGGCAGACGGCCTAGCAGCCGGCCAGTTCTGTGTTCTCCTGCCAGGCCGTGGGGTCTGTGCTCACCTGCCTTCCTTACTCACTCTGCGACCAGTCCCGGGGCCGTCAGTCAGGACGCCTTGGGCTGCAAAACAGAAACCCCCCCCCCCCCAACTCAAACTGGCTTAAATAACAATGATGCGGCATCTTACAAAATTGAGCCCCACTCCTGCCTGTGCCGCCCCCCTCTCTTCCCCACCCCCAGGCAGGCCTTGCGAGGCCACCACCCTGTTGACAAGTGCACAGGAGGAAGAGGCCGCCTTCTTCCCTGGAGGCTCCTTAAGAGAGAAAACAAACCTTTCTTCCCAGAAACCTCCCCGGGAACCCCTTTGTGTCTTCCTGCCGCAAACCCAGGCACAGGCAGGGACGCTGGGCGACATGACCAGGCCTGTGTAGGGGAATTGGGGCTGTCTGGGGTCAGGGCACATCACCTTCACTTCACTCATGTGGGAGCAGGGGATGGGGGTAACACCTGAGCACGGGTAAGGTTCTGTTAGCGAAAGAGAAGGGAGAAACGTCCCGGCAGATAACCTTCAGTGCCCACTGCACCTGCTGAGACAGGAGTCGAGGGCGCAGTGTGAGTGTCCTAGACTCGCGGTAACAAAATACCGCAAACTGGGGGCTTAAAACAAGAGAAATATAGTCTCTCGGGGTTCTGGAAGCCAGAAGTCCAAAAATCACAGGGTCAGCTGGGCCGTGCTCCCCGCTGGAGGTTCCAGAAGAGGATCCTCCCTTGCCTCTTCCAGCCTCGGGTGATGGGTGGCCATCCTTGGGGTCCCTTGGCTTGTAGATGAATCGTTCCAGTCTCTGCCTCTGTCTCCGCTGAGCCTTCTCCCCCGCGGGTCCGTGTCCCTGCTCCAAACATGCCCCCTCTTCGAAGGATACCCATCAGCCCGGATTCAGGACCCACCCTAATCGAGTTTGACCTCATCTTGACTTGATTACACATGCAAAGCCCCTACTTCCAGATAAAGTCACATTCGCAGTTTTGGGAGGATCCCTATTCAACCCACTACAAACCCCAAGTGAAAGAAGGGGTCCTCTGAACCCCGTGCCCAGAGCCGGCCTGGTTTCTAGTCGGGGCTGTCATGTGGAAAGTAAAAAGCGGGCCTGGTTCTTCGGTCTCCTGGGCAGGCCTGCCCGAGGAACACAGCGCTGTGGGCGCCTGCCCCCACCCGCGTGAAGGGTGAGGAGCGCAGGGCCCGTTCTCCTCCCTCCCTGCTTCCGGAATTGCTGAGCACCGCCTGCTGCTGGAACCCGACTCTGCGCGCGAGGCTGGCCACTGTGCATCCTGTCCCCTCGGTGGCGGGTGGGCGTGGCGTCACATTCCTCCCGACTCCGGTGCCCGGCCTTCACCTGCTGTCCGGCTGCCGTCAGGTGAGTCCTCGCTCCCTGGAATTGGAGGAAGCGGCAGAAGCCCTCTCGAGGCCAAGCGGTAAGGCGGGCACGGTCGAGGTAGAAAGCTCTCGGTCGTTCCATTCTACAGATGTTTTCCCGTCTCTGCCCGGGTTCCAGATCTATTAACTAGTTACTCCGCTTTGCTCCCTCCGTCTCTTTGTCTCCGAAGGAAGGGGCCTGTACAACAGGCTACGGGGCGGGTAAGCGGCCTGCCGTCAGGCCTAACGCTCAGTCCTTGGCGCTCAGTCCTGTTCATGGTGAGTAGTAAGGCTGTTGCACGGGGCGGGAACCGACAAGGCAGCCAGAGCTCACACGGGTTTGACATAAAAGCATGGCCTGTCTCGGGGAGAGCTACGTTCTGAATGAACAAGGACTTGAACTGGTGCCATTTCCAGCGGCCAGGGGGGCTCGAGCAGAGGCAGCAGCCCCCTGGCTGGTACCAGGAGACTGAGGGGCTAGGCCCAAACAGAGCCCCGAAGGGCGGGAACTCCCAGTCTGGGCTCCAGGGGCCATCACAGCTCAGCACGGAGAGCCCAGGGCTCAACGGCATATGTCACTTGAAGCCCCGCCTCTGACGGGGGTGAGACTGCTGGGACAACCCTTCCCTGGCCAGAAAGGCCCGGACACTGAGGGGAGAGCCCAGGGCCAGCTTCAACAGCTCCGGCAGGGAGATAAGGGATCCCCTCACCCCACCCCATGCCTTAACTGCTCCTCCCACAGTGGCTGGTTAAGTTCGGTGCCAGGCGCTTAGAAGCTGGTATAGGGGACAGGAGTCCAGGCCTGGAACCGCCCAAGGCAGTAAGGAAGAAAAAGGGCCAAGGTGTGCAAGAGGGTCAGGGCAGGACTCTGAGCAAAGATCTGGCTACAGAAACAAGCATCATCATTGCCGTTATCATAATCACCGTCACCACCACGGCCACTCTCATCATCATCCTCATCTACGATTATTTAATTTTTTATCAAGGATTAGGCACTGTCCTTTGCATCTATTATTTCATCTAATCCCCCGAACAACTCTGCGAGGTCAGCTTTATCACCCCCGTTTTACTGACGAGGAAACAAAGGCCCAAAGGCAGTAAGTAAATCAACTTTCCCAAGTCACCAGGCAACGAGGAACAGTCCAGAACCTGAAGCCCGACTCCAGAGCATATGGTCTGAACCATTATGCCTTATTGCCATCTGAAGGTCCATCAGTAACTACAGGAGCAGATGGGTCAGAAACCGATGATTGCTCAAAAGATTCCAGAAGCGTCTGTGGCTCTTCTTGGCTGCACGCCGCTTCCTGTGGTGTGGGAGCCTCAGGTTGGTGCAGGGGCTCTGTTTCTGGGCGACGGGCACGCAGAAGAGGTAGTACACGTGCTTGACATGTCCCCCCAAGTAAAACGAGGCCACTTTGAGCCCCGTCTCAGCACCACCAACGTGGACCCGAGCAAAATGGAAATGTACCTCCAAGAAGCCGCAAACAGGAATGAAGGTCTTGGTTGAACGTCTTGCCTTGAGAGGGAATTAAATGACAAGACACTCAAGATCTCTTTAAAACATTCTCTACTCTCCAGTCTCTCGCTCAGTGGCCTTTCCCGCCCCGCCCCTGCCCCGTCCTGTTCTCCACACTCCACTTCCTGGTTCCTGGGTCTGATCCTCTGTCTACGTCTGCGGTCACTCATCAGCCCCCTTCCCTTGGCTTCTTCTGCAACCTCTGGAACTTTCACCTCGTTTTCCAGAGGGAGGACCAGGAGGCAAGTGCCGCAAGGCCAGGCTGCTGGCTAGAAGGTGGTGGGGAAGGTTGTGAATATCACGTCCTTCGGCATCTCAACCAGAGGAGGGAACGGAGCTCTGAGAGGTCAAGGGCGGCTAGAAGGAGCAAAGTTGGGACCTTGGCCAAATGTGAAGCACCAGCAATGCCCCCTCTCCAGGCCTTGGCTTCCCTGAGAACACGGGGGGAGTCCAGGCGGCCTTCAAGTTCCTCTCCTGGTAACTCAGGCATGGGGGACAGTGGCGGGGCTAACGTGGCCTTGGGTTCTGGCCCCGACTCCACACTCTGGAAAGCCCGGTTCCTTCCTGGCCTCAGACCTCCTTCTGTGCGGGGGTTGGGGGAACAGACGATGAACTGCAAGCCGGGTGCCTCCCTTCTCACTCTGGTACCGAGAATCTTCTCTGACGTTCTAACGTTGTGGTCCCTGCATCCCACCTTCTATCAGCCAACGTGCTTCTCCAGCACTGAGCCCTGTTAGAAGGGAAAACCCAGGCTCTAAAACCCTGGCATTGTGGGGACTGACTACGAGGGATTTGAGGTCTTCGTGTACGTCTTTAAGAAAGAACTCCCCTTTCCCCGTCTCCTGACAATTCCTTGAAGCTAAATTTCACACCAGAGGAGAAGGTTTTCTCCTCCGAGCCTCCTGACTGCTTGTCTGAGAAGGGAAACAAGCTTTTTAAAAGAAAAAGCCTCAGGCAACACTTTTTACTTTGCAGGGCTCTGTTTTGAACAGGCAGGTTTTAATCTTTCTAATGGTAAAGCTCAGATTTCAGAAAAGATGAGGGAAGATAGAACCCTAAGAGGGATGGGCCAAGTACAAATGTGCCCTGTGCCCACAGCCATCGGTCTTGGATCCTGGACCCGCCCGCCCCCTTGCATTTCTGCAGCCGGATTGGGGGGAGGGGGGTGCTGCTGAGGGGGTGGGGGGGACTCTTTGCTTTCCTTTTAATGGAATTAAGATTTCATTGCTCCTAGCTTAAAGGAGTGTAAACGCAAAAATACCACCAAGAAAATGAGTCTCCAGAAAAATCTCAGTTCTTATGAGAGGTTTATACATACCACCAATACCCACCCTCCACCAACCCCGCCGCCAGGTCTGTGTTTCTAACACTTTTATGTACACACGAATCACTTGGAGGTCTTTGTTAAATGTATACTCTGATTCGGTAGGTCTGGGGCCGGGCCGCGGCATCTGCATTTCTAACACGCTCCTGGGGGATACCAAAGATGCGAATCTGGGACCCCACTTTGAGTAGCAAAGCCTCAGACAACACCAGGTATTTCATGGGGCGCCTGGGTGGCTCAGTCGGGAAGCACGAAACTCTTGATTCCGGCTCAGGTCATGATCTCACGGTTCGTGGGTTCGAGCCCCACGTGGGGCTCAGTGCTGACTTCGTGGAGCCTGCTTGGGATTCTCTCTCGCTCCCTCTCTGCCCTTTCCCGACTTGCACACACTCACTCTCTCACTCCCTCTCCCTCTCTCTCTCTCTCTCTCAAAATACATACATAAACTTAAAAAGAAAAAAATTTAAGTCCTTCGTCATGTCACAAAGCCAGAGACCACAAGTGGAGAGATGCAGCTCAGTCGTGTCAACACGCTTGGTCAGTGTCAGCGATTCTCCTGACCCCAAGAGGGCTGCAAATGGCACGTCCTCACATGAGTGATCCCCAACAGGAGGCAGAAAGGGGCTCCTTTCCAGCCTCTGTTCCTTTTACTAGGAAGGGAACAACTGCCCCTGAACAATCTGCCTCCTAGGAGGAGATGTCCCTAAATATCTCCCTGGCCAGCACTCTGTCTGGTGGCCACGTGGGCCATAGGGGAGCCTGGGAGAATGTGCGTCTGGCAAAAGGGAAAGCAGTTAGCACGGCAGACGCTTCAGAAGGCAAGAAGGGGGCGGGGGGGGGCACCTGGGTGGCTCAGTCGGTTAAGCGTCCGACTTCAGCTCAGGTCACGGTCTCGCGGTCCGTGAGTTCGAGCCCCGCATCAGGCTCTGGGCTGACGGCTCAGAGCCTGGAGCCTGCTTCTGATTCTGTGTCTCCCTCTCTCTGCCCCTCCCCCGTTCATGCTCTGTCTTTCTCTGTCTCAAAAATAAATAAACGTTAAAAAAATTTAAAAAAAAAAAAAAAGAAGGCAAGAAGGGGGAATCGCTACCGGCTGACGGACCAGCCGTGTCTGCCATTGCCAACCTGCAAGCGACCGATGGCATCCCTCTCTTCTCTGTCTCCTGGGGGTCAGTGGAAACTCAGGGGGGTCAAGCCAGATTTCAACATGGTACAGGTGATGGCCACGGAAGGCAGCACTCATCTGGGACACAGGTGCAACACAGCCCAGGGGACCCTCGCTGGGGGACACAGGTGGGACACAGCCCAGGGGTCCCCACAGCCCAGCCAGAGCACCAGCACGGCCAGCCCCTCTCATCAGACAGCCCGGAGCCAGTGCAGACGACACACCCGGCTCCCTTTCTCCCTCTTCTCTGGAAGCCAACACATCATGTTTCCTGGTATCCTGGATACCACATCAGGGACATAAAGCTGAGAAGCGTATCCGCCTCGCCAACTGTGAGCGGTGCCAATCAAACTCGTCCTGCAGACCCACAGAGCACTAAGTGTTGGGAACCAAGGTGTCAGGTTTTCCAGAAGCAATCGGCCGTCCCTCGGAAACAAGGGTTACCATGGCGATGTGCTCTACCTGGGCCTGCCTCGGGCAAGGTCGGAAACAGGACCCACGTATTCAAGCCGAACCCAGAAAGCGGCGCGGAGCAGGGCCCTGGGGGCGGCGGGCAGGAGGGTTCAGGAAGTCTCCCCTCTCGATGGCTCCCGTGGGTTTGGACCTGCTGGGTCACACGGTAGCTGTTGGTGAGGCAAAGCAGAAGGGGCCCAGTTCCGGAGTCAGACCTGGATTCCAATCCTGCCTTGGCCAATGACCTGTGTGTAGGCTCAGACAAGTCAGCTTTTCTCCTCCACTTTGAGCATTTAAAGCCAGGGCGCCCGGGTGGCTCAGTCCATTAAGCGTCCGTCTCTTGATTTCGACTCAGGTCTTGATCTCCCAGTTCATGGGATCAAGCCCCGTGTCGGGCTCTGTGCTGAGTGTGGAGCCTGCTTGGGATTCTCCCTCTCTCTCTCTCTCTCTCTCTGCCCCTCCCCTGAGCGCTCCCTCTCCCTCTCCGAATAAATAAGACTTTACAAAAAAGATGGGGGGTAGGAATTTAAGAAAAAAAAAAAGCCGACACAGAATTTTGGGAGGTGGGATGGGAGGCACAAGGGCACTTCTGTCCAGGAGGTGAGGGCAATGTGGATGTGGAAGCCACAGTGCGGAAAAGCCTGCATTGGCCCCTGATGG
The DNA here is from genome assembly GCF_024362965.1 of Panthera pardus. Classification (NCBI taxonomy): domain Eukaryota; kingdom Metazoa; phylum Chordata; class Mammalia; order Carnivora; family Felidae; genus Panthera; species Panthera pardus. The sequence goes on from NW_026526788.1 coordinate 78,893,685, forward strand.
GTCTATTGTCTCCGTGGTGAGCGTCTCATTTCCTGGGGGTCCCATAACGAAGTACCTCACAGTGGGGGGCTTCAACTACACATGCGCTGTGTCAGGGATCCAGAGGGCAGAAGTCCAGAATGGAGCGTCGGCAGGGCGGGCTCCAGCTGAAGGCTCTGGAGGAGCACCCCGTTGCCTGTTTCAGCCTCTGGTGGCTGTTGACAATTGTCCTGCCCCTCGGCTGGCAGCTGGACCCCACCGTCACACGGCATTCCCCTCCTGCCTGAGCTTCCGCGTCTCTTCCCCGCTCCTTATAAGGACACCAGTCATATCGGATTAAGGGCCCTCCCGACTCATCAAAATATGACCTCATCGAATTGATATCTGCAACAACCTTATTTCAAACTTTGCCACATTCTGAGGTAGTAGGGGTCAGGGCCTCAACATATCTTTCTGGAAGACACATTTCAAACTGTAACTGAGTAATTTTAAGGCATCGTTTTAATGTTTAACCCAACACGGGTAAATGACGGCTCACAAGGTAGACCTTCATGAGGGCGTCAGGGAAATTTGCAAGAATTTGAAATAGACCGAAAAGGTTACTGGCTCCCAGCCTAGCCGGCCCCTCCAGGGTCATCTGATTTGGGGGGGTCTGCCCCTCTCATTGTCTTTGAGCCAGTAGGCTATGCTGTAGGTTACAGAACACCTAGAACAATGCAAATGATTCTCGTCCATAGTGAGAATGCAATTGATGATTGCCCTGCGGATATTGACTAGTTTCACATTTTCTGCATTCATTTGGGCTTTCCTGATTGCCTCTGTATTTGTGTGTTCCTTGGAGTTTCCTTTGAACTGATGTAACATACTGTTGGTTTGCTCATTAAAGGATGAGTTCAACTTGCTTGTGTCCGTTTCGTATTTTCCGAGACTCGTGATTTTAACATTTACTGAATGTTAAACAGAGTACATCATTTGACTGTACAAGTTCAATGCACAATGTACAAGTGGGGCAATGTATGATCACAAACGATGACAGCAACAAGGACGATATCAGCCTGTGACACTCCGGGGATCTCTGTGGACTCAAGCATGATCTTGGAAATGATCAGCAAGAGGCAAATCCTCAGGGGGCCAGCAGGCTGCAAGGAAGGCCAGACGCTCCCTTGGGCTGCATTTCCCGTCTGCGAAGTGCAGAGAAAAATAACAAGCAGGATCATAAAAACGTCTCCGCTGGCTGTATGGTCGACACGCGTGTGCCAATGGGCTGAAGCCAGGTTGCCGAGACACTGCTGACAGCCCCAGTGAGTGGAGGTCCTGGACCAAGGCCATGGTGGGGCTGTCCAGCGTGGTTACTCTGCCTGCACAGACAAGCACAGCCTGCCTTGGTCCTGGAGGGAGGAGGAGACAGAGTCCCTGCTGCCCCACGGAGGAGAAGAGTCTATGCCATCCGTGACTCTAAGAAGGCATTTCTGAATCCAGAGCTGAGGCCGGGGCAGGTCCTTTCTGAAATTCTATTTAAAGAAGCCCATGATCTTGGCCACCTGCTGCTGCTTCCAAGCGGGGGGCCATCCGCAACACTCCACAGCTTGGCACAGGATATGGGAGCCCTGCAAGGTTAAAATGTCGGGAACCCTTCATTCACGACGTTGTACAAAGAGCCCAGGCTTGGGCTTGAGGCAGACCTGGGTTCGAATCCCAGCTCTCTTTTCTGCCTGCTGTGTGACCTCCAGAGAGGTGCTTAATTCGATTTCTTCAGTCCATACAAGGAGAATAACAACAGTGTGTACCTAGTGAGCTGGGGGGGGAGTACCTGAGCACATAGGCAGTATGCTGAAAACAGCCCCCCGTACGGCAGTTTACCCCAAATCTGGCTCCCCTCCTCCTTCGGGTAGATGGAAACAGGAGGTCTGATGCAGGCTCTCAAGGCATGAAACAAACCCTACCGTGTTTTGCTTCCAGGTCTGACAGACTCACTCATTCCAGCTCTCCAGGTCTTTGAAATAAAAGGACTGAACCAGGTATGGATCCCAAGCATTTGGCATTGCCATAGTGCAGGACTCGGGAAAACGGAGCCGCTTTCCTAAAACACGACTGCAAAGTTTCAGCAAAACGCTGCTCACGCTCTCTCTTCCTCTTGACCCTCTTCAGATGGATGCTTTGTGGCTGGACAAGAACTTCTGGATGGGGCAGAGAAAATCTGGGGATGACTCCTCAGAGTTATTGGCGGAATTTTCTAACTGCCCTCCCCGGCTCCCCCCCGGAAAACAGAATCTCTGCCGAATTTCCAACATCGGCGTCCTAAGGGAAGAAATGACAATACTTCTTTGAATCGTTAAGATGTTTGACCCTTCTCAGGCACCCGAAGCCAGAGTTGTAAGCCCTGCAGAGCAGGTGTGTGGCGATCGCAGCCCTAGAAGCAGGCCACCCGCAGGTCGGTGCAGGCAGCTGGGCTCATTATGTAAGGTGCTGGAATTCTGTGGCCTGGAAAGCTCCCTGGGTCCATGAAGGAATTAGCCTCCCGTTCTGGCCAAGTGATTAATATTAAGTGAAAAACATTGCTGAGAATCAAAGGGGGCCAGGGTCGGACGTGTCCTGAAATGACTCCCAGGCTGCCGGACCAGTAGCTTCGCCCCGCGCTTCTGGCAGCAGCATCGACTTCGGGAAGGGCCCAGGGGTGCAGTTCCTTTCCCTCCCCTACAAAGACCACGATTTTTCTGAAAGTCATTTCCCCCCCTTGACGACTATTCCAGGAATGTAAGGAGAGTTCATATTTTCTTCTAAAAGTCCGCCTCCAGACTGGGAGCTGTGCTGATGTATATTCATCAGCAGCGACGCAGAGTCAACAAGAAGCTGCCGATGGGCAAATCCGAGAGCACAAAAGAGAGGTCTTTGAAGGGCTCCCCACCCCTCCTACGCCCCCAGAAGGTCCCGCTCAGGAACTGTTTCCAGTGCGTTTGCAATGATTCCATTAACTGTGACCCACGTGTCTCCCTGCCTCGGAGGAGCTGGCTAAGATCTGCACGGACCCGTCTCCAGGGCCCGTGGAAGTCCATCCACGTTTCTGGCAGAGCAGGGAAGGGCTTATGTTCATGTCCCCAAGGTCACCCCTGGCCCCTGGTGTGGCTTGTGCCCCCTCTCACCTCCTCCTGCGCACACTGTGGGTTGCTCACCGGAGCCCACTCGACCCGGACTTTGCCTTTTCGACACACGCACACAGGCACACGCATGCAAATGCACACGCACACGCACATACCACTCACACCCACCCACACATACCACTCTCGTGGGGCATCTGTGTGTATACAGGTTTTGAACACGGTAATCGGCGGCAGCGAGGGGGTCCCTGGGCAGAGCGCTCTCTGCTCAGGACAGGATGCCTTCCTTTGGGCACACGGACTACCTTTCCCGGCTTCCCTTGCGGTTGGGCTTGGCCACGTGACTTGAGTTCTAGCCAATGGGAGGGGAGCGGGGGCTGGGGGGACCCGCCACCCTCTCTGCATATAACGGAAAAGTCCTCAGCATCAAGAAGGAACAAACCACTGACCCAGACTGTGTCAGGATGAGCCTCAGACACGTTATGCGCCGTGAAAGACGCCAGACACGAGAGACCACACGTTGTATGATTTTATTCACAGCAAATGTTCAGAATAGGCAAATCTGTAGAGATGAAAAGTAAATTAGGAATTACGTAGGGAGTAGAAACAGGAAATGGGCACACAGGATCTTATGGGGGGGGGGTGTGATGAAAATGTTCTAAAGTTACTGAAAATTACCGAATTGTACATCTGAAATGGGCATTGTATGATATGTGAACTATACCTCGATTAACTTATTTAAAAATAAATAAATAAAAGAAATGAGCATGCCATTTATTTCCAGGACTGATACGGTTTTTATTCTATTTTATTTTATTTTTTATGTTGTTTAAAGATTTTCTTTCCCATCACCTACCTACTGTAGTGAATCTCCTCTTTTTTAAAAAAAATTTTGGGGGAGCCTGGGTGGCTCAGTAGGTTGAGCGTCCGACTTCTGCTCAGGTCACGATCTCGCGGTCCGTGGGTTCGAGCCCCGTGTCTGGCTCTGTGCTGACAGCTCAGAGCCCGGAGCCTGTTTCGGATTCTGTGTCTCCCTCTTTCTCTGACCCTCCCCTGTTCATGCTCTCTCTCTCTCTGTCTCAAAAATAAATAAAAGCTAAAAAAAAAAAATTTTTTTTTTTAATTTTTTTATTTGTTTTTGAGAGAGAGAGAGAGTGGGAGTGTGCAAGAGGAGGAGGGAGTGGGGGGGGATGGGGGGCGGGGGAGAGCAGAGAGGGGGGTGCACACAGAGGAGGGGAGGGGGGGCAGAGAGAAAGGGAGAGGGAGGATCCGAAGGGGCCCAGGCCGGACAGGGGGCTCGAACTCACAAACCACAAGATCATGACCTGATCCGAAGGCGCCCTCCCGAGACTGACCTGTCAGAACCCCACACAGGTTCTGCTCCAGCTCCCCTCCCTTCACGCTGACGGAGGCAGGCGAGGAAGGAGAGGGGCACAGGGCCCCGAGTGCCGCGAGGCAGACAGCCAACCCCCAGGCTGTTCTGTGAGCAGGACCTGAACGGCGCCGTGTTGAAACACGACTTGTTTGGATTTCGGTTTGTCAGCAGCCAGCTCACACGAAGTTGCTTCTGTGCAGAGTTCTATCTGAATCGCGTTCTGGGTCTTTCTCTGGCCACGCCACCGCTGGAACCATTCCTTCTCCAGAAACTCTCTCATCTCCCCCATGTGTCACTGGGTCCTCTCTTCCCTCCCCCGATCCTTCCTCCCTCTGCCTCACCCCTGCCTCTAGGAACTCCAGAATCTCCTCTCTCTTCGTTATGCAGAGCGCAGAAGTCAGGAGACAACCAAGCAGGCCGGATTTAGCAGTGGGAGAGAGAAAGGAGGTGAGGGGATTATAACCCTTGCGTGTTGAGGGTGGGGAGCTGAGCCACGGGGTGGGGGTCAGCCTCTAGCAAACTCTGCTGGAGGCGCCCGGCCCGGCTGAGGCCACAGAGCCGCAAGCACCAGTCGGGGAAAGGACGGAAGCAGACGCGGGGCCGGGCGCCCACAAGCACCCAAGTTTGTCCTCTTCTCCAGAACCAAGGCGGCGCGAGGGCTGCCGCATCAGACGCCTTCTTTAGGTCATAAAAGAGAAAAAGGCGTTGGCTCCCGGCCCGGAAGAGACAGTGAAACGCGGAAGTCCCTCGAAGGGTGCCTATGATCGGCAACCAAAAAGTAATTTTTCAAGCATCATCGAAACTGGGGAGGAGAAAATCCTGGAAAGTGTCGGTGGCGGAAGCAGTGACAATCGGAGGCTACTTTTACAGGCCGTAGTTATTCGCTGAAGGTGTTGCCAGTGGCTGGGGCGTTTTCTGCATTGGGCGCACTGATGCTGTCCGGCTCCAAGCCCTGCAGAACGCACCCCCACCTCCCCGCCCCCGACACCCTGCACAGCGGGTCGCCCTCACCCTTTTGTAATCAGCCACGTTTGTAATCATGTGGCTTTTCTGCCCACAATCCTCTGAAGACTCCCCACTGCCACCAGGATAAAGCTCCCTTCCCTTAGCAGAAGAGCAGGGTCACCCTGTTCGATTGTTCTGGTTGTGCACTGCACAGGTTTAGGGGTGCTCCGAGAATAGTGCAGTACACAACCCACACAACTGTTCCCTGTGGTCTCGAGTCTAACAATGAAGGTCTTCGGCCCCCAGATCTCTCTGGCCTCCCCTGTGCCCATCTTTGACAGGGACCTTCTGTCTCACCACCTAGAATCCCCAGCCGTGAGATTGTGTGCCTCCCAGCCCTTCCGTGCTCCATTCCTTCTGCCCAGAACCTCTCTCGGCCCCCGCTTCACCCACGTATTTCCCATTCACCCTCCAAAGCTCAGTTCGGCATCGCATCCTCCAGAAGACGGCCTCTGTCCTCTGCCCTCAGTCCTCTGTGCTCCCCGGGCCACCGGGCACTGCTGCCATTCCCCTGATACTCAGATCAAAGCACAGACCGCCCTGCATGGCGACCATCCTGTGAGCTCCCTGAGGACAGCGTCGGGTCAGGAGATGTGACGTTAGGTTTGGGCTGGCCCCGGTGGAGCCAGAAGTGGAGTCACAGATGGTCCTACCTCAGCCTGGAGAAGGGCCAAGAGGGAAATGCCGAGAAGAGCCAGAAGGAAAATGAGACCAGGTAGAGGGCCCTGCGACATTAAAGCCAGTGTCACCACTGGGAACTTGGAGAAAAGACGGCAGAGATCATTGTTGAAAATACTCACTGTGCCCACCCCCTCCCTGCCACACCTCTCCTGTCCACCCAAGCCTTTACGGCCACTATCCCCCGCCCACCTCGGGGCTGGCAAGACACCTGCTAATTCAGCCTGGTGACAGTGTCCTGGGAGGGGCCGGAGGTGGCAAGAGTAATATGGGCAGGTCAATGCAAGCAGCACCACTCTCAGTGGGCAATGGGACAGGCCTAGGATGTGACCCAGCGAGGTCCTTATATTATATGACAGTACTAACGGGACCCAAAGAACCAAGGGTACGTATGCAATTTAATCCCCCTGAAATGTGATACAGAACCCATCTCAGCTGGAGACACAATACCCCCTCCTAAGACCACAGGGCGCTTGGCCCACATGCCCTGGTGATGAGCACCTCGGGGAGAGCGTCTTTGCTTACCTTGACAGATAATAAAACTGCGTAATCACGGAGATTAAAATGCAGTCACAGAGATCAACCGAGAGCCACCAGAATCCCGGATTCTGCTGGAATGATTAAAATTCTCCAGATGGGCCTTTGATACACAAGTTCAGATAATTGGATTCTCTCCAAAGGGAGAGCTCTTTCTTTCTGGGTCCACACAGCAAACACCTACTTGAGCGTTCAGGCCAGGAAGGCTCTGTGGGGCAAGTGACAGCAGCCTGGGGGGGGGGGGGGGGGGACGGTCACAAAACCTCTTCTTTACGGAACCAAGGGCCTCGTTTCATTTTATCTTGTTGTGCTTTGTTTTTCAATGAAGGCGAGGAGTGAAGAGCTCTCGGTTCTAGACTAGGTTTCTAAATCTTGGGCTTTTTTCTTTTTTTCTCTCAATGAGAAACGGATCATAATGGAGGCACTTTGTGATGTACGTTAAACGCAGACACATCCAGAGAAAACACATGAAAAGGCAGACATAACACAAGTCTGTGCACCAGTGTTCACATGCATATGCATTAGCTCATGGTACCTTAAAATAAGCCAGTTTCTGGTCTTTCATTATGCAGGAAAGGGAGTATTTTCCAAACACTTTCTCAATTAAGGGGAAATGGCTCTGGCAGCGTTCTTCCCCGACAGTCCTCACTCCAGTCCCATTCCTTCCTTCCTGCTCATTGTCCTTTCTGCAGCATTGACGGGTTCTTCCCTTTGAGTATTCTGTTACTCACCAGTTAGAAGGGGGAAAAACATCATTTCGCCAGGCCACAAAGAAGCAGAAGGATATACTAATTAAACGTAAGAGATTTGGAGCTAGAAGAGCCAGGTACAATGGGCCCCCGGGGGGCTTGAGCGTCGGTTGAGCGTCCCACTCTTGATTTCGGCTCAGGTCATCATCCTGGGGTGGTAGGATCGAGCCCCGCGCTGGGCTCCATGCTGAGCATGGAGCTTGCTTGAGATTCTCTCTCTCTCTCTCTCTCTCTCTCCCTCTGACCCTCTCCCCAGCTCACATGCTCGCTCTCTCTCAAACAAGAAAGAAAGAAAGAAAGAAAGAAAGAAAGAAAGAAGAGAGAAAGAAAGGAGAAGAAAGAAAGAAAGAAAGAAAGAAAGAAAAGAAAGAAGAAAGAAAGGATGGAAGAAAGAAAGAGAAAGGAAGAAAGAAAGAAGAAAGAGAGAAAGGAAGGAAGGAAGGAAGGAAGGAAGGAAGGAAGGAAGGAAGGAGCTAGGTACAGGTGTCTCAGCCACTAACTGCTTGTAGGTGAGCACCTCTCCAGCCTCTGCGTCCCCATCTATCCACGGAGAGCAGGGAGATAAGGTTTGCATGAGATGATGCCGGTGGGGGGGTGTGAGGAGGGCCTACTCAAGCGTAAGCTGTATTATCACATTTCACAAATTGTACACACACAGCGCACCGTTAGCCCAGCTTCTCGGGCTGGAAGGGGTCTCGGAGACCCTCTAGTGTGATCATCCCCTTACAGGGGAGGCTGATGCGGGTGGGCAGGAGCAGGGGGCTCACTGGCGCCAGGCGGTGGGGAGGTGGAAGCTAGTCCTTCCTGGTACCTACGATGTGCTGCGGCCCACGCTCGGCACCGTGGCTGCCACCTAGGTCCCCGCAGCCTGGTCCCCATTTGCCTGCCTGCCGGGCTGACGCGGCCCCTGGCAACGCTCCGCGCCCCAGACGAATGGCGTGGGCCCGAGCTTGCTTAGCTGTGTTCCTGGCCATCGGGCCCTAGAAGGCATCCCCCTGGCCCCCCATCTGGGACACCAGAGCAAGTAACAGACCACCGCCGCCACCACCACGCTCGCGAAAAGGACAACTGATCCTGAAAACACAGGTTGGATTACGGACTCCAAGAACAAGGGAAAAGTCAGGCTTTGGGAAAGACCCGAAGCAGAAGAAGCCGTGCCCTTGGAGACCCAGGACATCTCCAATCTCCTGGGCGCATCTGTGCCATTGTCTCCCGGGCGCCAGGCACAGAGCAAAACGCTCTCATCGCATCCTCCCGCGACCAGGGTGGAGCCAACCCAGGGCTTGGCTCCTTTTCACGTTCGGAAACAGAGGCACAGAGCAGGTACCAGCCTGCCCAAGCTCAACCCGGCCGATCCGCCAGGGAGCTGGGATCTGAACCAAGCCATCTGGGGGCTCTGTCACTCTGATTGGGCCAAGCAGGTCAGGGCTTCCCGGCCCCAAGCAGTCAGCATGGCCCGGAGGCAAGAAGACATTGGCATCTAAGGGCAGGAGAAGCTTCCGCCAGAGCTAAGAGCCAACGTGATCCACTCCAGTGTCACCTTTGAGTTCCAGCAGTGAACTCAACCCTCTTCCCAGCCGGGAGCCGCCGTCTTGCCCACTCTTAGGGCGGTGCCTGGAGCAGAGCCGTCTCTCCTGGGGCCCTGAGTCTTACGTGAGGGCTTCCTCAGTGGTCTCCTCACCCCAGACAGAGACACCCAGAGGCCTGAGAGCGTCACAGCATCTCCAAGCCCCCGGAGACCGTGCAAGCCCGCACGCAGGGGCCACACAGCGCCCAAATGAATGGAGGAGTGAACGGCGTCCCCCAGTCTCTTCCTGCCCCACGTGCACGCTCGGTTTCTCTCCACTCAAGCTCCAGCTTGGAAGGGGCACAGTTCGAGACCGGACAAAGAGGGGGCAGCAGGCAAGCTTGCTGTTCTGGGAGAGTCGTACCCCAAACCCGAGTACCCGGCCCCAGATATAGAAGGGGGAAGAGGGGAGCCCCCAACAGTCTCCTTCCGGAATGGCTTTGGGCAATTAGTTTCTTTGCCCGTCTCTCAGGGTTTGGCCCTACCAAGCAAGCCCCATCCAAAGCACAGGGTGCCCCCGCCTGCCCCCCTGCTGACCATGGACCCTTTTTCTCCGAGAGTCAGGTGCTCCCAGAGCCTCTCAGCCTGGCCCCACTCCGCAGGAAGCAGGGGGACCCCCCCCCCAACACACACACACATACACACACGCCCCCTTGCCAGGCTCTGGTCTGCCAGCCTTCAGCTCCTTCCCTGCCCTGGGGATGTCGAATGAGGTTAGCCGCCTTTCAAAGCGGAAATTCTTTGTTCTTTTGTTCTGTTTTGTTTTGAAATGAAGCAAACCAGATGGAAAAGAGAAAACTCAAAAGAAATGTTTTAAGAATAACGGCTTTTATTTGGGGGGGGGGGGTTAAAAAATGCTCATTAAAAAGAAAATGCAAGCCATAGAAAAAGGACCAAAAGATGTCTGTAAAATTAAGGGAGAAAAAGAGTGTAAAAACGGTGGGACCTTGGGATTATAATATTTTGAGGGCACCGTGTGTCCGAGTTGGGCTTTCTGCTGTGAAAGATGAGGGGCCCCACCGCTCGCCCCCCCTTCCCTTCCAGTTTGATTTGCTGGTACCATGATTTACACCTGTCAGCGCCCTAACACCTATGTTCTATTCGTGCTGTGATTCCAAGAAGGGTAGGCTCTTATTCCCGAACAGAATAGAGTCTATACTCCCCACCAACCGCTTTAGGACCCTGGCTGGTTTCTGAGAGCTGTGGTTTGATTTCTCGGGGTTCTGTTCGGAACCGTCTGCCACTTCTGTATCCCAGGGACTGCAGGGTCACATTTCCCTTCCCTGCAGGCTCCGCAGACCTTGACCACAATCCTCAGCCACTGGAATGCCGTGGGGGGGGGGGGGGGGGAGGGGAGGGTTGGTGCCTTGTTTCAGTTTGTTTGGCTTTGTTCTTCATAGGATTCTGCCTCTGTCCTGGTGCTCAGTAGCTAAACGTGGTTATGTCTCAGCATTAATCCCTCTGTGCCTTTTTTTTTTTCTGGGACACAGGATACTTTGTTGGATTCAAGATGCAAGTCCTTCCGGGGTGCCTGAGTGGCTCAGTGGGTTAAGCGTCCAGCTTCGGCTCAGGTCACGATCTCGCGATCCATGGGCTCGAGCCCCGCTTCGGGCCCTGTGCCGACAGCTCAGGGCCTGGAGCCTGTTTCAGATTCTGGGTCTCCCTCTCTCTCTGCGCCTCCCCCACTTGTACTCTGTCTCTCTCCCTCTCTGTCAAAAATAAATAAAAACATTAAAAAAAAATTTTTTTTTTAATTAAAGATTCAAGTCCTTCTTCTGGAAAGTTTCATTCTTGTCTTCCCTCAAACGTCTTCTCTGATCCGTCCGTTCTGGCCTCCTCTTTGGAAGCACCCTCTCATCCTTTGCTTCCGTGTGAATCATCTCCACAATCACGTTTGCCTCTCTGTTGGTGCAAGTTTGTTTTGCACGATTTGGTCAGACTCGTGTTGATAGGTTTTTGCTTTTTTGCATGTGATTTTTGTCCCTGCAATGCTTTATTTTTCTTCTTCACCGTTTCCCCATTGCTGCCAGCTCGCCTTTCGTGTTTTTCTGCTGTCCCAGAGCCTCGTGCTGGAAACATCCACAGACCTCAGCCGAGCCCCCTTCTTCAAGACCCCCGCGTCTGTGGTTTCTGCGGGATCGCGGGCAACTCGTTTGATCTTTTCCTTTCCTTCGGCGAGCAAGCCCGCCTTAGAAGCGGCCTGCTGTTCATCTGACTTCTACTTCCATTCCTTTCCTCCTCGCTTTTTCTTCTTGCTAAAACTGCACATGGGTCTTAGGCGGGTTCCTTTCTGTCTGCCGCTCGGCTCGATGGGCTCAGCTCTCCACTGTAAATAGTGTGGACAGGAGCAAGTGAAGTGAATCATCTAATCAAGTCAGGAGTCAGGCCCTTTCCCGGGGCCACGACTCACCCCCAGGTCCCATGCTTGGGAAGTGTGGAGTCATCACTGCCTGGCTCCCAGCAGTGCCCCTGAGTGGGGAAGATGGTCATAGAGCCCGTGGTGGCCTCCTGTCCCAGCTCCATCTCCTGGGCCCACGACCGTGCTGTCGCTGAGGTAGGACAGCATGGGAGATGTGTCTGGGAGGAAGCGTGTCATAAGCAGGGCGTGGGGTGCAGGAGCGCCCGGAGTTCTGTTTTGGCTTCAGCAGGCTTACCCTTCACCCAGATGAAGACATCGCGTTGACAGATGAATTTACGAATTATTTCTCTGATAATTTTCTCCTCTCCGCTATCTTTGTGCCCTCTTTCTGGCATTCTTCTGCAGATATTAGACTTTCTAACTTGATCTTCTGATTTTCTACCTCGTCTCTCCTGTTTTCCCTTTTTCTTTCTCTCCCCAATTTCTTCCGACTCGTCTAGGGTTTTGTAAATAGATGCTATCGTATTTCCAGTCTCCGAGAGCTCTCCTTGGAGCTCTGCTCTGGCACATGCAGAGAGGCAAGAGCTGGCCTGGCCTCCCCACTCTCCCTTCCCATCCCTGCTTACCCTGGACCATCCCTTGTGCATACAAATGGTCACCGCCCCCAGATCCTCAAAGTCTGTGCTCTGTCCCTCACCCTGCAAATAGCCCCCCTTAGCCTTGGCCATGTTGTGGGCCTAGAAGTACTCACCCAATAGCATGGTCGATCCGGGGGCATAGGACTAAAGAAGGAAGCCAGCCCAGCCCCAGAAGGACTTTGCAGCCATTTCGACAGAGACTTTTAAGAGACTTCTTTCCATGAACTGAAGCATCATCCAGAAAGAAGGGGGCGCGGTCTCCAGGTGGGCATGTCAACTTGACTTTTAGACTCTTTGACCCTCTGGGAATGGGCATGGCCAGAAGAAGTCCAGAGAAAGACAGGTAACAAGCCTCGGAGAGTGGGCCAGCTCTCAGCATCTTAGGAGACCTTCTGATCTCACTTGTGTCTAGGGCAAAAAGGACAGAAAACGCTTCCCCATCCCAAGCCTGGCTCAAAGAAACAAACTTTCAGAAAGATTTTGCACGTTCTGATCTTTTTAAAAAATGTTTACTTATTTTGAAGAGACAGAGAGAGAGTGTGCACGTAGGGGAGGGGCAGGGAGAGAGGGAGAGAGAGAGAATCCCAAGCAAGCTCCACCCTCAATGCGGAGCCCAACTCAGGGCTTGACCTCGTGAACCATGAGATCCTGACCTGAGCTGACACCAAGAGCGGGACACTTAGCCAACTGAGCCCCCCGGGTGCCCCTGTTCATTCTAATCTTACAGTATCACCCAACCCCCTCCCAATTTGTCCCCACCTTCCAACACCAGAGTAACGCACATCTTCCGAGAGACAAAACCAAGGAGGCAGGAGGGAAGTTTGGGGGGTTGCCTGTTACGGGCCCCGTCTTCTACGTGAACCCAGCGTGCTCTACGGCACAACCAGTTAGGGCTTGGTCCCCCACACGCTTCTGTCTTCTTGATGCCTAATGTCCCTACGTCCAACTGCCAAGCTACACTGACATATATTCTAGCCAGGGAGAAAGTCGGTGGTCCAGTCCGTGGTCCTCAGCCTTCAGGATTTCAGGAATCTGAAATTACTCTTAACGTGAAGTTCAATCGGGGACTGATACTGGGTCGCCAGCTTAAAACAAACAAACAGAACAAAGCAGAGGAATTACAAGCACATTCTTTCACCACAATCCCATTAAAGAATGCCCATCACACAGCCACAAGGACGGGCACAGCACACTCCCAGCATCGAGGCTATTCCTGTAAGTTGAACGAACTTAGCTTTATGAAAAACTCATTACCTTTTCTTTATTTTTCACACTTTGCCTTAGAGCAGGGAACACACGCCTCTTCCTTCATTTTCTCTGCGGAGACCACTGTTTGGAAATGACTTCTTTAAAGCAAGTAAGAGGAGAAAATTAAGAAGCCATTATGTTAACGCAGGGTCATGCCAGTTCCCAGATTCCTGGGGCAGTGACAGGAGCGGAGAGAAAAGAGAAGAGAATGCGGTCTGGAAGGTCGGCCCGTGGCCGTGGCTTGTCCCACTTCTGTTTAAATATCCGGCCTCCCACAGGCACATGAAAAGATGCTCAATGTTGCTCCTCATCAGGGAAATACAAATCAAAACCACACTGAGATACCACCTCACGCCAGTCAGAGTGGCTAAAATGAACAAATCAGGAGACTATAGATGCTGGAAGGATGTGGAGAAACGGGAACCCTCTTGCACTGTTGGTGGGAATGCAAACTGGTGCAGCCGCTCTGGAAAACAGTGTGGAGGGTCCTCAAAAAATTACAAATAGATCTCCCCTCTGACCCAGCAATAGCACTGCTAGGAATCTACCCAAGGGATACAGGAGTGCTGACGCATAGGGGCACTTGTACCCCAACGTTTATAGCAGCACTTTCAACAATAGCCAAATTATGGAAAGAGCCTAAATAAATGTCCATCTACTGACGAATGGATAAGGAAATTGTGGTTTATATACACAATGGAATACTACGTGGCAATGAGAAAGAATGAAATCTGGCCCTTTGTAGCAACGTGGATGGAACTGGAGAGTGTTATGCTAAGTGAAATAAGTCATACAGAGAGAGACAGATACCATATGTTTTCACTCTTATGTGGATCCTGAGAAACTTAACAGAAGACCATGGGGGAAGGGAAGGAAAAAAAAAAAGGTTAGAGAAGGAAGGATCCAAAACATAAGGGACTCTTAAAAACTGAGAACAAACTGAGGGTTGATGGGGGGTGGGAGGGAGGGGTGAGTGGGTGATGGGCTCGGAGGAGGGCACCCATTGGGATGAGCACTGGGTGTTGTATGGAAACCAATTTGACAATAAGTTTCATATTAAAAAGAAATAAAATAAATAAATAAATAAATAAATATCCGGCCTCCATGGACTCGGACTGGCCCGTGGTCCCAGCAGGTGCTGCTCCCACACCTGTTGCCAAGTTCATCTCTCCCAGGTAGAATCTAGACTGTAAGCTCTTTGGAAACACAAGCTTTGCTTGGTTTTCCTCTTGTCTCCAAGGCCAGGACTAGGGTGGAGTTTGTCCCTCATCTTAATACCCCCCAACTTGGGGCACCCGCTTCTTCCTGCCCTCCAGGCACCTGCTCACTCGGCCTCCTCGTCTCTCCCCACGCCTGCAGTGCCCTCCCTTCTGCCTTCCCATAATGCTTTGGAGCCCGGCCCGGGTCCCCTCCCCTCCCACAGGAGTCTCCCTGTCCCCTCAGCCAGCCCCCTCTTCCTTCTCGGCTACCTCCAGCCGTTCTCGAATGCACCACAGGTGTGGCCACTATGCCAGTGAAGTCACACGCTGCCATGGATGTGGCACTTTGCTTCATCTAGAAGAGTAAAATGCCCCCGGGGTTTACGGGGGCCTGGGCTCCGCTCCCTCCCTGAGAACTGGAGCAGGGCTGGGCACGATCAAGCTCTCAGACCAGAGCAAGAGACCGGGAACCTCAGAAGAGGTCAAAGCTCGGCTTCCTGGGTGTGGCGGGGCCCCCAGCTGTCCCACCTTACCCTGCCGGGAGGTGGCTCTGGACTGGGGAGACCCCGCAGCCTCTCTGGGCACACTCCGAGCTCTGCGGTTGCTGTGCTGGCCAATGACCGTGCCTATAAATACGACAGTCCAGGGACTATCTTAAGGTTTTAGGAACCTCTTTGTAAAACAGATTAAGAGATTCAGTGTGAAACTCTTCTCCTTGTTTCAAGTTCCCCCTTCTTCTCCTTTTTTCAAGTTCCCCCTTCCCCTCCCATCAGTCACACCAGCCCTGGCTCCAGTTGCCTTCACTCTGTGTTTTGCAAGTTAAAATAAAAGCTTCTTTTTCAGAAACAGATGGAATGAGCTTCCCTCCCCTTCCCCTCCAGTGTTACTACTGGATTGGGTTACCAATCCCATTTTTCCTGGCACACGGGCATCAAGGAGGCTTTCTAAATGGGGTGTCTTTCCCTCCCCGAAAGATAAGCTGTTCCAATGGGGACGTGATGGGGTGGCTAACCAACCTTGCTCGTCCAGAACATTCCCAGCCTCAGCACTGGAGCCTCAGTCCTGGGCAAAACCACACAGCTGGTATTAGAAGGAGGGCTTGCTGCAGAATCGTCGAACGTTTCAGCTCTGGAGGCGAGGATTTCCAGATGATATGGAACGGCAAAATCCTTATTTCAAAGGAAAACTTCCAGGAAGCACTGTGCAGGCAGGAACCTGCAGCCCGAGGCACCTTCACTCGGTGCTCCTGGAATACGGCACCAGCCTGGGACTCCCGGTCTTCTCTGCTATCTTCCAGCCCCACCCAACCCCCAAGAGGATGGGGGTCCCTCGTCACCCCAAAGCATAGCCCTGGGAGAGAGTTTGCAGTGCCTGTGATGAATGATAGCAGCTGAGAAGTGGCGGCCCCAGGACGGAAACGCCTTCCCAAGACCACACGTCTGGGGCAATAGGACTCAGGCTAGAACCCTTCTTCCTTAATTTCCAGAAGAGGCACCGAGATGCACCAGCCCACACTCCCTGGCAGTGCTCCCAGCACCCTTCACACATTTGCTTTCTAAACTTGGAACAAACCCATGTGCTCCAAACCCAGTCTCAGAAACACCGCCACCTAAAATCACACACACACACACACACACACACACGCACACACACACACACACACACAAATGCATGCATGCGCACCACCTGGGCCATGGCTATTTAAGGGAGGCTGGCCGCCCCCAGTCAGGCACTCTGGGGGCGCCCGGGTGGCTCAGTCGGTTGAGCGTCCGACTCCGGCTCAGGTCATGATCTCACGGTTGACGAGTTCGAGCCCCACGTCGAGCTCTGTGCTGAGAGCTCAGAGCCTGGAGCCTGCTGCGGATTCTGGGTCTCCCTCTCTCTCTCTGCCCCTCTCCCGCTCATGCTCCGCCTCTCTCTGTCTCAAAAATAAAAAATATAAAACATTAAAAAAAAATTTTTTTTAATAAAAATAAATAAATAAAAAATCAGGCACTCTGACCTTCCACGGCTTGGTGTGGACAGAAGGAAATGCAGTGTTGAGGGGTGTGGTTCGCGGTCTACGCCGGCCCGTCCACACGCTGCATTGACTGGCTTCGAAAGGCCTGGGTATTTACCAGCCACTGCTCACAGCTGGTGTCCAAACCCCACATCCTCACTGCACAGAGCCTCCGCGTCGTGGTGAATCTGTTCTCCCCCTGCATCGGCAGTGACCACCCTGAAGCTAGAAACCTCCACCCTCAGAAACTTGGGCGCCACTCCCCAGCCAGACCTGCAGACCCTCCGTGATGAGAAATGACCTGACTCATTGTGGGAGGAAGGGGCAGGTCTGCCCATCTCCGTCCTTCATTAGGCTGGAGGGGCCCTGGGGGGGTGAGGACACCCTCAAGCTGCGAGCCACAGCTGCCCACCCCCCCCACCCGGGGCCAGAACAGGCTTTCCTGGAGTCGTGCGCCCAGGGCTGAGAACCTTCTCAGTGCCTGAACCACCTGCCTGGGCGCCCCCTCCCCATCTCCACCCGCCGGGGTTGGAGGAGGCTGATGGTGGGTCATTGTGCAAAGTGCTTAGCGGTAAAGAGATACACTGAGGCACGTTTGTTTGAGCACACGTTGATTTGAGCCAGAGGTTCGGAACACTCCACCGACAGGAGCTGGAGGAGAGGTTTTTGTAGAGAAGACGTCGAAGCAGACCAAGGAAATTTATTTGATTGGCTGTAGCTTAAGTAGTTGCCTTACCGGGGAAGAGCTAGTTGTCTGGGACCCGTTGTTCTGAAGTTTCATTTTCTCCAGTCAAGGGCACGGACTTGGGCTTCGGTTTGGGTTGACTTACGTGGGCGACCAAGGCATCAGAGCCGCCCAGTTTAACGGCCTCCTTGTTTCATTACTGTAGCGCTGGTGACATGGCCCATTCATTCCTCCATCCAAACCGGCAGGACCCGTGTGCGTGGGTCGTCGTAAAGTAACTGTCGGCTCCTCTTGAAGCTTTCCTGCTAGCAAAGGCTCTCGGATTTCCATGTTATCCTCACAACACTGTGAAACTAGCTGCAGCGTCGCCTCCCCTTCCGTGGGCAGATGGGGAAACTGAGGCTCTGATCTGCCCAAGGACCTGTGGCACATCCGTGAGTGCTGCTTTCCTGGCCCCCCTCCTGCACGCGCCACAGCGTGGCCACTCTCAGCCCAGTGCACCGGCCGCCAGCGCCCCTCCCCGCTCCGATCTGAGGGCAGCCTCTGGGACGGCAGAGCCCCCATCTCACCCGTCACCCCAGGGACGTCAGGGACGCTGGGGTCCGCGCTTGGTGAATGACCAAAGCAGGAAAGGAAGAGCTCCGTGTCTCCCGCCCTTGTCCCACACCCGCCATCAAACAGTGGCGGGGCTTTCCAAGAAGCCTCAAGATCCTGCTGGGGCCCCCTGAGCTCACGGGTCATTCTAGTGCTTTACCACTCGCAGGGAGATCAGTGCTAGAGATTCAAGCTGAGTCAGCCACGACGACGCAGAAGAAAGCCCTGGGGACCGAGGAAGGGGCTCAGGAGTCCTGGGCTGGAGCCCCCGCTCTGCCAGGGGCTGACGATCCAGGGCAAGTCACTTCCCCGCAGTCGGGCCTGTCTCCTCCTTGTTTATGAAGGAACCAGACCAAATCACCCCAGCTCTATGTGCCTGGCCTTCGTTCTAGAATTAATATTTCGACTGAGTCAGAGGAAACCTGGCAAAACGAAGATGATGAGCACGAAAGGTTTCATTTTGGAATTCGCACAACGCACACACCTTCTATTAAAATACGGACGGACGCAGGAGGCCGCCAACACAAGCTGCTGAAGCAGAGAAGGAACAGGACTGCGTCCAGTGGACTTTGTCGGAAAGAATGGCCAGCCCGGGACGGGGTGGGGGGGTGGGGGGGGGCCGCTGGTGACCTCGGGAGCAAACTCTGGGCTGAGGTTAAGCCGGATAAAGGAGCGTTGTGCAGGGTCCAGTCTTCTGTGCTGTGACCCACAGAGAGGACATGGGCCCCCGGGCACTGCTGTGTCCTCTGTCCCATCCGCGCCCCCGCCTCCTCTGGCCACACAAAGCCCCAGCTGAGCGCCTGCTGCCCGTGCCCAGGCCGCCAGGGGAGGGGCGTGAAGAAGCAGTCTTATGTCTCTCTGGGGGCTTCTGGAATGATCCCAGACCCATATATAAATGCAGGGTTTCCTTACTTTTCAGGGCTGGCGCTGAAACTCAACCTCTAAGCGTTTAAAAGAAAGAGCAGGAAAACTCGATCCCTTTCCTTCCACGGCACGCTGGGGCCGGGGCTTGGCGGGGTCACGTCTCTTTCAGAGAAAATCCCGCACCGGCACCGCGCACGCTGGACGCAGCAGCCGAGAGATCCGGGAGGCCGGCCCCGCCCGCGGGCTCACAGAGCTCAGACACAAGCAGGTTTCTGGCTGGGGAGTGTCCGCCTCTGCTTTGGCTGCCCGCACCCCACCTCGAGATACTGGGGTCCCCAAAGGCTTCAAGCGTTCCACAGCGTAAGAAAATTGTATATATCATCTATATCTGTCGTGTATCGTCTATCACGTATCTATCGACCTCAGATTAGAGAACAGGCATGCTTCTGAGCAGTTCTCCGATATCAACCCATTTAGTCCCATTTTACAGATGAGAAAACAAATTGTGCAGAGCCAAGGTCACTTTGCACTGAATGGTGGCGCCCAGGCCGGTCTGGAATGCAGACTCCTAACCTCTGTGCCAGGCTGTCTAGGCAGGACAGGGTGGAAATGAAATGGGTGGGTGGCGGGGCGGGGTGGGGAGGGGGGATTGGCGCACAGGCCTGTCATGTGGGCTCAGCAGGCCTAGAGCCGGCTACCAGCCGCTGGCTCGGTGACCAAGGCAGCTCGCGCTGAAAAGGCGGCAGAAAGGAGGAAGGGAGCAGTCCTCTCTCAAGATCTGGGCCTCAAGCCCCCACACCCCCAGCCCCCAGGAGGCAGGTGAGCCAGGACATCCCTGTCGATGGAGTAGGGCAGGGCACGGTAGGAAGGGAGGCGGACCTGGCTGAGAACTCCCAGAGATTTTCTCTTTGATGGGGACTAACTTGGGGCCTGGAGGGAGTCAGGGAGTTAGGCATCCACGGGCTCTTGGGGAAGCTGGCGCCTCTCACTGGAAGCCGCCTCCAAGCACATTCCCAGGACCAGCCTGCCCTCTGCTGGACCCATCGAGGGACGCGAAAATGGAGTTCGCATTCTCACATCGGGGACTCAGCGGCCCCTTTCAGGTCCAAGCTCGTAACCTGAGAGTGACAATTCACAAAAACAATAATAGAGTACCAGGTATCCATGAATCACCCAAGCTACCCACGTGTTCGGACTGAGAACTGTCCGTTTATACCCTGCAGGTCAGTGAAATGCCCGCTTGAATTACATAAAATGAGCAGCGGATTTTTTCCCAGCTGGGGGCAGGGAGGGGGTGTAGAGGGTCAGCGGGTAAAAGAGCCGGGCTCCAGGCCGCCTCATCTCTGCACGCTGGGGCCATTCAGATCAACGTGGGACATAAGAGTATCGCTCTCTTTCCAGAGTTCGCTCCCCTTGACCGCCTGCCAGTAGGTCCTTAACAAGGGACCTTGTGATACAAACCGGGGTTCAGGTTCCAGAGGCAGCTTGGAATTCGACCCTCAAGACCAACATGCCTAAAACATTTGACTCAGGGCTTCGCTGAAACCCTCGACATTTAAAAACAGGGGCTGAGGTGCAAACAGCGTTCAGAAAAGTGTTTTGTAAACTACCACCTTCAACTGAGATGCCCCCCCCCCCATTAATTTCATTGTTATAGTCAGTCTAGATATTTTCAGAGCTTTCCATCAGTTGCCACAGACATGCTCTCGGCTCCCACAGGACACAAATGGAAGATCAGAAGTCCTGTGGGAAAAGATTTGCATCTTTTCGTGACCCAGACTTAATCACCCATAAAATCCCAGCCTCCAGGCAGACTGGCTTCTCGTCAGCTGGTTTTACTTGAGTATTCGTGAAAGAAAGTCTGGCGGGGCGCTCCCTCAGGGGGACCCTGGGCTCTGCTCGTGGGCCACCATCTACGGCAAGAACGAACTTGACCGGACACAACCCGGGAGGCAGGACAGGCAGTCGTGTTCTCCACCTGGACCTAACCTGGGAGTCCAGTGCCCATTCGCCTAATAGCAGCAAACGGAATCTAGCCGCTGGGGGCACATGTCAGGGAGGACCCAGATTCTCTGGGCCCCAGCTATACATTTTCCCTCCAAGGACTCGGCTTTTCCTCAGGATGAAGGCTCATTTCCCTGCAGGGGACAGAGTCCCCGTGCTCCAGACTCTTGCAGTAGAAGCGTCGTGTGTTCCCATCCACACCTCTCCCCCTAAGCCGTCCCTGTCTGCCGCTCAGGCCAAAGCCTCTCTCCCTCTGCCCCAGTCCAAGCCTCTGGGGTCTCCCTCCCAAACGCATCCCACGTGTGACCTCCCCTACCAGCTGCCTTGTTTCCCCGATCCTAGGACTGCGGTGTTCATACAGAGCCTCACAGCCACGTGTCACAACTTAAATCTCAGTGAATTAACATAAAGTGACATTGAAAATCCAGCCCCTCAGTCACACCAGCGGGGCTCCCGTGCTCAGTGGCCACAAGGGGCCGGTGGCTGAGCACTGGACAGCACAGGTACAGAGCATTTCCACCATGGCCGCAAGCACTGCCCCAGGATCTACCCCGGAACAAAAGAGACCAGGATCCCCGCCTGCTCCTGGGTGTCCTGCCCCCACCCCGGTCCATCTTCCACGTGGCAGGCGGTGGGGGCAGGAGGGGGGTTCCTAAAGCCTAAAGCAGCTCGCATCACGCTTTTGCCTAAATCCTCCCGTTGCCGATTCCAGTGGCCAGAAAAAAACTCAAGTTCCCTCCGCGGCCAACCAGGACTCAAGTTCACCCAGCTTCCAGCAGCAGCATCTATGGAGCACAAACCGTGTGTCAGGCAGGCACTGAGCTGAGAGCTTACAACAGGAGGCATCAGGGGGCAAAAAGTCAAAACTCCTCACCTCCGCGGAGCTCTTGACGGGGAGGTGAGAAAGCGATGGTAAGTACGCAAAAGCAACTTAGTAACTAAGTGATAATGGCAGAGAAGATGAAAGCCCCGTGACAAAAAGAAGAGCAGAGGGTCAGGGTGGCTTTCCTGCCAGGTGAGGGGAGTGTCCCAGGCAGGGGCATCCCAGTGCAGCGGGGTGATGGAGGTGCGCGCTTGGGTAGCAGCCATGGAGAAGGCAAGGGGTGGTCAGAATCGGGACTTAGTTCAAGGATGTGCCTGCGGAATCCCAGCCGATGGGGCGTGGGTGGGAGAGCAGAGCTGAGAACGGCTCCTGGCGGAGGGCCTGAGCTGTGCGGAGGCTGGAGGTATCGGCCCTTGAGGCAGGGAAGGAGGCCGGCAGCAGGTGCCTGAGGCGGTGAAGGTCAGCGAAGGTCAGGCGTGTGAGGTGCTCGCTAGGCATCCCGGCCGTAAAGACAAACAGGCAGCCGGATGTGGCAGTCCAGAACTCTGGAGAGAAGTCCGGCCGGAATGAACTACAGTGATGCCCCCTTCCCCTCTCGGCCTCAGTGGGGCCACCCACACCCATGTCCCTTTCCTGTCCTGGCCTCCTGTCCAGGCAGCACTGCACCCAGCCACGCTCTCCCGCACTGCCCTGTCTCACGCTTTCCGTGGCCCAGAGTAGCCCCAGAAAGGACTTCAACTGGTTGTGTGTTTTCCTGCCTCCTCCAGGAAGTGCCCTGATTTCCTTGAGGACAGACACTCATCTTGCCCGGGGCTATGTTCCCAGCCCTAGAACAGTCCCCAGCCCTGATGGGCACTCAGCGTCTGAACACCGAGGACCCACCCTCCCAGAGGCCTCTTCTGCCCTGCCCCCTGCAGCCACCTGCTGCTTTTCTGCCAACACACTCCGGGGGTGACGTGGGGCCCACTACCTGGGGACCGGGGATCCAGACTGTCTCTGCTGCTCTAGGGGACCTTCGTGGAAAGGAACATCCTTTCTGCACCTTGCGACCCAACCCTGGAGCCTCACTCAGGGTATAAGATATTCACACACACACACACACACACACACACACACACACACAGGGCTTGATTCTTTTCTCCTCCTGCCTCCCGCACCCATTCCTGGCTGAAAGCTTCAGGCCAGGAGCCCAGGAAAGCCTGAAAAACCAGCTCTACCTGACTATGGGTACTTTTAAAATGTACTACAGCGTATTAAGTATTGATTATGAACATGATTTATGAGAAGCGACCCTGACACTTCTTTTTTAAGCAGTGGGACCAGTGAAAAGGGATACAAGGGGAAGGTACAAGCTTGGGAAGTATGTCTTGTCCTGATTCCTGAGCTAATCCTGCAAAGCTCTCAGGTTGTCAGGGAAACACTGAAAAATGCTGATAAGCAGCATAGGAACAGAGACACGTATCGACACGTTTGGGGAGGCAGGGGAGTGGGAATGACTTTCCTTTGGGTTCTGAGTTTCAGTGTCCTGGCCTCACTGCAAACCTTTCTCCACCCTGGGGCCGGGCAGGGAAGGAGGTAGGGCACACAGCAGTCCCCGCTCCTCCCCCGGAGCACCCCCTGGAGGAGGCTCGGCTCAGCTCAGCTCCTCCCCAGGCACCCAGAGACCTGTACCAGTCTGCTGCTCCCCAGAGCCCTGAGGTCGGTTCCCTGCAGAGGGTGGTCAGGTTAGAAGGCCATGTGCTTCTTGTGTCTTCTCTGCTGGAATAGATGGTCAATCGTTTATGTTCTGTTTTAATATTTTCAATACATGTCCTCCAATTTCCAGCCTAGGAAGCAGGGGAGGAAGAGGGAGCAGTCAAGAGGAAGGAGTCTTCGCCATCCCCCCCAGCCCGCCCACCATTCAGGCACACTGGAGCCACAGTGGCAGTGGGGGGGGGGGGGTGGCTGGACTCAGCAGAGGAACAGAATTCTGGCCCCCCCAGTCTGGCTCGCCGTGCAATGCCAGCCCAGAAGGCCAACTGGGGGGCCGTGGGAAGGTTTCCAGAAAGCAGGACAATCATGGCTGAAAAGAGGAAAGTCCCGGGGAACCCAAGACAAGTGGGTCACCGAAGGCCAACACCACCTTCAGACACCCCAAATGTAACTCACCAGAGATTTTGTTTATTTTGTTCTTTCCTTGTGTGACTGTTTCTGGATCTTTTTTTTTTTTTTAATTTTTTAAAGGTTGTTTGTTTGCTTGTTTATAGGAATGAGCAGGGAAGGGTCAGAGAGAGAGGGGGACAGAGAATCCAAACCAGGCTCTGTGCCAACAGCAGAGAGCCCGACGCGAGGCTCAAACTCACAAACCGTGAGATCATGACCTAAACCCAAGTGTGGTGCTTAACCGACTGAGTCACCCAGGAACCCCCCCTGTTTCTGGGTCTGGATATACTCTCCTGGGGCAGGAATATGCTTTTGATTCTTATAAACCCAGAATTGCTTATAAATTCCTAATTCGGGGCCAGCGGGGCTCCAGGGTAGCTGCTGGCACCAGGCCTTTGGGCAACTTGACATGCAAGGTTATTGCAGATGGGGAGGGACCACCGAGGCCCCAGGCCTTCTTACCGGGCTCTGGCAAGTTCTCGACTGTGTTTCTTGCCGTCTTTCACAGACACCGTTGCCCCCTTTTGTTTTCAGCCCCTTGGCCCATGCACTTGGAGAAGTCGACGCACCAGGTCCCGGAGCCCGTGTTCCCTAGTCAGGGTTTGTTGTGGCCTGTTCCTTGCTCCTGTCTCCCAGAAGGTCTGCTCCTGGCCATCTGGCTCTGCCTTCTCTGGAAGGGAAGTTCCTGCTCATGAAGGAAAACATTTCTGCATATCTTTCTGACTCTTTTGTTAGCCTGAGACCACAGCCCTTGAAGAAGTTACAGGCCAGGGAACTTGTCACCTTCCTCCTTTGTTTTGTTTGTAATCCCAGGTCATCCTGCAGGGATGAGGTAGGCAGGTTCTGCCTTTGGCTAACTGGATGATGTATATGTCCTCTCCTCCCTGAAATAGACCAAATGCAGTGATGGCCCCCTTCCTCATCTTTCCTGTTCCTCTGCTCTGAGACTTTCAGGCCTCCCCACTGTGGGCATAGCATTCTGATTTAAAATATATATAGTGGGAATGCAAGCTGGTGCAGCCAGTCTGGAAAACAGCATGGAGTTTCTTCAAAAAGCGAAAAATAGAACTACCCTACGACCCAGCAATGGCACTACTAGGCATTGATCCACGGGATACAGGTGTGCTGTTTTGAAGGGACACATGCACCCCCATGTTTACAGCAGCACTATTGACAATAGCCAAAGGATGGAAGGAGCCCAAATGTCCATCAATGGATGAATGGATAAAGAAAATGTGGTATATATATAGAATGGGAGTATTACTCGGCAATCAAAAAGAATGAAATCTTGCCATTTGCAACTACGTGGATGGAACCAGAGGGTATTATGCTAAGTGAAGTTAGTCAGTCAGAGAAAGACAAAAATCATATGACTTCACTCCTATGAGGACTTTAAGAGACAACACAGATAAACATAAGGGAAGGGAAGCAAAAAGAGTATAAAAACAGGGAGGGGGACAAAACATAAGAGACTCTTAAATATGGAGAACAAACAGAGGGTTGCTGGAGGGGGTGTGGGAGGGGGGGATGGGCTCAATGGGTCAGGGGCATTAAGGAATCTACTCCTGAAATCATTGTTTCACTATATGCTAACTAATTTGGATGTAACTTTTAAAAAATTAAATTAAAAAATAAAATAAAATATATATAGAATTAAAATCCTTAACAATAACAGGAAAGGGTGAGAAAATACAACATTCTAAGACCTTAACTTTGTGTGGCAGAAATAAAAATCTTACATTATATTAGATGGTAGTAAGTAGAAGATATATATTGTAATATCTAGGACAATTGTGAAAATACAAATAAAAGAATAATTTAGTACCAAGTTTGTACAGGGAAAATAAAATCATAAAGCTATGAACCTAGAAAGAAAACATGAAAACAAAGGTGTGGAAAAGCAACATAAATTAGGTGCAACAAATAGAAAATAAATAGTAAAATTGTAGTTAAAAAGTTCCCAATATATTAATAATTACGGTAAATGTTGAATGGACTAGGGGCGCCTGGGTGGCTCAGTCGGTTGAGCGTCCAACTTCAGCTCAGGCCATGATCTCACGGTTCGTGAGTTCGAGCCCCGCGTCGGGCTCTGGGCTGACAGCGTGGAGCCTGCGTGGGATTCTCTCTCTCCCTCTCTCTCTCTGCTCCTCCCCCTCCTCTATCTCAAAATAAATAAACTTTTTAAAAAAAGGAGAAAGAGACAAACCCACAATAATATTAGCAGACGGGGGCACAGTCCTCTCAACAGAAATAGGAAAGCGGGAAGAAGTCTGAACGGCACAACTAGCTTGACCTAATTAACACGGTACCCAACAACGACAGAACGCACCTCTTCAACTGCACATTTAATAAGATGAACCACATAGTGAGTCATCAAGCAAACGCCAACAAGTGGTAAGGGATTTACATCATTCGCAGGTAAGTATTCTGATCCCCATGAAATTAACCTAGGAATCAATAACAAAAAGCCAACTAGAAAATTCCCATCTCTGCCCCCAAATCTACCGTCAAGTTCTTTGCGACCCAGAGGCAAACTTGAAAGAAGGAAAGGGAGGATTTCTTGAGCCAGAAAGAAAGTTAGGAACTGTGAGCCAGAGGGATCGTTGAAGAGCCACCACCACCTAAACCCAGGGAAATGGCAAATGCAAGTATGTGTCCTCAGGGCCCGAGGTTATTTATTTATTTATGAAGATCGAAATGGCTTTATTAAGCGATTCGAGAATCAAGTTGCGTTTCATTTGGCATGTAGAGGGGACCTTTTAAGAACCTCCCTGGTTTTCAAAGCTGGTTAGAGAGGAAATACAGCCCTGACATTAAAAAGACAGAGATGAATTCAGGCTTCAGAACAAAGCCAGGACCCTGGCAGACTGGCCCTTCCTTATAAGAGGAACTAGGAAAACCAGAGATAAGTCTCAGGAACAAAGCTTGACTCTGCTCAGAAAAGGTGAAGGTGGGAAAAAAGCTCCCATTCGAAACGGAAACTCCAGATGGAAAGTTTCAATTTATACTTCCCAAAAAAGCAAGGACATCCCCAACCAAAAAGTTATGGCAAAATTTGATTTCAGAAACGTGACCCCTTGGATCAAGGCCACAGCAGAGACGGATGCTTTCCTGGAGACACTTTCCACCCCCAGGGCATGTGAGACACGCCCCCCGCCCCCAGCCCCATAGCAAA
This sequence comes from Panthera pardus, assembly GCF_024362965.1. Taxonomy (NCBI): domain Eukaryota; kingdom Metazoa; phylum Chordata; class Mammalia; order Carnivora; family Felidae; genus Panthera; species Panthera pardus. The sequence continues at coordinate 78,920,400 of NW_026526788.1, forward strand.
AACTGGTAACACCACCTGAAGAAAGACTCAATGATTTTTTTTAAGTCACAAACTACACAAGGAAACGACTCTTGGTGAGGCAAAGTCAGCAGATAAACAAGATTGGAGCCCCCCGCCCCCGCCCCAGTCCTTGCAATAACAGAACAGTTCAAATGAAATTATAAATCATACTTATACTTATGACTTACGTTTTATAATGTGCGAAACTACAAAGTGTATTTAAATCATATATAAATTTAAGTCACTTATAAATCATATTTAAATAACAGAACAGTTCAGCTGAGATTGTAAATCATATTTAAAGTATGCTTAAAACGATTATGTAAGAAGGAATAAAAACCATATGCAAAGAACAAGATTCCGTGAAAAAATAAGACTTGAAAATGAACCACACTGAAGTCCCCAAACTGAAAGTGATCCCCAAATGTCATTTAAAAACTAAAACCAACAGTTGAGCGAGGAGAATGGGGGTTAGACAAGCAGGAAGGTTTGATGGACGGGGAGATCAACGTAAGGGTATTTCACAGGGTGCAGTGCAGATGTATTCTGGGGGCAGGTAGAACCTGGAAGGGACAAAGGAAGGGCCAGGCTGGAATCAGGAAGGATTCCAGAGAAATGTCAGAGAAGCCAACAATGGGTTTTCCATCTGGGCACTTGCTAGACGTCCTGCCCCGGGCAAGTTCTGGCCCCGGCAACCTGAGCAGACTGTTCTCTGCTCACTTCTCAGAAGAGGCAGGGGTGAGTTCTCTCCTCTGATGCCCAGCCCAGAAGCTCGAATGTTCCAGAAGGAGCAGCCCCCAGCTGGCGAGGGAGAAGTCTTGGAGCTGCCGTGACGTACGAAAGCCCATGAGCCCGAGGAGCCAGAGAAAAGTGTCTCTCAGCAGATGCTAGTAAACTGAGATCACTTCCTGTGATGGTTAGACTGTGTGTCTTTAAATGTCCTGGCAATGGAGGGCACAGGGATTTATCTGGGTTATGATCTGCCCTTCAGGACCCTAGCTCAGCCCGGCCCAGCTGTGCCCAGTGTAACCCAGCCGTTCTCAGTACAGCCCAGCATGCTGAGTCCAGCAAATTCCTTGCTGTTGGAAGGACAGCAAGTGGGGAGGAAATGGGAAGGCACAGGAAGAACGCAAAGGCAAAGGGACAGAGGGGAGGTCAGGTCTGCCCTGTTAAACTGGGTCAAGGAGGATGAGTTCCCGTGGACACACGGAGGTCCCAGACCCCTAGTGTGTCTAAACTAAAGCGGGACAGGTGCTCAGTTAGCACAGGGAGGCTCTGGGAGAGGAGGTGGGGGGAGCCCAGCAGCTCCCTGGACCCACCGAGCTCCTCCCTCCCCATCTGGGAAGGGATGGCTCAGGGACAGGGGGAGCAGAGTTTGCCTCCTGGGACCAAGAGGCCACAGAGGCAAGGCTTAAGGAGGTGGGGCCTGCAGGCAGGCAGGTCTTTTGTGGGGGGGGGGGGGGGACAGAGAGGAGAGCCCAGCCAGGGGAGGATGCAGGGGAGAAGCGAGAAGGCAGAAGCACAGAGGATGGGCAGGGATGGAGTTCTGTGTGTCTGCGGGCAGAAGCCGCAAGCCCAGGCCCTCCCCATCACCTCCACCCCCACCTCCGAGGCCCGCTGGGGTAGGTGATGGCTCCCTCAGGGCCCTCCTTGGCCACCCACAGGCTGCCTCAGGACTGGGTGCTTGGAAGGATCTGTGGGGGGGGGGGGGGTGAGGGCTGGGAAGGGGAGGCATCTCAGGTGAGAGGAGCGAGGTGGGGAGGGGCTGGGGAGGACGTGTCTGGACCACTGCCAGGTACAAAGGGTCTCAGCTCAGCCCATCGGGAGGGCTGGAAGTCCCCCATGGAGTGAAGGGAGCACCCGATGGGGAGTCAGCTCTGCGACTGGCCCTCCCCAAGCCTCCCTTTCCCTGCGGACACTTTGGGCGTGATCATGCCTAAAAGTCTGGAGACCAAGAAGCAGGCGGGATGCACCCCTGGGGGCCCCCAAGACCACCCTTTCTTCCCACACCCGGGTGCCTTCAGAACAATGTTCCTAACTGGCTGAATTGAGACCTTGCGCCCTTCCACCCTTGGGCGCCCTGTTATTGGGGTTACTCTTGGTTCCCGGGGGCTCCCTGGCCTAGGCGAGAGGTGAGCGGGAAGACAGCGAGCGTCCCGATGGGTGGTGGACATCAGCCAGGACAGCCTCCCAAAGATTGACTGAGAAAGGCTTCCTCGCTGCAGTGCCCACGCAGGCCACACGGGGGCAGCGCGGGGCTGCGTTTCCGTGCCTCCCGCTCCCCAGGGCAGCTATCCCCAGAACCCCAGAAGGTTGGGGAGCGGGTTGCCAGTCCCCACCCTCACCCCTGTCTCCACCTCCTCTCCACGCACTGCCTCTGCAAAACGCCTTAGGATGTTAAGTGCCGTGGGGAAAGCGGCAGGTTTCCAAAAGGCAATAAATAAGAGAGAGGCGGATCTGAAAGGGCCCCTGAAATCCTCTAGGCCCCAACGCCTGGTGGGTAGCTAGGGAAAACTGAGGCACAGAGAAGTGAAGTCACTTGCCCAGTATTGTCCAGCTCCAAGGCTTCCGGCTCGTTTTTCTCTCCAGGCACCCACTGCCTCCCTCATTCCACTGCTGGCTATCTGGGGATAGGGCTCCCCAGGCTTTCGGTGTGGGCTGACTGGTGCGAATCAACTAGAAAGCCAAGGATGCACTAGATGGGAGCGTGACTAATATGGGGGAGACATTCTCATGCAGGTCAAGAAGTGGGAGGGTGGGTCGAATCCAGGAGGCCATCATGGAGGAGGAGGCCACACTTGAACTTGGCCTTGGGGCGGAGTAAGATGCTGATTCAGTTGAAGAGCAGGGAGGGGACCCATGGCGGGGGGGGGGGGGGGCGGGGGGGGGGGAGTAACAGCTTGGGCAAAGGCAGGGAGGCAGGAAACGATTGAGCATCGGTGAGATACATGCTCTCAGGGGAAGGAGGAGATCAGAGGCCGGCCAGAGAAGTTTGCCCACATCCTGACGTCCACGCCGGCTGCCGAGGTCTCTGTCTTTAGAACTGGGGGCTGGCCTGGGTTTGGAATTTTCCTGAATTCCATTATGTTGAAAGTACAGAAAATGGCAGTTCTCCAGATTATCTCATTTGGAGGTAGGAGTAAACAAATGGTCTCCATGGCAACGGTGAGATGTCTGGCTGCCCCCCTGAGCTCTGGAGGCCAGCCCTGACCCACCGAGGAAGGCGGCCACTCCCCATTCCTGAGTCATGACTCGAACTCGCAGCGCAAGGAGGAGCTGCCGGCCACAGGGGGGCCTCTTCTTAACCTCAGAACTGGCTGCTGGGACAGCCCCGGATTCCTGGGCTCTGAGAAAGCCTCAGACAGAAGTGGGAGGACCCCGTGGAGTGGGCAGCCCCACCTGCTCCCTCCCGCCCCCCCCCCAGGAAGACAGGGGCTCTCCCAGAGGCCCAGCAGCATGCCTGGCTTAGCCTCGTCCTGTCCTGTCCTGTCCTGTCCGGGTGGATGCAGGTCACAGAAGGGGATGCAGGGAGGTGGGAGCAGCAGGCCACCGTCATGTCTTGACCAGGGAAGAAACGGCTAAGCAGGTAATCAGGCTAAGCAGGGTTAAGACGGGCTGGTTGGAGCGACTTGGCTGGGCTCAGGCCAGGGGCTGTCCCGGTTGTCTGGCACCTGGACCTGGGGTGACCCATGAAGGAGGTGGTCTGGAGCAGGGGCTTGGATGGGGCTGGCTTGCATATGAAAGGCTCATTCACAAGGGGGATGTTTGCCCTCTCTAGGAGAAAGCTGGCCCCGGGAGGGCCGAAGGACCCCCGAGAAGTCAAAGCATCATGAAATACAGAAATGAAAACCATGATTAGTACAGGGCTGGGTGGCGAGGAACGGTCGGGATCAGGGGGCAGAGGCAGCAGGATGGGGGCTTCGGGAGGGTAGGGAAGAGGAGAGGAGTGAGAGAGTGGCTTGGGAAGGGGGAGGGAGTGGCTGTTTAGTCAAGGTGGCCCAAGGATGAGACTCCAAGAGAGGACCTGAAGGAGGCAGTGAAGGGGCGGAGGGAACCGCCGTGCAAGAGGCAGAGTGGGAGGGCAGGGGAGGTGGGTTCCAGGGTTGGTGGGACGGGCAGCGGTGATCGGGTGGGAGCTCAAAGATTTCGTCTACATGGGCTGGCTACTGTGACTGAGGTGGGAGCCAGCGGGGGAGGGGGCCAGTGGGGGAGGGGCCCAGTGGAGGAGAGACCTAGCAGAGGAGAGGCCCAGCAGGAGAGTGACCCTGATGAGGAGGGGCCCAGTGGTGGAAGGACCCTGAGGGGGAGGGGCCCACTGATGGAGGGACCCTGAGGGGGAGGGGCCCAGGGGAGGAGGGGCCAGAGGGGGAGGGGCCCAGCGGGGTAGGGCCCAGTAGGGGAAGTCCTAGAGGAGGAGGGGCCCAGCAGGAGAGGGACCCTGAGGGGGAGGGGCCCAGCGGGGTAGGGCCCAGTAAGGGAGGCCCTAGAGGAGGAAGGGCCCAGCAGGAGAGGGACCCTGAGGGGGAGGGGCCCAGGGGAGGAGGGACCAGAGGGGGAGGGGCCCAGCGGAGTAGGGCCCAGTAGGGGAGGTCCTAGAGGAGGAGGGGCCCAGCAGGAGAGGGACCCTGAGGGGGCGGGGCCCAGCAGGAGAGGGACCCTGAGGGGGCGGGGCCCAGGGGAGGAGGACCCAGAGGGGGAGGGGCCCAGAGGGGGAGGGGCCAGAGGGGGAGGGGCCCAGCGGGGTAGGGCCCAGTAGGGGAGGTCCTAGAGGAGGAGGGGCCCAGCAGGAGAGGGACCCTGAGGGGGCGGGGCCCAGGGGAGGAGGGGACCAGAGGGGGAGGGCCCAGAGGAGGAGGGGCCAGAGGAGGAGGGGCTAGAGGGGGAGGACCCCAGCAGGGGAGGGCCCAGCGGGGCAGGGCCCAGTGGGGCAGGGTCAGACCCCAAGGGCTGGGAGGAGGGGGGATGCTCAGTTAGTGTGGAGATGTGGTGGCCCCACCTGGACAGGCACCAGCCGAGGCCTGGGAGCCATCAGCATAGAGGTGGCGGGTGTAGACCATGGACTGGGTAACGCAGTCACAGGAGAGGACAGCTAGCTAAGAGGGCTGAGGACAGAGCGTGTCCCCCTCCTCCCCCCCACCCCACCCCCCCCGCCCCCAACATTTCAAGATCAGACAGAAGAGGCAGAGCCAGGAGGGAACTGCTCTGGAGGCCGGGGTCTGGGGTCTGGGGTCTCCCCAGTGAGAGCGTCTCAGGAGGAGGGGAGCAGGGCCTGGAGACAGTTGCCGACGGTCTTTAGGGATGAACGTCCCCAAGGGATTCGCTAGGGCACACTAACTTAGAACCGCTTTCAGTGAAATGTTAGTCACCCCCCAAAAAAGAATTCCATCCTCTCCTAAGCAGACCTGTATCACCAAAAGATGGTGCTGAATTATTATATGTAAAATCCTGTTAGTAAATATTTATGGCAATTTGTGTTCTCTGT